>NC_133787.1:31406429-31576319 GCF_003597395.2 Chelonoidis abingdonii
GATATAGAGTGGTGTTAATGTGACCATCACTTATTTGCACCGTGGTGTCTAGAAAGTGGACCTCCCGTGTAGATTGGTCCAGGCTGAGGTTGATGGTGGGGTGGAAGTTGTTGAAATCGTGGTGGAATTTTTTCTACAGTCCTGATATTTGGAGCTTTTTTTTATATGGGCTCCTATTACTTCTGACACCCATCCCAATTTTTCACACTTGCTGTCTGGTCACCCTACCCTGGATCTTTGGGTATGCCAAGTGGCAGCTCCCAAATATTAGGGCACCAATAAAGGGAACCTTTTAGGAATCATGAAACAAAGCACCATCCCCACCTTCTCCAAAATCCACAGGAACTTCTGAGAAAAAAGAGACAGACTGTCACTCCTTCCACCCACCACTCCACAGAGCAATAGGAAAAAGAAACTCCTTTTGTGGAAGGCGATACACTAAGCCCACAGGCAGACAGGCCCCCATAAGAGTCAGATTGGTTCCATAACAGCCACAAAATTAATATTATGATGCTATCTACCCTGGGGTTTAGTAGGACAGCTGCTGCTCTCCTATCCCAGGTGCCTTATCCCAGGTAGAATTCTCTCTGAAGGCAACAACAGTAATCATCAGACTCCAAAGGCTTGTTATTGGGAAGTGGACAGCTGTCTGGGGAGCAAGGTGGTCACAGGGATGCTCAATTCTGGATGTGATATGAATCTTTTGTCCAGCTGTCCTTACCTGTCCCTTCCTCCTGCAGCTAAGCAGAAATAGGGCAGCACCAGATCTCGCCTGTGTAAATACTGTAGCCATTGTTTATATGATGAATCAATCAGAGAAATCCAACGAATTATGAACATGGATGCTTAAAATCTTGGCATGACAGTGCTGCTCACGGTCTTTATGACAGAATGTCAGGGACCTCCCAGTGCACTCCTACCCTTGCCCTAGGTTAGCAATATCATGCAAGAATGTAGCATAACAGTGTTGTCATCAGGCAAACACGTGAAGCAGCAGAAATAACCATCAGAGCTGAGAGCTGGATCATAGTAACCTGCGAGGAGGCATGTGCAAGAGAAAATGAGATCATGGAAAAAGAGGGAAGCCCTGTTGCTGAGGAAGAGGTCTAAGAATAGAAAGAAGGGCATAGGGAGTAGGAAGCAGTGAGGTGCCTCATCTCCATACTCAAAGTTTCATTGGCTTTGAAATGATTGTAGTGGGTTTATTTTTCCACATCTAAACACCCATTTGCATGCACCCATAGAATATGCAGCTGTATGTACACCTGTCACAAATACATGTGAAAATATAGGTTTACAAGGGTGTATACATACACAGATGAACCTGTACCAACTAAACTTAGGTCCTTATAGACTGGCTGATACTTTCTGGAAAATTTTAGTAAACATTATAACCTATACCCTCAGATGATGCTATCCGGCATTGTGCCATTGAAATCAATGGAATTATGGACATTTCTATCAGTTGAGGATCTGGCAAAACTTTAGAGCCTACAAGTCCACTCAGTCCTACTTCTTGTTCAGCCAATCGCTAAGACAAACAAGTTTTTTTACATTTGCAGGAGATAATGCTGCCAGCTTCTTATTTACAATGTCACCTGAAATTGAGGACAGGTCTTCCCATGGCACTGTTATAGCCAGCCTTGCAAGGTATTTATGTACCAGATATCATATGCCTCTTCGTGCTTTGACTTGTAGGCTCTAAAGTTTTACATTGTTTTGTTTTTGAGTGCAGTTCCGTTAAAAAAAATTACATTTGTAAATTGCACTTTCACATTAAAGAAATTGTATTATGGTACTTGTTTGAGGTGAACTGAAAAATACTATTTCTTTTGTTTATCTTTTTGCAGTGCAAATATTTCTAATAAAAATAATAATATAAAGCGAGCCCTGTGCACTTTGTATTCTGTGTTGTAATTCAAATCACGATATTTGAAATGTAGAAAAAAATCCAAAAAGATGTGTAAGAAATTTGAATTGGTATTCAGTTATTGTTTAACAGTGGGATTAAAACTGCAATTACTTTTTAATCTTGTGGTTAATTGTGATTATTGTTTTAAATCATTTGACAGTCCTAGTTTGTTGATCAGAGGTGTTCTGTACCTGCAATTCCCATTGGTTTCAGGAACTATATAATATCTAGGAAGAGTAATTTCTAAGCAGAATGTTTGAAAACTTCCCTGGGTTTCAGCATCGCTTTAAATAACAGATTAATTATTGTTATTATTATTATTATTACTGTTGTGATGTTTTGGCAATCTCATCATAGCCATATAAAGTTATTTTCTCTCTCTAGAATTTACATCTTCATTCTTGGCTAAAAACATTCAGCTAATGATCACGATTTCAGCATGTGAGGTTGCTGTGCATGCTCTCCTTTGCAGTGCAGCCTGGCGCGCTGTATACATGCTGGTAGATAATCCATGTCTTAAAAAGCGACTCTCTTTTTATCATTATATGACATAGGCTTTTAAAAGTTCAAGGTAAGGCCATTGTGTCTTGAGTCTATTTTTATTATACAAAACAGTGCATGGAATTTAATTATTTTGTTTCCATCTGCCAACCATTTTGACTAATTGAACCCTTTGGAGCCAGGGGTCAGGGTTTCCCCGTGCAAACTAACCCTTGGGACTCTGCATTAGCAGAAATGTTGAAACATTATGAAGGTATTTTTGGTTTTGAGGTTTGGTTCTGTTTTCCAGAATTTAACTGGGATTCAGAAGAAACCCAAATGCCCCTCCTACATCTCTCTCTCTCTTTGGGTTCTTTTTAATGCCTCAAATTTTCCAGGCACTAAAATTTCCCATTACAACCTCCCCACCCCCAACAAACCAAAAGGATATAACTTAAACCCACAGAAGTATGGAAATTCACAGCTAAGGCTCAAACTTCCATTATCTTGGCATAAGCAGAATGTGCTTGATAGCATTTTGGATGGAACGCCTTTGCAACTTGACACTGGAAGATTTTTGGTTTTTATAAATTCTTGTGTGGATTGAATTACAATTGACAATTCTGTAGTGCATTTTAAATGTGATTTTCATTGGTATATTTTCTTCTACAAATGTTTTAGAGACTTTCATAGCTCATTTATTCCAATTCTATGCCGCCCTCCTCCAGAGGGTGGGCTGACCCTTTAAAGCAGGTTATAGGTTCAGCAGTGCTGTGTTTAGACAAGTTAGGTGCATCCAAGTCAGCAGAACCTGATGAAATTCATCCCAGAGTACTTAAGGAACTAGCTGAAGCAATCTTGGAATGATTCACTATTATCATTGAAAACTCATGGAGGACGGGTGAGGTCTCAGATGACTAGAGAAGGGCAAACATATTACTATCTTTAAAAAGGGAAACAGAGACAACCTAGAGAATTATAGACCAGTCTCTCCTCAATACTGGACAGATACTGGAACAAAAGATTAAACAATCAATTTGAAAGCAACTATAGAATAATAGGGTTACAAGGAATAGCCAGGATGGATTTGTCAAGAACAAATCATGCCAGACCGACCTAATTCCCTTCTTTGACAAGCTTATGGTGTAGTGAATAGCGGGGAAGCTGCAGACATGATATATCTTGATTTTTAGAATAGGATACAATTCCACATGACTTTCTCATAGGAAAACTAGAGAAATGTGGTCTATATGAAATTACTGTAAGGTGGGTGTGTAACTGATTGAAAGACTGCACTCAAAGAGTAGTTATCCATGGTTCACTGTCAAACGGGGATGATGAATCTAATGGGGTCTCCCAGGGGTCCATCCTGGGTTTGGTACGACTCAATATTTTCATTAAAGGGGGGGGAGGGGAGAATATGCTTATAAAATTTGTAGATGACAACAACTCGGGAGGGCAAGATTAGAATTCAAAATGACCTTGACAAATTGGAGAATTGGTCTGAAATCAATACAATGAAATTCAGTAAAGACATGTACAAAGTACTGCATTTAGGAAGGGAAAATCTAATGCACACATGCAAAATTGGGAATAACTGGCTAGGCAATAGTACAGCTGAAAAGGATCTGGATGTTACAATGAGTCACAAACTAAATATGAGCCAATGCTGTGATGCAGTTGTTAAAAAGACTAATATAATTGCTGGGGTGTATTAACAGGAGTGTCCTATGAAAGAGTTGGCACTGTGAGACCTCAGATGGAGTAGTCTGTCCAGTTCTGGGTGAGATACTTTAATAAAGATGTGGACAAATTGGAGAGAGGCCAGAGGAGAGCAACAAAAATGATAAAAGTTTGAGAAAACTTGACCTATGAGGAAAAGTTAAAAAACCTGGACATGTTTTGTCTTGAGAATAGAAGACTAAGGGGGAACTGATAAATCTTCAAATATGTTAAAAGGTGTTATAAAGAGGAGGGAGATCAATTGTTTCCATGTCCACTCAAGGTAGGACAAGAAGTCATTTGCTTAATCTTCAGCAAGGGAGATTTGGGTTACTGTAGATATTAGGAAAATCTTTCTAACTATAAGCAGTGGAATAGTCGTCCAATGGAAGCTGTGGAATTCCCATCACTGGATATTTTTAGACTAGGTTAGACAAAGACCTGTCAGGGATAGTTTACACTTACTTGGTCCTGCCTCAGTGCAGAGGCTGGACTACATGACCACTCAAGATCCCTTCCAACCTTACATATTTATGATTCTGTGTTACTGGTCTCAGCCCTGAACAGGGGAATTCTGGGAGTCAAAGGCCTTGCGACAATGCATGATAGTAAAGGAGTCAGGGATAATAAGAAGGTGATTATTACAATAAAATATTCATCTGAGTCAGTAATTTTTATCAGGGATCAGTACCTGTAAGCAATGCATGGGCTGTCTCATTTATTGTGGGTTCTTCTATTGCTCTTCCTAGCTCAGATGGTTCTTCCGCTGGCCTCCTTTGTTGATGATACATCACTAATAATGGTTCTTTCTTTCTTTCTTTCTTTCTTTGGTCTCTGGGCATTTGGAAGCAGCAGTCCCAAATGCTCTCGCTACCCCATGTTTGCCACAAAAGTCTTGTTTAGGGCATAGCTATAATAATTTAGGACTGTTCCTCTCAAATCAATGGATCTATCTGAAATTCTACACTGGAAGCAACTGAGAATTTTTAAAAGCAGCAGTGAATACCCACTTCGTCTGACGAAAGCTCATGATCCAAAACGTCTGTTAGTCTATAAGGTGCCACAAGCTTTTACAGATTCAGACTAACACGGCTACCCCTCTGATACTTGAGAATTTTTAATAGTTCTGGGTCTTAGTTCTGTTGATTTCAATCATACATTTCTCTGTGTTCTGGAAGTCAGGCTCTATTAATGCTACAGAAGGAAAAGCATGTATTATGCATGTGCAGCAACTACATTTTAATCTGAAATTTATCTTTTCTTTTAAGTTCTTGTTTTTTAAATAAATATATAATGAATTACTGACAGTACTTAATCATATCTTACACAAGATGCCATAATACCCCAAATAAATAATTAATTTCTGCTCTCCTGCAACTTCACTAGGATTACATAATGTCAGATTAGTGTAAATCTGCTTTAACCCAGTTTGAAAACACTAGTTAGTCAAGGATCTTTACAATCCATAATTTCATTTTTGTGTAATACCTTTGCTTTTGCTCTTTCTGTGCAGTTTTACTGCCAGTGAAGTTTGGAGAGGGAATAAAGTCCTAACAAGTTCAGCCTGGATGGAAGTTGTGCAAGTCACCTGACACCACCTTACCGTGCACTCTGGCTCTGACCAGCAGTGTCCAATTGTCAGAAGTAGGACGTAGTTCCACCCTCATTCAATCCTTGACCTCTTTGCTGAGACTGGATAGTGTTTTTTTGAGATATGTATTCACCAGCCGAGAATCACACTGAGATAACCAACTGATTTAAGGCTGCTAGGCAACCATGAGCTAGCAGTCATACCTGATACTACTGACCTAATTCAAGGTTTGAACCACTCACCTAGAAGTGGAAGGCTAATTACCTGAGTTGCTGAGTGAAGCCATTCACACTCTTTCCAATATAAACTCTGCCTTCACTGTTGAGATGCTCAACATGCACTACCATCATGGCTATATATAGTTCAAATTATACAGGCTGTGTAAATGAGTTCATGAAGCATAGCCTCACAGAGCAGAAAATTGACCTACCCATTTGAAAAGACATTCAGAAAGTCCCAAATATTCATCAGAGTCCACTAGTCAAAATGTATGTGCAAACTCCCAAAGCTCAGCAATTTTGTTGAGATTGACAAACAATGCAGACTGGCAACTCTTATAAATTGGTTTACCCTATTACTATTACAGTCCTTTTACTCTGTAATCCCTATTATAAAACAATGTTTCCTCCCCCCCAACCCCCACTTCTTCCTATTTAAATGTGGTTGAAAAAAATTTAGGGCATTGATTTCCAAAGCATGTAGGACAAATTGTTGCCAACATCCATTGAAAATCAGCAGGAATTGGGGTCCTAACTCCCACAGGCACCTTTGAAAAATCCCAGCTTTAACTATTAAATTAATTGTTGTTGCTTTTGACTTTCCTTCCTTCGTAAATATCAGCTGTGAAAACCACTGTTAAGATAGTCTTCCTGTGGTAGGAAGCACCTTATCTTGTACTTTTGTGTCCCTGTAACATCTGCATGCAGTACTATGAACATTGCTGTTGGTCTGTATTTCAAAACAACTTGATAATATTTTGTTGCAAACAGACCTGGACTACATCCTGCTTATTGCACAAAACTAACATATTTTGTTCCCTTAGCATGGAGGACGGAGGTGGGAATGAGAAGGCAGAGCTGAGGGAAAGAGACCTCTAGCCTTCAGCTGCATCTCTAAGATGCTATATCTGATGTTCTGTGCTGTTTCAAAAACTCATAACAATTGCTTCCTGCCATGTAATCTAAACTGGAGAAATGCTACATCCTTCCATTACTAAAAATATCTGACAATCAGGTGGTCTTTATTATGAAATAACACATTTGAAAACTCTTTTCATTCATTTTCACTGGTGTTTAAAAATCTCTAAATCTTAAGGGATGTAGCATCTTCTACATCAGTGTTTTATTTTGGACTTTCATTCTGCCACGCAAAATTGGTCAGCCTCTGGATCCTGATCAAGCAGGATTTTGCCCCTCTTGAAGGTGTGTTTTTTAAATATTTCTGTTCTGTACAGGCCTCAGCCAAATCCCACTCAAGTCAGTGGACAGACTCACAGGGACTTTATAGGCGTTGAATCGAGCATGTGAATAAGCAGGGAAGTTGAAGATCTATTGTCCAAATTGTGGCTAGTTTAAGAACACATCTACATGAGAGAAAAAATTGATTCTAGTACACACTAATCTCATTTATTCATTTGGCCAAATCAGGACCCTCTTCTTAAATGAAATTTACTTAACTTTACAAAATTGTGACCCTCAGTTCATATATTTTCATATTGAATAACATTCATCTTTGGAAACATTTGGAGACACAATGGGTATATACTAACACAGAATATATACTATAACTTGGTTCAAGAACTCCACTGAGCTCTAAACACAGCTATGGATATTTCTGTAAGCCCCAGACAAGTGTAAACTAGGAAGGGAGCTAGGGAGATGGTTGGTATATTGAACAAATCCATAAGCATTTCACGTCTGGCAATTTGAGTTGAACTCAGCCTTAGATCAAAAATGACATTAGTTTACTTGTCTCAGTCTAGCATCTACAAAAATGTATTCACATCCCAGTACCTCCATGAAACTTGGCATGATTGGCAGCTTCTCCTCCAAAGAGATCCCTGTGATAGTGGGGGTTTACTTACGTATTTAATGCTAAGCATCTGCTTAAGTGCATGATTAAAGTTCAGTGGCAGATTTGTGTGGGAATGGTTTACACAACTCCGCCATATCTGAATACAGAAAGTATGATAGGATTCTCAAACTAGGATGTCACACACTTTAAAAAAAGCATTAAAAACCATGTTTATTTTTTAAGAAATTGAAGGCACCTTGGAGTCTTTATGATTTTAAATTTTGGAAAGTTAAGACTGAACAGTCTGAAAGTACTTTATAAAAAGCTGAAGAGCTGCATTCCTTTTGAAAGGCTATGATGCCAAGATTTTTCTGAAATCTTTCGTTGAGATGTCCAATATACCATAAGGAACCATTGGATTGTAGTGAAATAAGGAATAAGGAATTCCATTCATAAAGCTGAGTTAGAAAATCATTCAATTCTGTCTGCATTGCTGACTTCTTAATACAGATCTTGCAAAAATCTTCGCAAGTGTGTTTACAGCCACTGTACTCTATAGAATCTTCAAAAGGTTTCTTCCTCCACCCCTCCTTTCATAAGGGCTTGATGACACTTGGCTACATATCACTTCACTTCATAAGTCCTCTTAGAACCATGTGCACTTGATCTGGCACTGTTAGTTTGTGTGTGTTGCTATTCTGTCTAACTGCATATCAGATAATTGCATAATTTACTTTTTGTATATATAATTGAGCTCCAAATGCTGATTTTAACAGTTCAGTTACTCCAGACATGTGAGCAGCGAGCTAGAATAAAGTACTTGAAAAACAGAACCAAGTGCAAGAATAATCAGGGACCAGTTTTTTAAAAGTAAAGGAACATCCAACTATACCTGTAGAAGTGTAACTTTACTGGATTATAGACCATTGTCTTGTTCATTGCTATAAATGAAACAGGAAGATAATGGAAATAGCTATTCAAGGGATACCATCATAGGACCTAATCACATCAGCCACACCATCAGGGGCTCGTTCACCTGCACATCTACCAATGTTACATATGCCATCATGTACCAGCAATATCCCTCTGCCATGTACATTGGCCAAACTGGACAGTCTCTACGTAAAAGAATAAATGGACACAGATCAGACGTCAAGAATTATAACATTCAAAAACCAGTCGGAGAACACTTCAACCTCCCTGGTCACTCAATTACAGACCTAAAAGTCGCAATACTCCAACAAAAAAACCTTCAAAAACAGACTCCGAGAAACTGTAGAATTGGAATTAATTTGCAAACTGGACACCATTAAATTAGGTTTGAATAAAGACTGGGAGTGGATGGGTCATTACACAAAGTAAAACTATTTTTCCCATCTAATAACTTTTTTTCCCCTCCTGTACTCCACATCTTCTTGTCAACTGATGGAAATGGCCAATCCTGATTACAACTAAATTTTTTTTTTCAAAACACTGCGATAATAGCGCGTCAACCCTTAATTGGTTAGTCTAGTTATAGTTGGTATGGCAACACACATTTTTTCATGTTCTCTGTGTATATATATCTTACTACTGTATTTTCCACTGCATGCATCCGATGAAGTGGGTTTTAGCCCATGAAAGCTTATGCCCAAATAAATTTGTTAGTCTCTAAGGTGCCACAAGTATGCCTCGTTCTTTTTGCAGATACAGACTAACACAGCTACCTCTCTGAAAGGAAGAAAATGGGATAACCAAGTAGCCACAGTGTTTTATATCTGATACCCAGAAGACAGCACAGTATTGCTGATAAATGAAATAGCCTAGTGTACTGCGAAATGTGTTCTGGTTTGCATGCATATTCAGGGATGCAGAGGTATAGAAACCAATCCTGTAAACCCTTTGTGTGTGGAACTCCTATTGGTCAATGCACAAAAGACTTGCATTATTGCGTTCAGTATCTGGGCCACAGCAAACATCTCATCTATATATAAGTTCTCCAGCCATCATCATTGACAGAGTTGTGTTTGGGTGCTGACTTTTAAAGGGGCTTCATCCTGTGCCCAGTTTTGTGATTATAAATAATTACATCTCTAATTTTACACACACAATTTCCCTTTAGGGCCTGCTCCATGATTTTGCTGGGGACTGAAGTGTGGCTGACCGGTCTGTAGTTCCCCGGGTTGTCTTTCTTCCCTTTTTTAAATATGGGCACTATATTTTCCTTTTTCCAATCATCAGGGACCTCCCCCGATTGCCACAAATTTTCAAAGATAATGGCCAATGGCTCTGCAATCATATCAGCCAACTCCCTCAGCACCCTTGGATGCATTAAATCTGGAACCATGGACTTGTGCATGCCCTGCTTTTCCAAATAGTCCTTAACCTGTTCTTTGATTACCGAGGGCTGCTCACCTCCTCCCCATACTGTGTTGCCCAGAGTAGCAGTCTGGGAGCTGATCTTGGTCGTGAAGACAGAGGCAAAAAAAGAACTGAGTATATTAGCTTTTTCCACATCCTCTCTCACTAGGTTGCCTTCCCCGTTCAGTAAGGGTCCCACACTTTCCCTGACCTTCTTCTCATTGCTAACATACTTGTAGAAACCATCCTTGTTACCTTTCAATCCCTTCCTACCTGCAACTCCAATTGTGCCTTGGCCTTCCTGATTACACCCCTGCATGGTTGAGCAATATTTTTATACTCCTCCCTAGTCACTTGTCCAAATTTCCAATTCTTGTACACTTCCTTTTTGAGTTTAAGGTCACTGAAGATTTCACTGTTAAGCCAAGCTGGTCGCCTGCCATATTTGCTATTCTTTCTGCACATCAGGATGGTTTGTTCCTGCGCCCTCAATAAGGCATCTTTAAAACACAGCCAGTTCTCCTGGACTCCTTTTTCCCTCATATTAACCTCCCAGGGGATCCTGCCCATCATTCCCTGAGGGAGTCAAAGTCTGTTTGTCTGAAGTCCAGGATCTGTATTTTGCTACTCTCCTTTCTTCCTTTTGTGAGGATCCTGAACTCAACCATCTCACAGACACTGCTGCCTACGTTGCCACCCACTTCTACTGCCCCTGCGAATTCTTCACTGTTTGTAAGCAGCTGGTCAAGAGGAGCACAGCCCCTAGTTGGTTCCTCCAGCAGTTGTACCAGGAAGTTGTCCCCAACATTCTCCAAAAACTTCCTGGATTGTCTGTGCATTGCAGTATTTCTCTCCCAGCAAATGTCAGGGTGATTGAATTCCCCCATTAGAACCAAGGCCTGTAATCTGGAAACTTCAGTTAGTTGTCCAAAGAAAGCTTCGTCTACTTCATCCTTCTGATCTGGTCAGGCAACTTCTCTCCAGTAGATCACATTTCATCCATAGCTATATTGTAGCACCTAAGTTAAATAGCCTAGAATGGTAAATATTGTAGGATGGGTATGTTTTAAATGTATTGTTCAAAGTATAATGCAATTTCTGGGACCATCTCACTTATGTAGCACTATGTCTACTATTGTTAAAAAAATTACACGTGCAAAAAATGCTGAAAAGTTTCTTATCTGTTGAGGAATAAGGAAAAGCAGCTAAAAAAACACAACAAAACCTCTATTCCTTGTAAGATGAAATCTAAGTGAAAAAGACTAGGACTTAATGCAAACATGGGATCAGATCCTCAGCTGGTGTAAATGGGTGTAGCACCACTGAAGTCAATGAAGCTACGCTGATTCACACCAGCTGAGGACTTGGCCCATTCTGTTTACAGTTAACACTGGCTTTAACTAACAGGTGTACATAATTATCCTGGAGATCTGTTAATGGGAAATAGATAGGCCTAGTCTCCCCACAGAATAGTATCCTGAGAAGGGAGGAGGTAAAGAAAAGAACTGGAGCACACAGGATTATTATTTCCTTTCCTTTAGGGAGGTTCATTCATGGCTGCCTGGATCTCTGGAAAATAATTTGCTACAGTTCTTAGTCAGTAAAAGCTACAGAGATGAAGACAGGGGTGTAGGCTCCCTAAAGCCACAGTCAGCAGTCATTAGGGGTTCAAGACCACCCTCTGTCTGAGTGTCACCTTTTATGGGGGTCACACAGTATGCAGTGCAAATTTAAAGTGACTGTCTCTGCATCATAGCTACCAGCTGTAGTGAGCCGCCAGCATACAAGGCTTTCTACTTCAGAGGGTTCAACACTACCTGTTTTGGGCCAAATCCCTTCTGCAGTGTATGCCCCTGTTCAGGGGTTGTATGTGCAGGTGAGAGAAGGGGACAGAATTCTTCCCCTGAGGCCATGGAGCGGCAGGAGAGCTACTTAGAAGCATCTGGTCAGGATTTTCAGAGATCAGCCCATCTCTATAATCCTTTGCTACGGTAATTACTGCACATGGACAACATTTTTCTTACTGAGACCTCAGTGTCTTGCTAAGCTTGGTAACATTACATTTAACATACAGGGAAATTAAGGCATTGCGAGTCTAAGGGTAAATCTACACTGCACACACAAAAAAAAACCCCCGGCAGTGAGTCTCAGGGCCCAGGTCAATTGACTTGGGCTCACATTATTGGGCTAAAAATAGTGGCGTAGACATTCCGGCTTGGGCTGGAGCCTGAGTTCTGAAACCCGGTATAGGGGGATGAGTCTCAGATCCCAGGTCCCAACCCAAGTGGGAATACCTACACTACTATTTTTAGCCCCGTAGCATGAGTCCTGCTAGACCAAGACAGTTGTTCCAAGCTCTAAGATTTGCTGCTGTGGGTTTTTTTTTATTGTGGCGTAGATATACCCTAAGTGCCTTCCCTGTGATCACAGAGCTGGTCAGTGTGAGAAAAAAATCTCAGAGGCCTGAGTCTCAGTCCAATACTCTAAACCTATTGCTGCTCCCTGATTACAAATCTTACATCATCAAAACATACTGTCAGTATCATGCCCAAAGGCCTTGACATTGTTTTCATCATCTTAGCTCTCATCTCATGCCTCCTCAAACAGACATGACATGAACCACATCAGGAGAAAATTTTTTATTTAAAATAGTTATTTTCTGTCTAATTCCTCCTCTTTTCAACCTTCACTCTTTAGCCTCATATGATCTCTCTTCCTTTTCTCAACTGCTGGCAGTATAGATTCTATTCAAGAGAGGTTCCTACTTCACATACCCTCACATATCCACTCCACCTTTCTCCACAAAGAAAGCCTGTTAATAATTAAAAAACAAGTATTTTCTGCAAACTCTTTTCCAGTTCAGAAAGTGCCATGTTGTCTCGCAGAACGAGAGGGCAATTAACATGGCTGACTGCAGGGTCATTGATAATACACTTGGCAGGAGGACAGTTTTCTATGGCAAATGGACATTTTTACTCAAGGATTAGGCTGCTCCCACCCCCACCAAATAAACACTCATATTCTCATCACCACCACCACAACCCCTCGTACTAACATTTTCCAAAGTTAGGTGAGACAAGTGTTATCTGAGCAGCAGGTGGTGGCTAAGTTGGGCATTGTAAACTACACACTGCCTTGCCGTCTCGGAACACTATGGGCCAGATTCAGGAGTGAATCCCCTTAAATAAATGGAGGTACGCTGATGTAAATTTGGTTTAAGTGAGATGAGAATCGGGCCTACTATGCTGTTTAGTTTACCATCTGGATGAGTCATTTTCTAGCAGCAATGGAGCTATGCTAATTTACACCTGCTGAGAATCCATGTGTAAGGCCCCAGCCTTTCTCCTATTGAAGTAATGGCAAAGCTGTGCCCAGGTTCAGGTCCATAAAACCTAATTCTCCTCTCACTTACTCTGTGTTTTACACCAGCATGACTCCCATGGTGTCAAATGAACTATTTCTGATTCACGCAAGTGTAAACTGGAGGCATAGCAGGCTCATTAGTTTTAGTCTCACTTTCTGTTTTCTCAACCCTTTCCCAGCAGAAATCTATTTGAGAAGGTTTAGCCAGGGAACTGCTTTGGGTTTCTCATGTTTATACTGTAGTCAAACAAAAACTAAGCAAGACAAGACACACTTTATCAGACGGCTAACTACAAAAAGGTTAATAGTTTACATGCGTTAATGCTATCCCTGGGTTTCCACAAGATGGAACAGAGAATCATCCATTTGGGTTTGGTATCTTCCCTCCTTAACATTCTGTCATCCACTTGGATGTTTTGTTATGTTCAGTGACCATCTGTTTTTTTCATCAGAACAAAGTGGAACAGGTCATGCAGCCATGTTAAAAAAATCAATATGCAAATATTCCACAGAGAAAGTAGAAAGAGGTCACTGTACTTTCTCAAGCTGCAGAAATCAGCCCAAATAATGTCTTGAAAAATCTTGTTCAGACCACAAAAAGGGTAGCGGGGGAAGATCTATGGAAAGAATACATTCGGAAACTTGGAACACTGGCAATTTAAAGATGTCAAGGTAAATTTCCAGGATTACAAATGATCGAAATCAAGGTAAATGTGAACTTGCTTTGAAAGAAAGTCAGTCTCCAATTCCTGGTTTTGCTTCAGCTGTGGAATTTGGGATTTGTGCTGTCCCTTCTTTATGACTCTTATGTTATTTATGGACTACATGCCACATTGCATGACATTTTATTAATATCATTAACTTTAAGGTAACTTGACCCATTTCATTTCCTTGTCTCCAGGCAATGTCAGTGAATGAATAGATCAGCCACACTGAGACCACTAAAATAGGGCTCTTGTGGGTATGAAGTATGGACTCTGTGCTCAGCATGTAGAGTCTGCTTTCGCAAACTTTTTCTCCTTAGAGTAATCACTTTGAGCCTTATCTTCTGTGAACGTAAATCAGGAAAGAAGGTGATAGAGCTAAATTGATTGACATAAAATCATAAGAACGGCTATACTGGGTCAGACCAATAGTCCAGCTAGCCCAGTATCCTGATATTGGCCGGTGCCAGGTGTCCCAGAGGGAATGAACAGAACAGGCAATCATCAAGTGACCCATCCCCTGTTGTCCACTCCCAGCTTCTGGCAAACAGAGGCTTGGGACACTCAGAGCCTGGAGGACCCAGCCCATTGAATCCAATGGGACTGCTTGCTTGACTTATGACTGCACATGTGAGTAAGGCTTTGAAGGCTAAAGCAGAAGACACCTAAATGGGAAATTAGCTGAGTTGGGAAGTCTCTGAGGGAGCCAGCTAAATGGACAGTGATACTAAATAGCCTTGATTAATTCTGAATAGAGACAATAATGGGGATATCTTCAGGTGATATAATGTTGCTCAGGGCTTTTGGTCTTTCACTCTTATGCTGGCCCTGTTTGTTTGTTTGTTTTTCTAACAAGAAAATTTGGTGCCTTCCATGCTGTGATATCTGCAAAAAGTTTATTTAATGGATCACTCACACCTCTTCATTTGCTCCTTCCATAACAATTACATATGCTGGGTTGTCTTGCTAAGAGTCTCATTATTGTCCCTGGTATCGGCTCAGGGAAACCAAAAGTCTGTGTCTCTACATCTGTATAAAAATGCCTTGGAATCACTTCACCAATCTATCCAGTGATACATGCCTCCAGCTTCTATCCAGGACACACCACATGATCCATTATCTACAGCCAAGCTCTAAGATACAACCGTATTTGCTCCAATCCCTCAGACAGAGATAAATACCTACAAGATCTCTATCAAGCATTCTTAAAACTACAATACCCACCTGTTGAAGTGAAAAAACAGATTGACAGAGCCAGAAGAGTACCCAGAAGCCACCTACTACAGGACAAGCCCAACAAAGAAAATAACAGAACGCCACTAGCCATCACCTACAGCCCTCAACTAAAACCTCTCCAGTGCATCATCAAAGATCTACAACCTATCCTTAAAGATGATCTCTCACTCTCACAGATCTTGGGAGACAGACCAGTCCTCACTTATAGACAGCCTCCCAACCTGAAGCAAATACTCACCAGCAACCGCACACCATACAACAAAAACACTAAACCAGGAACCTATCCTTGCAACAAAGCCCGATGCCAGCTCTGTCCACATATCTATTCAAGTGACACCATCATAGAACCTAATCACATCAGATATCCCATCAGGGGCTCGTTCACCTGCGCATCTACCAATGTGATATATGCCATCATGTCCCAGCAATGCCCCTCTGCAATGTACATTGGCCTAATCGGACAGTATCTACGCAAAAGAATAAATGGACACAAATCTGACATCAGGAATCATAACATTCAAAAACCAGTGGGAGAACACTTCAACCTCTCTAACCACTCAGTGACAGATTTGAAGGTGGCAATTTTGCAACAAAAAAAGTTCAAAAACAGACTCCAAAGAGAGACTGCTGAACTCGAATTAATATGCAAATTAGATACAATTAACTCAGGCTTAAACAGAGACTGGGAATAGTTGGGTCATTACTAATTGAATCTATTTCCCTATGTTAAGTTCTCCTCACACCTTCTATGAGTCATCTTAAATATCACTTCAAAAGTTTTTTTCTCCTGCTGATGACAGCTCATCTCAGTTGATTAGACTCTTTCTGTTGGTATGCATACTTCCACCTTTTCATGTTCTCTGTATGTACAAATATCTCGTATCTGTATGTTCCATTCTATGTATCCGAAGAAGTGAGCTGTAGCTCACAAAAGCTCATGCTGAAATAAATTTGTTAGTCTCTAAGGTGCCACAAGTACTCCTGTTCTTTTTGCGGATACAGACTAACACGGCTGCTACTCTGAAAAGAGACTCATTGGCACTCCTGAAAGGAAAGCTTAGTCATTGGACCCAAGTGAAAGCATCCTCAGTGAAATGGCATTTTCCCATCACCAGGAATTCCTATCAATGGGGGAAAAAGATAACCTACGTGGCTACCCTGATTCAGAATGTTCTATTAATCTTTCACTGCTATATTAAGATCCACTGGGATCGATTGCCAAATCAACAAAAGGCAAGAGGAAAGAGGGTCTTCCCTTGTGCATATAAAGGCAGGAAATGAGGTGGCTGGTCACAGAGCAGAAACCAACATTTCAGCAGGATTTTTTTATATTATATGTGTTAGTCAAAGGGCGGTTGTGTCAAACTAAATTGGTCGAGCTGAACTGCTCCAATGACAAGTAAGAGAAATGTTCAAACTAAAATTAGATGGATAATATTCCAGGTGACTATGTTGCATACAAGGACCTCAAAGAAATCTCTTAGTGTCACAGCAGAAAATTATCCTAAATCTGTAGCAGTAGTTGTACCGTGGTAGCTACTGGCGGGCTGACCCATATGACTGATCTTACCATTCAGAAGGAAGAGGAAAAAGTGAATTACAACTAAATTAATTTTTGTCTCAGTTTATGATAAGAATTATCTTTAAAGATTATTTTTACAACCAAAATAACTGTGTAGTCATGAGATTCTTTCTATGGGGTCACTATCAGGACTTTCAGGGGCCATAATAGACTATTACTGGGGCCATATCAGAATCCAGCATGGAAAGCATTGTGGAACAGGAAATTTCTACCTTTGCGGAGGCAACATTCTTAGGAATCTTTTGTGGCATTTACTTCTAGGCTGCAGTAAAAGTTGGGTGCAGCACCCACAAGAGCTTCTAGAAGTAACATGCATCAAGGCAGGACTACATAATAGCTAGACCGTTGCTGACAGGTGTTTCTCTAGCCTGTCCTTAAAAGCCTACAATGATGGAGATTCCACAACCTACTTAGGTAATTTATTCCAGCGCTTAAATACCCTGATAGGAAGTTTTTCCTAGTGTCCAACCTAAACCTCTCTTGCTGCAATTTAAGCTCATTGCTTCCTGTCCTGTCCTCAGAGGTTAACAAGAACAATTTTTCACCCTCCTCCTTGTAACAACCTTTTATGTACTTGAATACTGTTATCATGTTCTCTCTTAGTCTTCTCTTCTCCAGACTAAACAAACTCAATTTTTTCAATCTTTCCGCAGAGGTCATGTTTTCTAGACCTTTAATCATTTTTTTTGCCCTACTCTGGTCTTTCTCCAATTTGTCCACATCTTTCCTGAAATGTGGCACCCAGAACTGAACACAATACTCCAGCTGAGGCCTTATCAGCACGGAGTAGAGCAGAAGAATTACTTCTCGTGTCTTGCCAGCTTACAACTCTCCTGCTAATACATTCCAGAATTATATTCATTTTTTTTTGCAGCCATGTTACACTGTTGACTGATATGTAGCTTATGATCCACTATAATTCCAAGATCCCTTTCCGCAGTATTCCTTCTCAGCAATCATTTCCCATTTTGCGTGTGTGCAATTGATTTTTCCTTCCTAAGTGGAATAGTTTGCATTTGTCCTTGTACATGAAGCTCATCTATCAAATGCCAACTTTTGGCTGGATTCTTGGAAAATTTGGCTCTTTCTACTAACTGATATGTAATTCAGAAATGGAAGATATCATGTGCTGCTTTCTGATCCTTTTAAAACATTAAATCATGAAAATATCTGATTGATTTCATTTCTTCCCTTTCCTGTAATCTTGCCAGAGTGGTCAGGACCACAATAAGTGAACTGAAGTGACTGGTATTTGTCTCATATATAAAATGTGTTTACTTAGGGACCTCATTTATGAAAATAATAATGCAAGAGAGTTTTTGGCTAGAATGAAGTTTATAAAGAAGTAACATTTAATCATTAGCGATTGAAGCTGCACTCAGGCTGAACGGTGGTGTTCAAATTGACTTCTTGAATCAATTTATTCTATTTCTGGTATTAAGCTTCAACCTGGCACGGTCCTATGGCTGTCCATAATTCATGGGATAATACTATGTCAGTGTACTCTTAACTGCTGTTCTTAGCATTCTGAATTGGATTTATTAAAAGTTAACAACATTTTTTTTAAAGTTTTTGCACTCTCAACTTGTATAGGCAATAATGTATTTTCGAGGAAAAATACAGGACCATAAGAATTGCCCTACTTGATCAGACCACAAGCACATCTAGTGAAATATCCTGTCTTTTCTCCATACCAGATGCTTCAGAGGAAGATGCATAGAGTCTTGTGCAGCTACAAAATTTGTATCTGATCTGATCCGTGATCCTCAAAAATGGTCCGCAGATATAAAGCGGATATCTGCAGATTTGCAGAGCTCTAAACACTGAATTGGGTAGCCCACAGATGAAAGTTCTTCTTAGGTCCTATCATTTAGGCCAGGGGTCAGCAACCTCTGGCATGCTGCTCGCCAGGGTAAGCACCCTGGCGGGCCGGGCTAGTTTGTTTACCTGCTGCATTGGCAGATTCGGCCGATCGTGGCTCCCACTGGCTGTGGTTCACCATCCCAGGTCAATGGGGATGGCAGGAAGCGGCACGAATGAAGAATGTGCTGGCCGCGGCTTCCCGCCGCCCCCATTGACCTGGGACGGTGAACCATGGCCAGTGGAAGCCGCAATTGGCTGAACCTGCCGATGCAGGTAAACAAACTGGCCCGGCACACCAGGATGCTTACCCTGGCGAGCTGCATGTCAGAGGTTGCCAACACCTGATTTAGGTTTTTTCCTGCAAGATGCAGTGATGGCCCCAATTTAGCAAAATATTTAAACATGTTTAACTTCAAGCACATGTGGTTCCATTGACTTCTGCTTGCAGGATTGTGCTGTTAGTGGTTGGCTTGTGCCAAGAACCATGAGAATTTTATCTTCTTCCTGAATAAAAAATTGATAAAGA
Organism: Chelonoidis abingdonii; assembly: GCF_003597395.2. NCBI lineage: Eukaryota > Metazoa > Chordata > Testudines > Testudinidae > Chelonoidis > Chelonoidis abingdonii. Next base: position 31,425,762 of record NC_133787.1, read on the forward strand.
TCATCATAAGCTTCAAAAAAGGATTAGAAGTGAGAACATATCATTTGTCTTATGTAATATAACTGTGGATGTCACATTATCCATATAACAATTATTCCTCTTTTGAATCCTACATGTCTCCATAAAATCTTGTGGTAATGAGTTCCACAAGTTAGTTCTGCATTTTTTTAAAAAAAGATTTCCTTTTAATAATCCTAAATTTGCTGCCCATGAATATGCCTCCTCAGACATGACTTTATTATAGTATGGCACGGCCATGCTGTTGTTAGAAATCAGTGTGAGTTAAGTTTTTTTATGCGTCTGTTGGAACAGGAAGTGGTGGTGGGGATCAGTAGGCACACTGATCCATCTGAGTTAGTCCTAAACCACTGCCCCTGCATGGGATTTTGGGGACTATGTTTTTGGTATTGTTGTCTCTGATATTTAGAGGGTATTTTTCATTTGGTAAAGGGATATGATTTATTTTGCCTATTCATATAGATCAAATAAGGCTGTGTGTTGCCTCAAGTGACTGTTTCCTTAACATATGCACTGGTCTCATCTATGTACTAAAGCTCAGTTCTTCTTTCACTCCCAAAAACCTCTTCTTGTTCATCTTTTGGAAAATGATAACATCAGTGAGGTCATTCCAGAATTAGATGTTAGGCAAAACGGCCCTTGCCAGGATTTCACAATCATACCATTAAGTTATAAACACATCTAAACATTTGTATTATATATATTAATTTATTGATAAAAACATAAATAAGCAAAGTCTAAAACCCTCATCAATTTGAGTCCTTTTCTCAACTGCAGAGATCTTAAAAATAGAAAAACCACACTTCTAAAACCTCTATTGGAAAGAGAAAAATGATGTGTTTTTAAGATACTTAGAAAAGAGAAGTACACAAGGAGCTGGCTAGTTCTTAGCAAGAAAAATGCCTTTGAAAACCTTTCTATACTCCAGGTATCTTCCTCAAAACCACATCTAACGTGAGTCTAATCTCTGCGCTCAATAACATCATTATTAAACAGTCACACATCACATACAACATGTTTATCATTTTAACATTACTGCTCAGGATCAGGTTTAAATTATGGTCTGTAAAACCACTGTAGATCCTGTTCCTTTTATTTATGTAAGATCTATTAGCTTTCTATAAAATGAATATTTAATACCATGTGAGAAGATTAATTGCAAGTATTCTTTGGCTGTTTTTAACCTTTTAAGGGCGTCTCTGCCTGAAGCAAAAAGTGGTATCATTAAGGAGCGTACATTTTTAGTGCACAGGATAAGCAGCAATATGAAAGGAATGAGATTTTTATATTTCAGACACGCTATTTGAGTTGTTACTGGATAAGAGCTTTTTTTAACCACTGACAGCTGAAATGTTGTTCAGAGTTTTCACACACCTTCCTTCTATACACAGGATGTTTTATCATGTTCTCTGTGGGTATGATGGGGTAAATTCTAGCAATTGATCCCCATGCACCTAGAAGCAGTAGAAGCACCTAGAAGATGGAGGGCCGGATGGCTCAGGGAGGCTAGGGGGAAAAAAGCAACGCAGTGGAGCAGCACATACATGTCTCTATTTTATATGCTACAGCTGTACATTCATACATTCCAGAAATGACCACTATGATCCTCTAGTCTAACCTCCTATATAACATATGTGCAGTTGGTCACTGGCTTAAGTAGACTGTGAGCTCCCAAGGGCAGAGATCCTATTTTTGTTCTGTGTTGGTCCAGCATGTAGCACAGTAGGGCACTGGTCTATGATTGGGGTGTCTAGATGCTCCTGCAACACAAATAATAAATACTAATAATACTCAGACCCCAAGTCCTCAGAGATATCCCTTTGGAGCACTGGCAAGCACATCAGCCAATCTTCTAGCATTCAAGGCAGCACTAGGAGGGTAGTATAGTATGGAATGGGGGAGGTGCTCCCATTTACTATCCCACTACAACAAATATGCAACATAAGCTTAGGTGTTATACAAGGCATAGATGACATCCATGTTATAAACTGCAGAGTCATGTAATACACTGAATTTAGCATGAACCTGTGACTTATTCAGGTGACCTCTCCTAGTGATCCCTCTTCCCTTGGGTCATATCTAACCTCTGAGCAGCTTCAAACAGCCACCATCATTTATAAATCAGACAGCCGGAGATACATGTCTGCCTTCTCCCTACCAAATATGGAATCCCATCCAAATGAAATTTACATCTGCCCATGGGCATAGAAGGGCATTTTCAACCCATGGCCCAATACTTGTCACTACACGTTCAAGGTCTGCTATCTCATCACCCATCAGAGTTAGGAATGAAACCTTTAGCCCATTGGAAAAGAAAGATTCCCAACTTTTCAATGGGACTTAAAACACTTTCGAAGATCCCAAGATACTGCTTTTTAAATCAGGACATTTTTGTGCATAGAAAAGATAATTTGTAGAGGTTTTTCAAATGAATTGGGTCCTGGTACTGCAATGAGACTTCACGCAACGTGACTGCTACACCAGAGTTTAGTCCCATTGCAGGATATGTGTTTTTAACCCTCTCCCTCATCAGCCTGTACAGTAGGACTCACAGAACTTTACAAGGGGAGGGATACAACAGAAAGGGCCCAACAGCATTTTTTAAAAACACTCTAAAACATTTATAAAATAATTTGCAAAAGTGGGCTTATGCACACTACATAACAGGGTGACATATTAAGGTTTTATTTGTATCCATTTCAGGTGGCTTGTGCACACACACACACACGCAAATTGCCAAGATTTTTATAAGTGGCATCTGGTGCTTCATTTATTGGGTGCCCAATGTGAGATTACATAAAGGGACCTGTTTTTTAGGAAGCTCTGAGCACCATCTTTGAAAATCAGGCCCTTTTCAAAGTTTCTCCACTTGGATATCCAAAAATACTTATGCGCTATTGAAAATTCTGGTCATATATTATTCATTAAAAAAACAACCCCCACATGACTTTCTAAAGAAGGTCCCAAGATCATCCAGGTCTTGGCAAATGAGGTCCTGTCAAACATTTACAAACAAATGTTCTTAAAATTGAATTGCTTGTTTAGTGGTAAGAGCCATTATTTCCTTATCTTCTGTTGTTCCTTTCTTTCTTTACTAAGATATTGCTTTCCTGTGTACTATTAAATTCCTCATCCTGTTAGGAAAAAAAAGAAGAGAAATATTGTCCTAAACTGCTCGGACATATTGTCACTGTGGTTTCCTATTAACTTTTTGCTGATTCCTGCTTACTTATCATGTGCTTTAATGTTCTGTTACACTTTCCAGAAGCAGCATGTCTCTGGTGCTTTGTCTCTGAAGCATTAACACTTGCTGTGAGTTTCTTCGCTGCCATTGTCTTTGTCACGTAAAATAGCCTCATTAGGATCCCAGGAACAACCGGGTCGGCTATTTTAATAGAATGATATTTTCCATGATAGCAAAAGGTTGTGATATCAACCTCTGCTATGACCCCCAAAACAAAATCACTTCCATTCACATTATTAACTTCTGCTTGTGGGAAACAGCCAGAGTCTGAATATCCTTTTATCATCAATGCTGTATTTCTTTATTTGTATTTGCCTGGTTCCTGTTGTAATATATCTAACCTATACACAAACAGCCTCCTCTGTGTTCATTCCCCAGCATTCTTCAAATATTCACATTCTTAAAATACCATCTCCTTCCTTATTTTCTCAATTCCTTATTTGTTTACTCTCAAAAGCTGCTTTGTCACTGCCCACACTGAGCTGGGGAAAATGTATAATCTAGTCGTCCTTTATTTTAGATGTACAGTAGAATGTTAATGTCTTTGTTGCCAGCCACTAGAAAGCTTTATTGAGGACAAATCTACATGCCAGTGAAATTGTACAGCATGAATGTTCCCTAAGTATGTAATATTCTTCAAATTAATTGGATTCCATGGGGTATATTCACCTCACAATGTGCAGGGATTTTAAACATAACTTCCATTAATGTTAATGGGAGTTACCCATTTAAATCCCAGCATATCTAGATGGGAATATTACCCCTACGTATTTAAAATAGGATATCTTTAAACCAAGCTTGGTCCACCTTCCTGTGAACTATTACAAATAATTACCATTTTCTCCGATGGATTGAAAGATAACAAGTCCTACCAAGCCATGCTTTAAAGCACTTTCACACCACTAACTCTAATGATACCAGCCTCAAAAACCCCAGTGAAACACATAAATAAAAAGTCATTATTAGGACTTTTGCTGTTCTTCACTACATAACAGAGTGCGGCTCCTGAGATCAGTCTTGAAACAGAAGTGAAATGGATGTGAACATTCCCATTAGCTGTTTTCATCTTTCCCAGTAGCACTAACAGCATTTCCATGGGATTTGAAATTAGATGTATAACCAGAGCATCTATGCTTCTGTGAGATTCTTAGTACAATCTCAGCATGGATTGTTGTTTAATATTAATATTATTGTTTATAAACCAAAGAAAAAACTTTGGTTGCACTTATATTTCCAGTTAGGAAATAAAAATAATCTTACTATAAGTTCTATGACCAGGATGGACTTATTTAAAAGCGCGGGGGGGGGGGGGAGGCAGCAGCAGGTATAACTAATTTGAAATTTTAAAAAGACAAACAAAAAAACCCACATCTCTGTCATGAAACAGAGACAAAATAATTTACTGCAGACCATAAATAAATAACCACAGTAATTGCACTGTAACACAATTAGGGAAAGTTTAAATTATTTTCCACCAGACTCTTTAAATTCAGTAGTTAACATCTATACATTCATCAGTTAACTAGTCACTTGTAGTGTAGCCATTAAAGGAAATAATTCTACACTGAGCAATACTGTAGAAGGAGCCTGAAAACCAGCACATTTGTACTTTGGCCCTAACAAACACAGCTATAGAACTATTTTCTGTGACTCAGGTTTTAAAGGTCAGACAAAAAACATGGCTACAATCTCTAGACCCAATCCTGCTAGGTGCCTAGCACCTTTGTTTTCCATTCATATAGATTCGTATATTTTAAGGCCGAAGGGGCTATTATGATCATCTAGTCTGACTTCCTGCATAACAACCTCACTCAGGGCATGGCTACACTTACATTTTTGCAGCGCTGGTAGTTACAGCTGTGGTCGTACAGCTGTGTAGGGCCAGCGCTGCAGTGTGCCCACACTGACAGCGACCAGCGCTGCAGTGTGTCCACACTTGCAGCATTTGTAGCGCTGTTGTGAGTGATGCATTGTGGGCAGCTATCCCACAGAGCACCTCGTCCCATTTTGGCGCTGTGGGTTGTGGGAAGGGGACGGAAGGGTGCGGGTCATTCCGCCTTCTGTTCAACGACCCGGGTGATCGCTTCCCTTTCAGCCTGTGGTGCCATTGGTGAGTCTGCCGCGTGATTTCAGTAAAAATGGAGCCCGAGCTGCTGAGGACTTTGCTGATGAATGTTGCCAGCACATCACGTCTGGCGTTGGCTATATCCCTATGCTCCAGAATGACAGTGAGGAGAGCTCGAGGTATGATGAACTAGATTCGGCTGACGCACCTTACACTAAATTGTTGTGGCAGTAACGGACGTGCTCAGCACGTGGAACGCCGCGACTTTGGGCTCGCGAACAAGCCCTGAGTGGTGCGATACATCGTCATGGCAGTTTGGATGAACGAGCAGTGGCTGCAGAACTTTGGATGAGAAAAGCCACTATTCATGAGACTGTGTGCTGAGCTCGCCCCAACCCTTGCAGCGCAAGGACATGAAGACTGAGGACCTGCCCGTCAGTGGAGAAGCGGGTGGCTATGCAGTCCTGGAAGCTGGCAATCCAGACAGCTAACCGATCAGTCACAAACCAGTTTGGCAGTGGGAAAGTCACTGTTGGAATAGTGGTGATGCAAGTTTGCGGGCCATTAATCGCATCCTGCTAAGAAGAACCATGACTCTGGGAATGTGCAGGACATTCTGATGGCTTTACACAAATGGTTTTCCTAACTGTGGAGGGCAATAGATGGACGCATATTCCTCTTCTGGCACCACCCCCACCTGGCATCCGATACGTTAATCGGAAGGGTATTTCTCTATGGTTCTCGCAGGCGCTTGTGGATCACCATGGGCGTTTCACTGACATTTACACAGGATGGCCTGGAAAGGTGCATGATGCATGCATCTTTCGGAACAGTGGGCATGTTCAGGAAGCTGCAGGCAGGGACTTTTTCCCAGACCGGAAGATCACAGTGGGGGACGTCGAAATGCCCATTGTGGATCCTTGGAGACCCCGCTTACCCGTTAATGCCTGGCTCATGAAACCGTACAGGGAAGTTGACAGGAGCAAGGACCGGTTCAACTACAGGCTGAGCGGTGCAGAATGATTGTGGATGTGCTTTTGGCCGTTTAAGGGAGATGGAGAAGTCTCTACGGGAAAGCTAGACGTGGGGAAAGCAGCATCCAGCGATTATTAACCACGTGCTGTTCCTCATAATATTTGTGAAGGGAAGGTGAAAACCTTCAGTGACGAATGGACCTCCGAGTTCAATGCCTGGAGGCTGAATTTGCACAGGCCAGAGAGCAGGCTACTAGAGAGCCCATCACAGTGCTTCAAGGATTAGGGATGCCTTAAAGGAGCAATTGAGGCTGAAAGCCAACAGTAATGTTGGGTGCCTTCCACAGGAGTGAAGTGCAGTGGTTGCAATGATTTGCAGTGCCTATTTTTTCACTTGTGGTACAGTATGTTACAGCTTCTGTAATAATAAAAACTGTTTTAAAGAACAAGAAATCCTTTATTAAAAATACAAGTACATAAAACGTGCAGGGGGTAGGGTGATGAGCATAAAGTCAGAGTTTGAATATGTCCTTCCTTGAGTGGTGTGCAATGTCTGTGCACTTCAGGATTAAATATGCTGCATGGTGATGGGGTTGAGTGCATAGGGTAAGGTCGTAGTTCTCAGGGCTGTTAGGGTGAACGTATGGGGTGTTGGGGGCAGGGGTGGTGGTAAGAACCCAGGATGCTGGAGAAGGGTGTTTTGAGGAAACAGTGGCGCACAATGGGTTGAGCTTTGGGATGGGGGAGGAAGGCATGGTAGTGCTCTGCCTGCATGGCTACCATTGACTGCATAAGGTCTGTGTGGCGTTCCAGGATGCTTAGCAGCCGATTTGTGCTTCTTTTGGTAGCCAATCCTTTCTCTTAGCAGCCTTTTCCTTTCTCTTGGTAACCTGTTCCTTTTTCCTGCTTTCATTTTCCTCCAGTCCTGCAACTTCTTATTACTCTGGAATACAGATTTCATAACTGCTTTCACCAGCTCCTCCTTACTCTTCTGGTTTTTTTCTTAAAGTTCGTAGTTTTTCAGAAGTCTGCACTGATGAAGCAGTATCCAAGGTCACTTTAAAAAAAACACAGAGAGGATAAACTTTTATACAGAGTCATGTATGTTTTGAGCTATTTGTAGCAGTCATGACACTGTGCGAGCAGTAGTCACATAGGAGGCACAAGCTGCAGAGACAAATGGTGAGTTCCCACATCTGCCACAATACTCCTGAGAGCCATCTTGCACACGGCGGCTCACCTGGGAAGCGGGGGCTGCTTGACTCTGGATCAATGGGGTTTCTTGTGAATTGGGGAAAGCAAAGAGCCAGCTAGAGGAAATAGCACTGACCCTACACCCACATCTGCCACAGCAGGTTACTCCTGAGAGCCATCTTGCACGTGGCTCACCTGGGAGCGGGGGCTGCTGACTCTGGGATCATAGGGTTTCTGTGAATTGGGAAAGCAAAGAGCAGCTAGAAGGCAAATAGCACTTAACAGTACCCTGCATTTCCACAGAATTTTATCCTCCCCTTATTCGCTGCTCCGGGTCACCTGGGAAGAGGCGGGGGATCTTAACAGCTATGTGGATTCCTCCTGGTCCCTACGCAGCTTGCCTGTGTGCAGCAATGGTCCCCCCCCCTCACGGCACAATGGCACGGACACGTTAGCCTGACTGGGACAAGGACCACTGGCTCTCCCTATATAACTTGCGGAAGCGCATTGCACACGCTCTGGCTGAAACTTTTGAAGAGATTACGAGGCAGACTACGCCGCGACGTGATAGACCAAATCAATGGGCTATTCCACATCTAGGCATGCTTGCAGGCAGCCATAGCCCCCTCCTCCCAAACATTTCCATCCTATAATAAAGCTTCTTACCGGGAACAGGCTCCTCTGCTGGTTCCTCACTACCCAAGTCCCAGCGGCTGCGACTGGTAGCTCTTCCTGGCTGGAAATAGCTCCTGGCTGCATGACTCCTGGAGTCTCCAAACACCTCAGTAGCCTCACTCTCGGGTTCTCTACGCCCTCCCCCTCCTCTCCAGGCTCTGAACTGTCCATTGTGATCCTCGATTGCAGTGGGGTTACATCCAAGCATCGCATCCAGCTCTTGTAAAAACGGCAGGTCATGGGGGCAGCACCTGAGCGGCGTTCCCTGACGTGCTTGCAGTAGCACTCGAGCTCCTTACCTTAACCCTGCACTGCACCGCGTCCCGGTCATAGCCCCTGTATTGCATTGACTTGATGTATCTGGCCGTAGGTATCATAATTCTACGGCTGGAGCGGCAGCTGTGTCTGCACAGCTTCCTCACCCCAAACACTGATGAAGCCTGCAGCTCGGCAGTGCTCCATGCTGGGGCTCGTTTGGGGCGTGGAAGGCATGTCACTGATTGATTGATTGATTTTACTCCACGCCTCGCTGAGCAAACAGGAAGGGATTTTAAAATTCCTGGGACATTTAAAGGGCGGGTCACCTGAGCCCGGGCAGTGGAGTGCGAAACGATGACCAGAGAGGCTGAAAGGTATGCTGGATACCGCCTAATACCCTGGAGGCCAATTACAGCGTTGGTGAGTGTCCACACCTGAATGAGGCAGCGCTGCATCACCAGCGCTGGATTCTGCTACACCCGTAGCAGACCAGGAGTACAGCCAGCGCTGCAGACAGGGAGTTGCAGCGCTGGCTGAGCTTGTTCAGTGTGGACACCGAGTAAGTTTCAGCGCTGTAACCCCTCACCAGCGCTGCAACTTGCAAGTGTAGCAAGGCCTCAGTAATTCCTGCGTCAAGCCAAAATTTCTCTTTGAGCCGTAGTATATCTTTTAGCTAGAAATCCAGTCTTCACTTAAAGACTGCACAGAGGGAGAATCCACCATGTCCCTAGTAGAACATCATAGGGGTTGAAGATATTCAGCATACTGTATGACCAGGCTTGTCTGTGTAATCAGAAATATGATATATATCTAGGGTGCACAAGTTGGCGGGCAGGGTGACTGTAGATTCCAAGCCACTTTTATGCAACAGCCTGTCAGGCAGCTAGCCAAAGGCAGAATGAATCTGGGCTCCAGGTTTTGGTGACTTGGAGGACTGTGAAGCCATTAGCTACTTGCACAATTTTTTTTTTTTAAAGAGTCATAGACTTTAAGGTCAGAAGGATCATTATGATCATCTAGTCTGACCTCCTGCACAACGCAGGCCACAGATCTCACCCACTCACTCCTATAATAAACCCCTAACTAGGTCTGAGCTGTTAAAGTCTTTCTCTTTTAAAGGCTTCAAGGTGCAGAGAATCCTCCAGCAAGTAACCCATGCCCCCGCTGCAGAGGAAGGCAAAAAAACCCCAAAAACAAAAAAAACAAAAAACAAACAGGGCCTCTGCCAATCTGCCCTGGAGGAAATTCCTTCCAACCCCAGATACGGTGATCAGCTAACCCTGAGCTGTAGGCAGAGACTACCAGCCAGACGCCCAGGAAGAATTCTCTGTAGTAACTCAGCTCCCACCCATCTAACATCCCATCATAGGCCTTAGGCATATTTACCACTAATAGTCAAAGATCAATTAATTGCCACAATTAGGCATCCATCATATCATCCCTCCCATAAATTTTATCAAGCTTAGTCAAAGAAGGAAATCAGGTTGGTTTGGCACAATCTATCTTTGTAAAACCATGTTGTATTTTGTCCAGTTACCACTGACCTCAACGTCCTTAACTACTTTCTCCTTCAAAATTTTTCCAGATCTTGCATACTACTATGTTAACTAACAGGCCTGTAGTTACCTGGATCCCTTTTTCTTTTCCTTTCTTAAAAACGGAATTATATTAGCAATCTCCAGTCTTATTGGTACAATCCCTGAGTTACAGTTCAGTAAAAAAATTTTTGCTATGGGCTTACAATTTCATGTGCCCGTTCCTTTAATACTCTTGGATGAATATTATCTGGCCCCCCTGATTTAGTCGCTTAACTTTCGAGTTTGGCTTCTACCTCGGATGTGGTAATATCTACCTCAATATCCTCATTCCCATTTGTCATCTTGCCATTATCCCTAAGTTCCTCATTAGCCTCATTAAAGACTGAGGCAAAGTATTTGTTTAGATATTGGGCCATGTCTAGATTATCCTTATCCTCCACTCCATCCAAAATTTTTAGCAGTCCCACTTCTTCATTCTTTGTTTTCTTCTTATTTATATGGCTATAGAATCTTTTACTACTGGTTTTAATTCCCTTTGCAAGGTCCAACTCTGCATGGTTTTTGGCCTTTCTCACTTTATCCCTACTTGTTCTGACCTCAATAAGGTAGCTTCCCTTGCTGATCCCTCCCATGTTCCACTCCTTGTAGGCTTTCTGCTTTTTCTTAATCACCTTTCTGAGATGTTTGCTCATCCAGTTTGGTCTACAACTCCTGCCTATGAATTTTTTCCCTCTTTCTTGGGATACAGGCTTCTGACAGTTTCTGCAACTTTAACACACCACAGCATTGTTATTTATCAGAGAATTAGCAACGTGCTGTAAACCAAGTAGCTGGCCTGACCCTGCCAGGGGCTGATGCTCTAACTCCTACTGAAGCCACTTAGAATCATGGGCCACTACTACCATAATTTCCAGGATCAAGCTGATAGAGAATGGTAGGAAGCCCTTCATCCCATGAAGATTAATCTGTCATTCTTGCAGTTTCTACTGATTTGTAATAACCCCAGTCTGGTGCATTATCTAGTTACTCATTAAGGGCTCATTTATCCCTCCACTGGTGTAGGGATACCTACTGCCCTTCCACTTCAGGGACAGCTGTGTCTGGCCAGCCTGAGGAACAAAGGAGACTGGGAGGAAAAAGGATTGCAAATATCAACATGTATAGAAACTTACACATTGCCATACTGGATTAACCAGTGGTCCATCAGGTCTGTAGCTAGAACCAAATGCTTCAGAGGAACCTCCTAATCGTCCAATTATGAAATAGTCTCCATTGCAGCAGAAGTTTTTTCCTGACCCCTGATTGGTACTGAATGGCGTAAACTCTGAAGCATGAGGATTTATACATTTGAGACATATCTAACGTAACTCTAGATGTTTTCAATATCCACACAAATGTTTCAATTCTGCTAAGTTCTCGGCTAATCATTAGATATGCTGATTTGTGCAGAAGAATCTTCTTGATGTAGTTCCTTTTTAAATTAATTTAATATTGTAATGAACTGATTATTCCCCATGTGTTCCACTGCCCTCTACGGGACAGAACTAGAACTTTTCAGCTGTGTGTCCTTGCTCTTATATTGCTAACAGCTAATGCATATTCTCTTTTTGTTGAAGTAATAGAGATGTCTGCTATCAGAGCAGAAGGATGTGAGTTCTATACCTGCTGTTGCCAAGATACTCCTCATGCAGCAGTCTGACAACTTTAAAGCCCTTGGTAGCTGTGGACTGAATTAAATAAACTTGTGTTTGGTGATAATGCTGGCCATGAGGCTGTGGGATGGTGATGGAAGGACAGCCAGAATAAGTGAGTTCTAAGGAAGGAGTTGAAGGAGAAGAATAAGATTGAATTATGAGTTGAGCAGAAGAGAATAGGGTGAACAGAAGGGATCAGGGTGACTAAAGTAAACATGTGGTGGGGCAGATATCTTCAGACATATATTGCTCTATATGGGTTAGATTTTCAAACTTGTGCCTTTGTGCATGCACAAAATTTGCACGTGCGCAACTCCAGAAAGGAGCATTCAAACCAGAATTTGCACCCACATGACTTACACACCTGCAGAGCTTTGTCTTTGAAAATCTGGCCCTCTATCCCAGCGTAATCACAGTGAATTTATGACATCACATTGATTTCCATGGTAGGATTAGGATTTCCTTGCAGAAGGATAGACCAGGCTAGGAAAAGACAACTGTTTAGACAGCAATATCAGACATAGCTTCAAAGGAAATACAGAAAATTACAGGCAGTTTGTACACTCATCCTTTGCTTTGGAATGAAAGTCCTACTATATGGTGGGTTTGTACTCTTACAACAACTAGGTCACTATTACAGAAGAGACAGCAGGAGGATAATGTTGTCTGACTCCTTCATGCCATTAGGAAGCTCCCAGATTCTGTGTGTGTGTGTGTGTGTGTGTTGTCAGAACGTGCTGTGGAGGGAGGGGCCATATTACTGACTGGTCTGTATGATGTACATGGTCAAAAAGCAAGAGAAACAGAGTGAAAAAAATTAAAATACTGACTCTACTGCTAACAAAATAAAATTGATCTCTCTTTTATAAGAAACCCTAAATCAACTAAACCCTTGTTCTTAAACAGGATTAAGTAGGGGGAAAACAGGGCAGACATGGCAAGCATGAGTTGGGGTTAATGTGTGGCAGTTTTGTGTCTGGGTCTCTATTCTATGAGGAAGAACCTTACAGTCTACAACAACTTGGGCTGAAAGTGTCCTATGTTCATTCTTCTTTGGCTGTTAAGGGGCTTGTAAGCTATTGAACTTCTATCCTCCAAAAGCTTATATCTTCTGGTCCAACAGTCTGCTACTGATAATCTCCTTTTCTTCAGAAGAATGACATGCAAACAAGCAAATATTATGCTACTTGTCACACACATACACACACGATGGCAGGTAGAGGTTGTGAGATGGTTATCACAGATCACATGTGTTAGCATCTTCAGCACTTACCTAGAGGGGAGTAAACTGCTGCTCAGAGAAAGTATAATTCTCTCCTTCCTTCTTCTGGTTGTTTTGCTTATTGCATCACTTTGCAAGAGTTCTGTTTTCAGCACCCCCTTTCTCACAGTGACTTCCTTACACACTATTGATTCAATAGTTTTAAAGCTACCTTCTCTCTGATCAGGTCCAGAGGGTCAGAGAAGCTAATCACTTGCAGCTCCAAAATGACTCCAGAGAGGGCTCTGGGTGCTCATTTCTTCTGAAATACAGGCCTTGAATGTTATTGCTCCTCTTTCGCAATGGTCTTTCCATGATACTAGGCTCTTCCCTTGCCTCTGCTTCTTCTATTTCTACTCCTACGCTGCTGAATGCTGCGGAGCCACACTCCGTTTCTGATTCCTTCTTTCTTCCCGATGCCTTTGTTTCTCATCCCTGACTGACTCGTATGCCTGCAACCAGGGCCGGCTCCAGGCACCAGCTCAGCAAGCAGGGACTTGGGGCGGCCAAGGGGAAGGGGTGGCATGTCGGGCTCTTCGGCGGCAGGTCCTTTGGTGTCTCTCGGAGGGAAGGACTTGCCGCCGAATTGCTGCCAAAGAAGAAAGCAGCATGGTGGAGCTGCCGCCGATCACGATCGCAGCTTTTTTTTTTTTTTCTCCTTGCCGCTTGGGGCGGCAAAAACCCTGGAGCCAGCCCTGCCTGCAACATATGCAAATGTCTCACCTTTGCAAAACATAAATGTCTCACCTTTTCCACCAAACTCAGCCTTCATCTCCATTATCCTCCCTGTCGCCCAGGCCTGTGACATCAGTGCCATCCTCAACTCCCCTCGCCCCTCTACGTTATTTTGTGTCTCAAGCTTCCAGGAGCCCTGCTGAATGTCTACACTGATTTGGTGTTAAATTCAATAAAGCTGCTAGCTATTAACTTACCCAGCCAGCCTGGAGTTCTTCCTAAACTGAGCAAACTCTCCTCAAGCGTCCTTCCCCAGCATGTAGAGTATCTTGTGTAAAACCTGGAAGGGATGAATTGGGTTGATATCTACCCTGCATGTTCCAGTGTCCTGATGTGGGGACATGCAAGAGAGAAGAAGGATATAAAAAGCCCTTCCTCCCCCTCCACCCTTATGCCTGCCACATGTGGTCCAGGCACAATCACAGCCCTACTTGGCGCTGTTCTGTCTGCACCTAGATTCACAAAGAATTTTTTATTTAAATAGCACACTAAACTGAAACAAAAAATCCCGAAGAAGGGCAGGAGAATGAGCTGCCCAGCCAGGTTTAGCGAAATGCATCTCACACCTTTGAAAAGCCTCTACTTTACTTCCATCCTGTCTAGTTGGCTGACACACACCTTGGAGTGCGAGGACCAGTGCAGAGTCAGAAGCCACTACTATCCAAGCAATCTGAGCTGAATTCCTTTCACTGTTCTGCCTCCTCCACCTTCTTGGTGACCGTTGTGAGCTTGACTTGTTTTGACACTTAAGAACTAGAAGACCTGCAGCACTGGCTACATAAAGAAGCACAAGTTTGTGCAAGATTTTCCCATGAACAGACCTCCTTCCTTAGTTGTAATCCCCTGCTATTCTATTCCTAGATGTCTGCAGGTCATTGTGACTCTATGAGGCAGCCCAGTGTTCAGCAGACTTCTCCTTTCATTGGTGCCTTCATATGAGATTTCTGCTGTCAGAGGCTAATATCTTACACTAAATCACTCTAAGGGCTTGATGGTGTCTGAGAGGTGCAGCCCTGCGATAGGCCTGGCCCTGCCCCAAGGGGAGCGTGCCTGCTGGGCCCCTCTGAGAATGGTGCAGGGTGCTGCCTGCTCTGAATCCAGTCAGCTCTGCTCCTGCTTACTCTCTCTGTCTCTCTTTGGGTGATACAGCCCCAGGGGTTCTAGGATGGAGCAGTCCCTGAGCTTGGGGGAGTACAAGGGCTGTGACTGTGCCCGGACCCCATGTGGCAGGCGTAAGGGTGGAGGGGGAGAAATAGATGTAAACATATTGGCCTAAATTCTTTGAGACAAGCTCATCTACCCCCCTGGATTCGCACTAAAAGCAGAATTGGTCCCATTCCTTTTTAAATGTCAACCGTGGACCTCTGAATATGGAAGTAGCTGTCTGTTTATAAGATGGGTAAATTCAGGCACAGGCATGTTAAATGACTTGCCCAAAGTAAAGTTACTTAATCTACCTTCATGAGTCCCTGATCATGAGTCACTGGCAGAGTTAGGAATTGCACCCAAGGAATTGCACTTATACTCTCTCCCCTATTCAAACTATTGGCCCAGTCTTACATGGGATTTTATTTCCATGTCCACTGGAGTCGAGCAGGCATGGTACATGGTGGTAGTGAGAGATTGGAGCCATGTACAGCAGAGAGGGCACCCTGGAACCTGATCCAGACCTCATTTTTCTGCTGCCCCTGCTTGCGTTACCTATTCACCTTTCTGCAATGCTGCTACTGGGTGCCTCCACTGACTCTCCAGGGATCTACTGGTAAGATCAATATGAATGGAAAAGAAAACTAACAGCAAGAAAATTGTACTGTTGGCATGAGAGAGTGAGAAAGAGAGAGAAAGTTGCTGAAAAACTGTAAAGGCACCGAGGATGAAGGTTGCTTTTCTTCTCTCTCTTTGGTGCTGCAAACCCTAACTAGAGTCTGTAAGGAAGGTAGGCATGATTACCTTGTGTCAGCCACAGTTTGAGAGAGAGAGAGAGAGAGAGAGAGAGAGAGTGTGTGTGTGTGTGTGTGTGTGTGTGTGTCTGATGTCACAACTCTGGAGTGGCCCACTGCTGCCATCATTCTGATGTAGGAGAACAATGAGCATGTGAAAGCTTCATTTAATCAAACCCTGCCACCGACATGAGGGAGTCCATGGGATGGATGCCTGTGCATGGATCTGTATAATGACATGGCAATTTTATGTTGCTTAATTGGGTACATCACACACTCCCATGAACTCAGGGAAAATTGCATGAGACAATCCTGAAACTCCCACATGATTTGCTTTACAGTGAATGGACCTCTGTGTATGTATAAAACAAATGCTAATGTGAACCTGGTCCAAGGCCGAGGATTGCTGTTCGCTATTTTTTTGCCTCTTTAATACTTTCTTCAGACTTTCAAAATCCCTCAGCTAATATTGCTGGAAAAGCTATTTGCAGGGAAATGTTGACAGTCACACGGAAGGATGCCTCCTCTTTATTCCTTTTAATCTGCCTTTGTTCGGGTGCTTTCCAGTGTATTACAGCTCCCATTGCTAAACATTATATTTAGGAAAACTGCTTGCTCATTTGAAAAAAAAAAAAAGAAGCACTTGTGAGCCTAGGGTGAACTTAATTAACATCGCTGGAGGGACAGCAATAAGGTACTTAACAGGGCTATACTGAGCCTTGCGAAACATGAAGAAGTCAAAATATTATTGACGTATTCAATTATTTGCAGTTGTGGGGGTTTCAGATTCTCTGATGCCTTCTGAAAATAATAAAGCACTTAAAAGTTCCGCTTTCACTCGGCTGACCTAGCGGTCTAGCAATAGCACAGTGTGTTACCCTGGGAGGGAGCTGAGTTGAAGCCAGCATAGGGTTAGGAGTGCTGAGAAAGCAGCACACGGAGTCCCTCAGGAGGGGAACAGCTCACATTCATGTCGAGGGGCTCTTCTTGCCTGCCCCCTGTTAGTTCTTTCTTTTATTATGATTAGCATGTTTAAGATGCCAGTCACCATGGTAACTACTAGGCACCCATAATTCCTTTGCATTTATGGAGTGCTTTCCACCAAACATTAATTAAATTAACCTGACACATTCCCCACGGGGTATTAGGTCCCGTTATCCAGGGATATTTTCACAGGTGGAAAGACTGAGGTACAGAGAGGTTAAATGGCTTACAGAAGGTCAGGATGTCTGTGGCAGTTCAGGTCTCCTGACTCCCAGTCCTGTGTCTTAATGACAACATCAGCCTTTCTCCTTTTCCCCAAGACTTCCTGTGAGTTCCTTTCACAAGGAACAGAATTAAACCAACGTATCTCTCTGTCTACTTCAGTGGTCCTTGCTGCCTCCCTTCATGTTTGCCAGCTCTTTGAGAACATAATCTCAGCTTCACACAAACGGAACCTTGAACCCACGGCTTTGCTCAAGAGAGTTCAAGGTTCGATGCAACTATTTTTCACAGCTCTTTGCCAGAAAGATAGTCACCACGACCTTGGGACTGTAGGGTTAGAAATAAGAGGGCATGAAGGGATGCTCAAGACTTTGAGATGAGCCTGAAAGATCCTGCTGCTGGAGGAAAACAAGCTAAATTGTACAGTTGGCCTGTGTCCCTGTCAGTGTTAGAGGGTTAGCCTCCCTTCCGTACAAGTATTTTATTTAGTGTCATACGCATTCACTGAGGAGAAAATATCCTTTGTTACTGACGCTCACCACTCAGCCCACAGGTTAGCTTTGCACACCTAGCAGCAAAATCCCATGCACAGCAAGATCATGAGGCAGCAATCTTATTCCTACAGTTTGCTTTACTTTTCAGAAGCACACAGGGCTCTGTTGTTGCAAGAAGTTGCAATTTCCCACTGGCTCAATAGCGTCATTTTCAATCCTGTGTTACTTCTCGTTTTAGGATCATCTTAGCTTGAAGGCCGCATGGAAGCCTATACAACAATGAGCTACCTATCGGCTAAATGGCAGGAAGCCTGCAAGCTAAGTGACTGTGTGAAGGGAGAGGAATAGTTTGCTGCAATTCCACGGTGCACGTCACTAGAAGAATTATGGTCAAATTTCCTATATATCCACAACATCTGTGTGGCTAATAAAATTGACAGAGATTGTCATAATCAGGCTGTGCTCTCCAGTGGAAGAATTATATCTGAGCATTTGGAAATCTCATGCACAAGCAGTTACTGAGGGAGCATGCTGCAGAGATTAAGCTGTTTCTGTGTTGCAATGGATACCCTTACTGAAAGGCAAAACCTGCTTCTGCCCTGCAACAAGGGTTTCAGAAAACTAATACTATTAAATGGAGCACGTGTATTATCTAAATAATTCTACATTTGTACATGCACACACATTTATTTACATGCACAAAATTTCAGAACTGCAAAATCTGTTGGAAAAGTCTAAAGTGAAATGGTATAGATATGCACTAGGCGCTAAATCACACCAAGAACAATTAAGAGCTGTGTTGCAAAAGGGAAACAAGAAGACTTTTTATCAATACATTAGAACCAAGAGGAAGACCAAGGACAGGGTAGGCCCACTGCTCAGTGAGGAGGGAGAAATAGTAACAGGAAACTTGGAAATGGCAGAGATGCTTAATGACTTCTTTGTGTTCGGTCTTCACTGAGAAAGTCTGAAGGAATGTCATAAACATAGTGATGCTTTATGGGAAGGGGGGATTAGAAGATATAAATAAAAAAGAGCAGTTAAAAAATCAACTTAGAAAAGCTAGATGTCTGCAAGTCATCGCAGGGCCTGATGAAATGCTCCTAAAATACTCAATGGAGTTTTAATAGAGGAAGTATCTGAGCCGCTATGCCTATTATCGTTTGGGGAAAGTCATCGGAGGACCGGGAGAGATTCCCAAAGAACTGAGAAAACGGGCAAAATTATAAGTGCCCATCTATAAAAAAGGGGAAATAAAAACAACCCAGAAACTACAGACCAGTGTTTAAACTTCTGTGCCGAGATAATCAGGAGCAAGTAATGAAAGAAATCATCTCAATCCTTGGAAAGGTGGTAAGAGTGACAGGGAATAGCCAGCATGGATTTGTAAAAATAACAAATCGCTGCAAACCAATCTGATCGCTTTCCTTTGATATAAGGATAATGAGCCTGTGGATAAGGGAGATAGCAGTGGATGTGTATACCTAGACTTTTGGTAAGGCATTTGATACAGTCTCGCGATATCTGTATCAATATACTAGGCAAATACAATTTAGAATGGGGCTAACTATAAGGTGGGGCTACGGGCATGGATGCCGTACTCAGAAAAGGGGGTTATTATGGCTCCATCTGCTGGAAAGAGTAAGTAAACAAGTGGGGGTCCACATGGGGTCCTGTTTGTTGGGACCTAGGCTCTGTGTCTAATATCTTCATCAACGACTAGAATGTTGGCATAGAAAAGTACGTTTATTAAGTTTGCGGACACGAATACAAAAAACTGGGAGGGAGATTGCAACTGCTGTTGGAGACAGGGTCAAATTCAAAATGATCTGGACAAACTGGAGAAATGGTCTGAAGTAAACCGGATGAAGTTCAATAAAGACAAATGCAAAGTGCTCCACTTAGGAGGAACAATCAGTTTCACACATACAGACGGGAAGAGACTGTCTAGGAAGGAGTATGGCAGAAAAGAATCTAGGGTCATAGTGGACCCACAATCTAAATATGAGTCAACAGTGTGATACTGTTGCAAAAAAGCAAACGTTATTCTGGGATGCATTAACAGGTGTGTTGTAACAAGACACGAGAAGTCATTCTTCTGCTCTACTCTCGCTGGTTAAGCCACAACTGGAGTATATGTGTCCATCTGGGCACCGCATTTCAAGAAAAGTGGAGAAATGGAGTAGGTCCAGAGAGAGGCACCAAGAATGATAAAAGGTCTGGAGAACATGACCTATGAAGAAGTGAAAGAATTGGTTTATTAGTTTGGAAAAGGAGACTGAGGGAGACATGACTAGGATTTCAGGTACTCCAAGGTTCTCAGGGATGGAGAACACTTATGTCACGCTTAGCCTTAATGATAAACGAATGAAGCAGTGGGCTAAACGCAGCAAGAAGATTGAGGTTGGACATTAGGACAAAGTATTCTAATGTCAGGTAGTAACCGAATAATTGCCTAGGAGGTTGTGTTGTGGAATCTCCATCTCTGGAGATATTTAAGAGTAGGTTAGATAAATGTCTATCAGGGATGGTCTAGACAGTATTTGGTCCTGCCATGAGGGCAGGAGACTGGACTCGATAACCTCTCGAGGTCCCTTCCAGTCCTAGAGTCTATGAATCTATGAATCTATGAAAAAAAGGCACAGTCTCGATCCCTTACCAAGCACTTGCCACCTCCTTTGGCATGGCTAGTGCCCTGAACTGGCCCTGTACTCAGGAGTATGCAGCCACTGAAGTTGTTCTTGTAAATGCCTGCTTAGTACCAAGTATGCACCAAGGAACCAACTACCGTGCATGCTTCAGTGACAATGTGAAGCAATACAACTTCTTTACAGGAAGTCGGACTGTATCAGCTTGCAGAATTTTTGTGTGTCTAATCAGTGCAATTTCTAAGCTGTACCATTGTGTTAAAGAGTTGGTAAAATCCATACTGGGTATAAAATATATTCAACTATTAAAACATCTAAAATATATTCGACTATTAAAACATCGTAGTTTCCCTTAGAACAAACGGACAAGTAATATTGTGATGGCACATAATGATCTCATGCATTTTATAAGCAGATATAGTAACAGTTTCACATGTAATTCATTGCAGAATAATACTCAAGAGAGGTATTTATAAATCCCATGCTTATTGACCTCCAAAAGAACTGCTTTTCACTGATTATGAATATAAACAAATTGGCTTGTTAGGTCAAAATAAAATATTAATCACGTGGGTCAGATTTTCAAAGATACAAAATGCAAAATCCTTCCCTCACCTTTCCTGTGTGAACCTAAAGAGGTAATTGAACAAAACTTATTATATGCAGACACTTTCTCTTCGCAATATAGGGACACCTAGCTTGCCTGCTGCTTCACTTCAATAATAAAGACTTGGAAACCTATAGTTTTGTCTGATTATACCAGTCCCATCTCACCCATTTTTATAGGGCTTCTAACATTTCTACCTACAAAGCTGTCTCTAATATCAGCATCCTACATGTCTCAGAATGAATCCAATCAAAATAATCTCTTCTGTACTTCCAGTGTCTTCAGTAGAGTCATAGCATGAATACAGTCACTCATGTATTTCTCCCCTCCTACTTTACCAGTAGCCACGCTTGAGACTTGACCCAAAATGCACTTAGTCAATGCAAAGACTCCAATGGATTTCAATGGGTGTTGGTTCAAACCCATGTTGCTGTGAGATGAAGGGACCATACTTCCATTTAAGAGTCCCCTCCCCTGCCACTCCCTGTGCATTCCAAAAATAAGAAACTCATTTCAACACTGCCATTACTGGGTAAAGAAAATAATTACAGATAATGAAATGTCATACTTCACACATACTCCCTGCAATCCATGCTTCTTGGACTTCCCCAAAACACTGCAGGGTGTAACCAGCCCTTTCTTCCTCCTTCATACGAATAATATTTCACAATGGAATTGTGTGATGACAAAAAAGAATGATGCTGGAAAAGCATTGCTACCCATAGAGACATAAGGAATTGCCACAGGCCACAGCATGCAATCCCACACAGTATTAACTAGCCATCATATCTCTTTCCAAGGCTACATTCTTCTGCAGTGAGCTACAGCATAAATAAGAGTTTTTACAGAAACAGACAGGGAACTGGACAAACTAGGTAACCATGTCATTTGTCAAGAAATGTTTGGCTTACAATTTTTTTTAAATACTTCTCTTTATTCCTATTAAATAAACTGTTAATCAAAACACTGTTTTGCCTGTTATCTCAGGGATAGGGGTAAATATTTGGTTAATATTTAAATGGGCATAAAAATTAAAATTCTATCATCCAAACCTCCCCAGAACAAGGACGTTCTGAGTTAAGGTTGCAGCGTTAGCATTACGCTAATTCAACTTGGGCAGTCCTTTGTGCATAGAAGTTCTATTGCAGAGAGAAAGTGTTTTGCAATCTGCTAATGAATAGCACTAGATGAGAGCTAAATATTACTGTTCATAGTAGTTACTATTATAGTAGCAAATTGTGGTAATATTTTCTGCAAATATTTGTTTCAATTTGAAAGCAAATTTCTGCAAATATAAGTTGGAGGTTCTATTGCATAAATACTTACAAAAAGCAAATTCTATACTCACACGTGCACCAAGGTAAGAGTCACTTTTTGCAGAAGCCCAGAACAAGGCCCCTTCCCCATTAACCCTTCAAAATAGGGCTTGAATGGGATTTATTGATTCTTAGGTTTTGTGCAGGCTCTTCGTGTAGACTAAATTTCACTTGTGGGGGCGCGGGATGTACAAAAGTTTGTAAATCATTTGGAATAGAAGTAAAGTTGAGACTTTCACTTTATGCTTGGGAACAGACAAGAGATAAAATTCATCAGCTAAAGTAACGGTTGTGAAGTATTTGTTCACCTCTAATATATCTCTTAATATGGGGAAATGTGCCATCTCTATGAGGATAGACATTTTAGTAGTATGAGGTCAAGATTGCCTGTGGATGGGCATAACTGTTTTGGTCAGACTTGTATTCCATTTTTATATCTTATACGTAAATAACTGTGCAGAGTAGAGCTGGTCAGAGAAACTTCGACAGACTCATATTCCCCTGGAATACACAGATCTGTGTAAATCAAAACACTTCATAAGAAGGGAGTGGGAGATGGAACTCACCAAAAAAGTGAGAATGTTCTTTATCTTTTTTACCAACATTTTAAATGACGAAGAAGATTCTATAGAAATAGTGAAATTTGAAAATTGTTAACCAGCTCTAAACCCAGTTAGTGTTGTGCCCCCACACCAACCTGCATGTAAATTAATAACACCCAGAGTGAAACTGGCCACAAATTATAGCTGACCATGGCTAACAGCGTATATTGTATTGACAGATTTGTAAAGTCTGAAATTGTCTTCTGTTGTTCTTTTCCCAGTGGTTTGGATAGACAGTTGTACAGCTGCTCATACTCCGTTCCATCTTAAAATACAAGCATGCTTTAGACTCAGATCTTCATAAAACAGTTAGATTTACACTCAGGCCACTCTGGAAATAAATCTGCTCATTTAGATGAGTTCTCATTTGGAATGGTTTAGCCCAATAATTAATCATTTCTCTGCCTTTATATATTTGTGGGTATTTGAAAGATGTTTCATTAGTTACCAGTGATTACACTTCCCAACTCCCTGCAAAGGAAATAATAAAATAAACTCTGTCAGGTCTTCACAGAAATAAAAAAGGCTTATGGAAGGGATGGCTGAGGCTAGATCTGGGCTGAATGTAATAGAGGCTCAATTGTTTGACTGCGTTTAATGAGAACCAAGTAATGAAGTGTCTTATCATCTAGGACTTCCTTAAAGAAATATGGAATCCATTTTCAAACCATGTTGTGCTAGGACCCAGCAATGACACGAACAAAACAATGATGATGTTTAGGTTTCTCCCCATTACTTCAGCAGACACTAGCCATGGCATAGGGACAGAGACTATAATTTTTCTGCTTTCATTAGGATAGATTTAGTAGCAAGAGACCTCTCCCTCCCCATCCGGGACAGTCAGCCTGTTCATGCTCAATCTTTTGTGCTAGTTGATCCGCTGTTTCTAGTGTCGCTAAATTATCTGCAGGAACCCTGAGATTCAAATCTGACAGCGTTTATCTAATCCCAAAGGTCTCAGCCTTTATGGAGCAGCAGAAGGGGAAGGGATACTATCAATTCTGGAGGAGGTCACACATCTAATGCTGCCTATCTTTTCTTATCTATATTATGGTCCCAGTGTATGCTGGAGTTACACATACACATGCTGTTTAACCTGTCCCTATTATTACAATGACCTTAACCAGCTAGGCAGTTCAGAGAGTAGGCACTAAACAGAGCATGAGATGAATTTAATGGATTACTAGGGAGTATGTTATTGCAAGGAAAAGCACCTGTGGAGCAACATATTTACCTCAGTTCCACTGAATGAGCATGCTGAAAGTGAATTGGCATAGCCTTCTGCTTTATGAAAGGAAGTATTTTGTCATTCTTCATGCTTTCATTAAGAGGATTTAAGGCAGAGGATGCTGAAATGGTTTAGGGTTGGCACAAAAAAAATGTAGATTAACAGTGCAGCTTGAAAATAGTGAAGCATCTGATTTTTGCTTTTCCATCAACAACCCTAATAAACTGGGATGAAACTATTAACATACAAATAGACAGCCTTCTGATTAAACCAGCAGCAGCCAAACCAGCCTGGAAAAAGACCTCTCCACGCAGAAAGCAATTATGATCAGGCATGTAGTCCAATTCACTTCTACTTCTAGCCATCTTGGAAAATCAAAGTGTAACCAATTGTAACGTAGAAAACGCTGGTTTTTTTTTTTAAATCCTACTATGCTCTTGATTTCATTATCATTATTATTGTGAATGTAATTTTAGAAGCCAAGGAGCCTGCTGTAAAATCATTTACTTGCTTGAAATGCCAGGTCTGAAAACATACAGTAAGTAATGAAGGTTCAATTCTTCCGGTCTGAGCCAGAGCCACAGAGAGTCTTTAATACAGTGGGGAGAGAGAACATATACCCTGTGTTATTCAGGATGTCCGATGAGGCAGTCATACTGGCCCATTCTGACCTTTAAGTGTCTTGGTCAGACTCTCAACTGGGGTAAATCAGCATAGTCAAATGCTGACTTCTTCCATTTCAGCATGCAGCTGGGTTTGGGTGGACTTGGGCTCTGAGACTATGGCTATGTCTACACTACCACAGGTTCAACACTGCTGCAATCGATGGACTGGGGGTCGATTTAGCGGGTCTAGTGAAGACCCGCTAAATCGACAGCAAAATGCTATCCGGTTGACACCAGTACTCCACTGGAAATGAGAGGAGTAAGGTAAGTCAATTGGAGTGTGTCTCCCATCAACCCAGTATAGTGTAGACACCACAGTAAGTCGACCCTAAGCTACCTCGACTCCAGCTACATTATTCATGTACAATTCATGTACCGTGGTAGCGTAGACATAGCCTATGAGGATCCACCATCTGGGCCCATGCCATGATGCGGGCTCCCAGAAACAGTGGGGGCTATGGCAGCATGATGCTGTAGTGGCGGCCCTAAGGTAGAACTACAGTATTCAAAACTCAAATTCTGATCTGGTATTTAAACCAAAGTGGCAAAAAACAAAAATTCGGATGAGGTTTCTACTATTTCTACTTTACTCCCCAAATTTCCACTGCCCACTAATGCCCCTTAGATTTGCAATGGACCAAAAGAAAACCATGGATTTGTACACCATTGGGCTTTGGAAGAATTTGGATCCCAATCCAACATTGCAGCTTAAAGTAACAAGCATGACTGGGACTGCATTATCTCTTGATAAATGTGTGAATTACTTGTCCCCTCATTCTATGCAAATTTGAATGTCTGACTGAATTTCTGCCTGTCAATCACAACACATGTCAATGGCTTGAATTAGGACTCAGTATGTGAGAGAAAAAGTCCACTTCTCACTGTAATTCTTCTCACTGTAGTTTCTCTCCTTGTGTTTCTAGTATTTTCCATTGGCATTATACCCCTAACCCACATTACAATCTAATATTTGACAGCATCTGCCAAGTACCCACATGAGTCATGGATCGCAGGTCTGTTCTATCTCTAAAAGGAAGAGACATCATTTGAAACCCACATAGGCCCACTGTAGAAAGCTTTTCCTTCCTTTCATTACTTCCTGTATCAGTGTTACTCTTATTGATTTCCTTATTCTAATTCAGTGGACCTCAGCAGAGGTCAGAATTAGAAGATTACTCTCTTTTCCTTTTCATGAACAGTGAGAATAGTACAGGACAACTATGGTGAAAATCACTATTACGTTGACTGGAAAAAAATGGGATTTAAAAAAAAATTTGTTACTGGGGTATAATCTGCTTTAAATGCAAGTCTCACTTAAAACACTGGTAGTGATAAAGTCATGGTGGTTAGAAGGAAAAGACTACAGGCTCAATTCTTCTCTCACACATGCTGGAGTAAACCAGGAATTACTCAGGTGAAGTCAATGGAGTTACATCAGTGTAAAACTGGTGTCAATGAGAGGAGAATCAGGCTCTACAAAAAGTGATAGGTGGATCTTCTCCCTGGTAAAAAAGGATTATAAAATGAATATACGTGTGTGTAATTATAATGTGTACTCTACAGCTTATTAATACTTAAAAATGTTTCCTCTGTGAAACATTTTTTAACTGCTCAAAAGTAGTTACACTAATTTTGTCCTTCTTTACTAATAAAATATGGTAAGGAAATGGAAGGTTGCTCCGAAGAGCAGCAGAATGTAAATGCCTATATGCAGAATCAAATTGCCTTCAGTATGTAACTGTGATACAAATGCCTTTTGTAGCCATCCAAAATCCATTCCAAAGAGAGAAACAAAGTACATATCTGCATTGGAATCAGTGATTTATTTGCACAGTGGAAGGCAGGAAAATCCCCATCCCCCTAAACTATGTGTTGCCTGGCTTTAAACATTCAATAACTTCTCAGCCAGGGAATGTATCCTTTCCTTCAACTATATGTTTTCTGTGGTTTGCCTTATCATGTGCTAAATATATTATTGCAACACATTCATTACTTTGGGTCGCAGCTCTGAGAACTTTGCATGGTTCCCCCGCCTCTAAGAATTTCACAGATAAATCACTGATCAGAATAAACTGATTGTCTATTCTGGAATCTCTTTTGTAGGATTAAAAAAAAAAAAAGATAAGTTCAGAAAAAAATTCAAGTCTGTCTTTCTCAGGAGGCTGAGCCCTTTCACTCTCACTTTATACATTTCAGTGTGTTACCAAGTCTCTTGTTAATGATAAAAAGTGCATTGCTTTCAGATCATCAGCCTGACATCAGAATCTTGCCTTAAGCTTCCAAGCTTGGATGTCATATGAAATGTGGATATATGTCTCTCTTTGTGTTTGAAATCCCCACATGTAGGGAGCTGGTAATGTGCCATATTGAAGCAAGACCTGTGATCTCTTCACCGCTTTGAACTTTTCTTTTCGATAGACATGTTTGTCCCAGTGCAATCAGCACATTGGAGACAACATCTGGACAGAGCTTAGCCCTGAACAGTGCCAGACCTTCAGCATCCATAACCACCTCCTCTCTACAGCCTCATACTGAACACTTTCTTTTCTTAAATTAGTCAACGGATGCCAGATTGAGTTTATGGACTTAATTAATGTTTTGTCTGTGACATGCTCACTATATAATTATACCAAGCTATGCACTATTAGATAATAATTTTTGGTTCTCAAAAGGGGAATTCAGTTAATTTAAAATGACTTTAGCTCCTTTAGAAAGAGAGATTTTCTATCCCCAAGAAACACTATCAAGCTAAGTGATCAAGCAACTCTATTCTAGACATAAAAGACCGTGGCACTGAAGTGGTTACAAACCATTTTGTTCAACCAGACTATTTACAAGTAGCAACAGGGTATCTGTTTCCTGTCATCTCCATCATATATCTTGAGGCACAGAGATTGGAGCCCAATTACAGCCTGATATCTAATCAATACACACCTTATTCCTAGAGCAGGAAGTAAAGGAGTAGGCCCTCGGGAGCCAGAGTTCAAATGACTCTACTGTCGATTCCAGATAGCAGCTAATGATAGGACATTCTTCTGAAATGAGGGAGATGGGAAGGGATGCACAGTTTAATGGGATAGTTAATACAAAGATTATATATGCATATTCATTTATGCTTCTAACTTTAAATTCCAGAAATACCTTATGAAAAGTACAAGACCAGGGACTAGAGATACTCTCTGCACCTATAATGCTTTCGCTTCTAAATTTGTAAATAAGAGACTCAAATGACAAAGTGAAGCCAAACTATTTAAATGAGAGTTGCAAGATATGTTTGGATACGTTTTTTTCCTTACGCTTTTACAGTTGTATTTTCATGAAGACTTTCTTTCTTTCATACATATATGTGTATTTACAGATCTACAGGGACTTTCCCTCAAATCCGTAACTTTTCCCTTTCCTGAACTGACCAGTTAAACTAATTCTGCTATGTGCATGAACCTAGTAGACTAAATTCTGCACTTTAGTTACTGAAGACATCATTTAGCCCATTGTTTCTATGTTAGATGTTTGTGGAGGTCCTGGTCAGATAAGTTGCAGAACTATTTTTGCCTTAAGCTTCCATTTCTAATTGTGTCTATTAGCCAGAAAAACAACCACTGCTATATGCTATTTCCTTTGCGTTTCTAGTGATGGTTTGAAAGGCTGCCTTTTGCATACCGGTTGTTATGGAAATGTTTTTCCGCCCCCAAGAAACACTGTACCTCAGAAATGTAAAATATGAAAAAGAAAACAACCTGAATAATCAAAGAAAATGACATTACGCTTTGCATTCCAAGAAAGAGAATACAGCATGGGGCCTTAATAAATGTTGGTAGTACTTAGCTTTTAAAAAGATCTAGAAGTCTATCTGCTGACATGGATGGATTCCTTTTAGATTTAGTGCATGTTTGATTAGCCAGAAAACCATTGTCTGTTTTCCACTGGGCCAGACCTTTTATAGCCGCAAAACTCATAGTAAATAAAAGCAATGAAGCAAACATTATGTCAAATAGTTTTCTGGGTAAGGCAGTGCACTGGGCTTTAGAAGATCTGGTTTCATCTCCCAGCTGTATCAAGATTTCATTGGTGACCTTGGATGGGTCAGTAGAAGCCAGATTTGCAAAGGTATTTAGTGTCTTAAAATGCAGCTAAGCACCTAAAGGGATTAACAAAAGTGCCTTGGTGAGTTAGGCACTTAACTCCCATTGACTTTCAACTGAAGTTAGGTACCTAACCTGCTTTTGTAAATCCCATTAGGTACCTATCCGTACAGGGCCGAGCATAGGTGTTTTGCCACTTGGGGCAGAAAACATTTTCAGTGTCCCCCAAATGTCCATGCAAAACACAAAACAATAAATTGGGTTTGGTGCCCTGCTGGATGTTGATTTGTTGCTCCCTGACGTTCAGGGAGATCACCCTGATCACCGACCCCTAAGGTGGGTCTGTACTCTGCATCTCCAGGTGCCTAAATACATTAGTAAATGTGGTCATTGACCCCATCTGTTAAACTGGGGTTAGTAATGCTTCCTTTTCTCCCCACCTTTTGACTATCTTGCCTATTTATATTGTAAGCTGTTCCGGGCTGTGACCCTTACACTATGTTTGTACAAGTAGCACCGCAAGGCCTCAGCTGGGGCCTCCAGGTTCTACTGCAATCCAAATAATAAAACTAATACAGAGTCCAGCACAATGGGGCCCTAATACTGCCTGGAGTCTTTAGGTGTTACTGTAACACACATAAATAATTACAGAATATACAGATATATAGAGAGATCTTGCATTTGTAGTGCTTAAATCCCAGGTGGCAGGAAAAAAAAGATTAAAACAAGAGAACTTCTTAATTATACAGTACACTGATGATCTTGGAATAGGTACAAAAACCATTAAAGCTTTCAATATCTCTACATGTCTTTTTTCTTTAAATAGGAACATCTTTTCAGCAAAAATAGATCAAAGCCAGTGATAGTATAACATTGGCTCTCTAAATAATACCAGTGCCAAGTTTTCTAAGTATCTTCTTTCAAATGGTGACTTATATTATCCTAAATTCAAAAGCAAACAACTGGAGAGAAGCTAACTGCTAACTGAAAAGCAATATTAAATTCCAAAGTGGGCACTCTGATAATGGTGCAGTCTTGAATTTGAGCTATATCCATGGTTCTGCTGTATAGTCAGTTGAGGATCTTCTAGCACAAGAGATATGTGTGTGAGCAAGAGAGAGAGTGCGCAAAATTTCACCTTGTTTTTAATCTCATAATCACAGTTTGGGGCAGATCCTGTGAAATGCTGAGTGACTCCTATAGGATGCTGCTGAGTACCTGCAACTCCTTTCAAAGACCACAGGAGTATATGGCACCGACTACTATTGAAATCAATAGGAGTCAAGGCTGCCCAGCACTTCCCAGCATTGGGCCCACAGTCCTTGGGGGAAAAAAAAATTAAGACTGCATAAGTGAGATGCCTTTATTCCAGCTGAACTGTTGGATGAACTTCCAAAAATATCCTTGAATTGACATTCTGAGTCCAGCTGTGTTTATGGAAGGCAATATCTTGTATGTAAATAAATTCAGATGCTGCTTGAGTTATTTTAAAACAATCAGTCTAACACTAATCATTTTATAGACATAATCCTCTCCTACAAAAGTGACAAGTCAGTGTACCATGTGTACAGTACACTACCAGGGATAAGACATAAGGATTCAATAAACAAGCTATTGTTATCTGTACATGCATAGATGATACATTTAACAATATACAGATTATATACTGTATTACAGCTTCATACAAATCTAACAATGCTCTAAGGGCACTTTTAAGTTCCTGTATTTTAAACTCAAATCAATAAAAAAGAGCATCTATCCTGAACTCTAGGGCTCAACCCTTGAAGGTACCTCATCGTTATTATTAGTTGCATTTTGGTAGCATCTACGAACGCCTACCCTAGACCAGGAGCCCATCCTGGTAGGCGCTGTACAAACACATCACAATAATAAGAAAAAACCCACCTATGTCCTAAGGAGCTAAAGGCACACACTTAAATACTTCCTGGGTTGAGGCTTACATGCCCTTGCCATTAATAAAAAACACATACCAAAATCAGCAATGAAATCAAATAGCAGCACATTTCTAATCTCGCTCTCCCCATCCCCCTACCAATCATCAGTCAGCATGTATATTATAATTCAAAATCTCCCATCCCTTAGACTTGTCCCATCCCCCAAAAAAACATTCCACCCACCCCCAACCAATTAGGTAAGATTTGCAGCATGTCTGTAAGGTCTGGAGGGGCAGTGAATTCCAAAGACAAGGGGTTCTTGGAGAGAATTCTCTGCCAGCAGCTCTGCTAAACCAGTGGATCTGCCTTCACCGATTTTAACTGCAGCAGTATGGCATGGGGAGTTCTGCAGGCATCCAGTAGGGAGCACGGCTTTGGGATCTGTAAGTCAGAACCAACAAGGCAGGAACCATCGGATAGCTAATGGAGCTCCTATAGCACTATCATCAGGGGCTCATGGAAAGATACTCACTTAACAAGTGAGGTGACATCCGCTACATTAACGTCAGCTTCCAAACAGATTTAAGGTGCAACCCCAGCTAACCACTGACATTAAAACCTGAGTAAGATGAAGGGACAGGGTGCAAATTTTCTAGCCTTGGCTACTATTGTTTGAGATACTTTAAGCAGCTTTTAAAAGTCTGACTTGGGTAGTTGGTATTATCAGTCTAGTGGAGAGTCTCAGAAAATGGCTAACTGGTTAGTAATACTGAGTGAAATCCTGCCTCTGCTGAAGTCAATAGTAAAACTCCCACTGACTTCAGTACGGCAAGGACTTTATCTCTTGCTCTTTTCTGCCTGAGGGACTGCATTTTTCATTTGTCTAAATGGCATATACCAGGAAAATAAAATAACCAATGTCAAATTTCCGACAGTTCCACAGTGAAATGAAATTTGATAATTATCTGATTAATGTTCTGAGGGAGCAGAGATACGGAATTATATAAAATAATACTTGTCCATCTTCATTACCACAGTGCATGATGCCAAGTTTTCTGTAATTTAAGGTGGTTGTTGCTGTTTTTTTAAAGCAATTTCTATGTTGTTCCTATTTATTTTTCTATAGTCTGAGAACAATCCAGGACTGAGATGCTGTAATCTAGCACAGTCTCCTGTGTACTATGGTCTCGCTTTTTTGCAATGCCAGCTTGCAAAGATGACACCTGTAGAAATGAAATATTTCCATTAATATTACCTCGGTTTTGAATGAAGCCCTGCCCACAGGAAGGAGTGAACTGGTTGCCCTGTTAGAAGAAGAGGGCCATTGAATAAAGCAGATTAACACTGGATTCAAAATAAGTTAAAAGGTGAAAAGTGTGAGACCATCTGTTTTAAAGGTATACAAGAACCAGCAATCTCCTTACATCCAGAATAAAATGTGTTGGCTAACCAATCTCAGTGAAACTGAACTCTTCATGACTTTTGGGGTGCAAAGTGGGAACTGTTCTTTTGTGCTACCAAAAGCTTATTTTACAAAGTTCAGGACTGCAAAACTGCTCCATAAAACATAGAGGATTCTTGCAAGCTTCTCTCACAAATGTTAATGATTTTTTTCTTCAAATAGTGTTGTTTCAGGAAAACATTGTTGCTTTGTTGCTGAGCATTCTCTCCCACAGTGACCAGCATAAAGACTGGCTTGTGCAGCCTCTGGAATGTGCTTATTCCCGAGATGTCTAATAATCATTTCTTTTACCTTGCACCAGAAGCATGTCACATGCATTAATTAGGTCCATAAAAATATGCTTGAAAACCCTACCATTTAAGTACGAGAGAGAGAGAGAGAGAGAGAGAGATGAGCACTGTAATTTCCAAGAATGACTAATGTCTTACTGGAGTTAATTCTATGGATCAATGGCCTATTCGTCAAAATGGCTGAGGTGAGATGTATAGTAAGATCTAAGGTGCTGTGCAGAGAACATTGTTTTACGACACGGAGATAGAAATTTCTGAATTCAAGTTTCTACCTAAGCATTTTGTTAAACTGAAATAGCGACTTAAGCCACAAAAACTAGGGTGCGAGTAGTATTACACGTAGGAAGGGGTGTTTGCGGGTTGAGCAATAGCATGTCCCCTAAGGATAAACACACATTAAAAGGCGTAGAATTTCTCTTTGTAAATAATTGGAATGGGGGAATCCCCAGTCTGGATCCATCCCAAGGTCCGTCTACCCCAGTCTCCTGTCTCTGCCAGTGCCCAGCACCAGATGCTTCAGAGGAAGGTGTAAGAACCTCGCAGCAGGCAAATGTGGGATAATCTTTGCTGCTCCCAAGACCGCAGGGCCTGATTCTCTGCTCGCAGTAGGATAAAGGAGGGGTAACTTTGTTCAACCAATGGAATTACACAAGGGTTTACCCAGAGCAAGTGAGGGGAGCCCGTGAGTTGTGATGACTTGTGTACTAGACTCTGAATCAGACAAAAAATGTTTGGCTGAATAACAGCTTTTTAAAAAAATTAAAAATCGTTTTGTTCTTGCTGAGGTGGCATCCTTTGTCGATATGAGAATGGAAGGCAGAGTTTCAACTTCTTGCCCCCAGTAATTGAATGGCCCAAATAAAAACACTATATTTAGCCACCTGCTGCTTCCCATCCTCCCAAAACTACTAATTTGGTTCCCCTTCCCACCTCTCTGCAGGGGTTCAGAGCTGCATCCCACAAAGACATCCCTCTTCCTCCTGCTACTGGGACCCACTCCTCTTTTCCACTCCCCTCTGAAGAGCAGAGAGAGGGAGCCTAGCTGCCTATGAGACTGTTGGTTTCCAGGAGGGGAATAGGTGGATAGGCCAGGCTGTTACATTTTTCATAGGAATGAATAAGGAAGGAGGGAGTGAAGCCTCTCAGCCTGTGACTGGTCTTCTCCTCCTTCCTTAGCCATACCAGCCACCTGCTACTCCCCATCCCTAAAGGACACTGCCTGAAAATGCAATATGGCTGATGCAATGCAGCGGTACCACGTTATGTGATACAGCTGAGAGCTCAGCAGAGCACCGGTGGGACCGATGCATGTCTTCTCCCCTGCCCCAGTCCCCTGCCCCCATGCCAAATAATCCTTCCTCCAGCCTGAACAATCTCCACCTTCCTCTCTGTGTGCAGCCTGAACCCATGGAGCACCCAGGACAAGGCAGGGTCAATGCTTCAGAGTCCACCCCATCCACACTGTAGGGTGGAGCTGTGCATACAAGGAGCTTATTCCATGAGATGATCTTAAAGAGCACAGTCTGAGCCTCTGTTTTTCTCAACCTTATGAGGTAAGCAATGCCTCTGTCCTGCAAGTATTAACCCTGAAGAAGCAAAAAGGTGTACGAAGATGGGACAGTAAAAATTTACAAGGCTAAACTACTTTAACTTCCCCAACTGGAGCTCCACTGAGCTGGTCTGATGGAAAGAACAGAATTTGCATCGTGGCCTGTAACATTTAAGGTATTAAACAGAGTAGGTTAAATGTGTAAGAAACCCTCAGTTGCAATCTGAGGGCTAGACTGTGAGTTCTCTTTGACATCACTGGGGCTTCTTAGGGTGTAAATCAACATAGGATTTGGCCCGAAGCCATGCAGTAAAAAAATAAAATATAAAATGTGCTTTTTTGTGTGTTGATATCGGACTTTCAGTCTTCAGGGAATTAAAATGCCTGACTCATGTATGCCTGAAAAATGGGATTTATTATTGAAATATCAACTAACCCTTAATTCGAGTAGTATTAATGGCTTTGCTCTGATGGCAGGAAGTTCTGCTGTTTGTTTCGAGTGGTCAGAGATATATGCAAAGTGTGGCTGGGAAAATATACAGACACTGTGCTGGTTTCTGAAAACTAAACATGTTTCAGGTTTATATCAGTATAGCAAATGCATTTTTCCACATACTTGCTATATTGGTGATAAAAACAAAGCATACATATAAGTAAATACGGGTGGACATATATTAAATATATTTAAAACAAAATATCTTGCCCTAGCTTTCTTGTTGTAACGTTTTTTTCATTGATAGCCACCTTTCAGAGGAGGAGCTCAAAGCTCTTTATAAGATAAAATATTAAAATTCCCACCAACCTGTGGTATAGATAAGCATTATTACAACTTATTTTGTAGATCAGCAAACTGAGGTACAGAGAGGTTAAATACTTTGCTCAAGGCAGAGGTGAAAGTAAGCTGGTATGCCCTGGTATGGCATACTGGCAAGAGCCAGTACGCCGTGCCGGGGCAGCCTGGCTTCCCTAGGCTGCAATTTAAAGGGCCTGGGGCTCCCAGCAGCGGCTGGAGCCCCAGGCCCTTTAAATTGCCGCCAGAGCCCCGCTGCTGGAGCCCTGGGGTAATGGAAGCAGGGCTCCAGGGGCTATTTAAAGGGCCGGGGTGGTAGAAGCAGGGGAGTCCTGGGTCCTTTAAATAGCCCCCAGAGCCCTGGAGTAGTGGCAGGGCTCTAGGGGCTATTTAAAGGGCCCAGGGCACCTGCTGCCTCTATGGCCTTGGCCCTTTAAAGAGCCACCGGAGCCCTGCTGCTGGAGCCCTGGGATAGCAGCGGCAGCTGGGGGCTCCAACAGTGGTTTAAAGGGCCTGGAGTGGTAGCAGCGGCCAAGCCCTGGGCCCTTTAAACTGCTGCCGGAGCCCCTGGCTGCCACTGCTACCTGGCAGGGGAGGGGGAGGGCACTTACTGGTACAGGATGGGCCAGGGCTGGCTCTGACCCCCCAATCCCTGCCCCTTCCACCCGAGGCCACGCCCCTTCCAGGGGCCAGAGCCAGTCCCAACTCAGCCCCGTACCAGTAAGTCCCTATTTCTACTTTCACCCTTGGCTCAAGGTCACATAGAGAACAACATCAGAACCCTAATGTCTTGATTCCTAATTCTAACCACCAGATATCTCCTCTTGGCTCATGGCCTTGGTGACCGGTACCTTGTGCTGGCCTATATTTTGTCTTGCTTCTTAATGACCTTTTTAGTAGGCCAGCCCTGCCTTTTCAACATTCAGCCAGATAGTGATGCAGCAGAATGGGAGGGAAATATCTGCCACAGTAGGACATAGGTTAGAGCAGTGGTTCTCAACCTATTTACCATTTAGTGCAGCAGATG
This sequence comes from Chelonoidis abingdonii, assembly GCF_003597395.2. Lineage (NCBI taxonomy): Eukaryota > Metazoa > Chordata > Testudines > Testudinidae > Chelonoidis > Chelonoidis abingdonii. Next base: position 31,461,219 of record NC_133787.1, read on the forward strand.
CAGCACTCTGTGTGTTATATGGGCTGCATCCACACAATATATAGACTACCTGTATGGTCCTGAGGATGTCACATGGGCTGCAGCTGTGTGCTGATTGGGCTGCAACTTGAGAACCACTGGGTTAAAGAAATCTGGGAGCTGCTCTAACTTACACCAGCTGTATGAAAGAACTAGGAGTCCTTGTGGCACCTTAGGGACTAACAAATTTATTTGGGCATAAGTTTTCATGACCTATAACCCACTTCATCAGATGCATGGAGTGAAAAATATAGTAGGCAGGTATAAATATACAGCACATGAAAGGATGGGAGTTGCCTTACCAAGTGGGGGGTCGATGCAAATGAGCCAATTCAGTTATGGTGGAAGTGGCCTATTCTTAACAGTTGACAAGAAGGGGTGAGTATCAGCAGAGGGAAATTAGTTTTTGTAGTGACCAATCCACAAGCTGTTCTCTTGAAATTCCTTACTTTGAATGAGCTCGTCCAGGCTGGGGCTCTGAACTGTTTGAAATTCCCCTGTCTCTATTCTGTAACAGGCTTACTGTGAAGACTTTGGAAACTTGGTAGATTTCAGGAGCACAGCATACTCCAAGCACTCTCCCCCGTCTCTGCCCCTAACACGCCATTTCTGACCCCAACATGCCTATTGCTTTTTTGGATTGCAGGGAAGGAGGTGTAAGAACCAGTTATGGCAGCTGTCCCTCTGCAAGGGGTTTGTGGCTGGCTTTGGCTCCACTTGAAGTACGTAAATGGACTGTGTTGGTAAAAGTGGCTTATGAGTTGAATTCCCCTCTAGAGAGGCACTCTGTTCCGTAAGGGAAGAGAGACAAGCAGAGCTTCCCAGACAACGAGTAAGCCACGGGAAAGCAGAGTGCAGATTAACTACTGCAACTCATGTCAATATTTATGTTTCTTCAGTCATGTTTGGATCCAGGCCTGCTGACAGAAATTCCGGGCCCCAGAGCCAGGGCGGTCTCGGGGGAGAGGTGGGGAGGCAGAGCCCTGGGTGGAAGTGATGAATCCGTCACTTTCAGGACTGCCTGTGCTGGCCAATTGTGCCAGCCCATGCCTCCGCCCCACCAAAGCGCAGGGCCTGGAGTGGTCTTGTTTGCCTAGGAACCCTGTGGCCCACCTGGGTGATTTAAAAGGGCCCAGGGCTCCCAGCCGCCACCGCCACTACTGTGGCAGTGGCGGTGGGTGAGGGCCCCCGGACCCTTTCAAATTGCCCGGGTCCCTGGGAAATTGACCCTTTTGCCCCTCTGCCCCCCATTGGCAGGCCCGTTCGGATCTTTACTAATGTGGATTTTAATTTTCAAAGCACATGAGAAGGTTCAAAGTGGTTCTTTTAGGGTTTTAAAGGAATCAACTTAGGTTATTTTTTTATAAGAAAAGGACCTGAATGTTATATCACTGCTATAGTGTAGTACTTTTATTCCTCATCAGTCTCTAGCTCATTCCACAGATGGCAGAATTGGACATCAGCATGTACTTTTGGGTGGGGGCGAGGGTTAAAAATAAAACATGAACTGTAATAATCAGATCGGCTTTAAGTGGGTTGTCTCAGGCAATTAACTTGGAATAAACTAGGGTAATAATAACAGAGTGAAAGAGTAATTATTTCAGTGAAGTGAGCACTCACTGCAATGTATTAAATATTATTTATATGTAAATTGAACGTAGGTCCAAGCCAAAAATCCAGCATCCAGAACTCACCAAACTTTAGAGAAATTCAGATCTGGACCTTGATCTGAGCTTTGTGAGTAAACCCAATCTCTATGTATGCAATTTTGCTAGCCTTATGCTGAATAACAACATATTCCACAGCAATGATAGCAAGATGCTTATCTAAGAGAAATGGTAACAGTTTGGGTCAGCCTTGAATAAAGTTTTTCTTGAAAGTGCTGCTATATGTAGGCTTGCCAATTTTGGTTGGATATATTCCTGGAGATTTCATCACATGACATAATCTTTAATTAAAGATTAATCTTTAATTCCTGGAGACTCAAGAACAATCCTGGAGGATTGGCAACTCTAGCTATATGATGTCTAACAGCAGCTGAAGATCAAACAACCTTCCCGTATTGCAAACTCTGATGATAAATGGCAATCACACATCCTTTATTAAAGGGGTAAATATAATCTTCACCATATCTTCCATTTGCTTCGTCCAACCTACCTACACCATCTCAATTCTTTTTGGATTGAGCTTGAGATTGTTAGCTATCATCTATGCCTTTGTCTCACTCCAACACTGGACAAGTTATTCAACAGCACTAGCTGGGTCAGATGTTGTACAGATATGGAGATGGAGATGGGTGGCATCTGTGCTTGTTACCATGATCCAAGGGTAGATTACTGTAATGTTTTCTACATGAGGCTACACTCTTAAATCAACCCATTGGTGCATCTCCAATGTGCTGGGATCTGCAATGGATGCCTGCTGGTTTCTCAGTGATGCTAAGAGGCTTTTAACATTTAATGTTCTAATGACTTGATCCAGCTCCCTATCTTCTAAAAGAGAAAGAGCAGCTGGGAGGGCATTTTCTGGGAGGTGGCTGCAACTTAGGAATTTACTTTCCACTTGGTCTGAAACAGCCTGAATTTAATGACCTTTCAGGCATGCTTAAAGGCCCATTGACTTACCCAAGGTCTGGGCATTGGAGGGGGGTGTTATAAGGGCTGGTGTTTTGGGGTGAGAGAACCATTGGTTCGATTTGGTCTGGTTTCCTGTTGGTTATTTCCAGCTCTGGGTGGTGGAGAAGCTGCTGGCTTTATTTTTCATGGAGCTGTATTTAAATTAACTCATTGCAAAAGTGCCTAAAGGCCAAATAAATAAACAAATAATTAGTGGAGTGTTCTTCAAAAGGCTCTCAACGTCATTAGTAACTGAAAGAGGTGACCAGAATATAGAATTTGCTAGCTCACAAAACCACTATAACATCTAGTCTGGAGTCCTATTTCACTGCACAGGCCATTTTACATTAAAAAGAATAAGAATAACTATACACCCTTTTGGTTGTGTAATGCTGTACCCAAAGCCAGAGTGAAATTTGGGACAAGAAGAGGACATTCCTTCCTGATCTCTGTGCCAGTCAGCTTGCAATCTGAAACACGTTATTTTGTTCTTACCCTTTCCTTTACATGCATAAAGCAGAAATGTGATTATTGGCCATTAAATAGGTTAGCCCTTTCAAACTCCAATTGCAATAACTGGTTCTGTGGCAGCAATAGCAGCTGAATAAACACCTTTCCTAGTCCTAGACTAGGGCTTTTACAGACACTGTTCCAGATTCACACAGGACGATCCTTTTTTCCTCTTCAGCAAGACAGGCATTTTACAAGACCATAAAATATTTTTCCAGTTTGATTTTTAGTTTAACATAGTTAATTTCTATTTGTTCTCCCTCCTCAATTTCACTAATACCCTCTTTGTGTGTGTATATTTGTCCAATGCAATCTAAGGAACAATCACCTTAATTGATCTAGTGTTAACCTCTAACAGTTTAAGATCCAGACTCTTTTTATCTATTGCTCAATCCCACTTGCAGCGTTAATTCCCTATAGTGCTTACATCTATGTCACTGTCACCACTTGGCCCTTATAGAAGTACCTCTGTAAATAAATGCCATAGTAAAGAAAACAGAATCTTTACAAGAAGAGCCAAGATTGTTGAAAAGCCCCAGTTGTATCAGTTTGTTTTGCCTTGTGTTGTATATAATGATAAATTTCATACGAGTGTCACATTTTTTACAGCTAGGTGAAGATTGATGGGGTACCATAGGACAATCCATCATTGGAGGCAGATGGCATAGTATTGGAATTTCAGAAATCTGTTCCCAATCACATCCACTGCTGGATGACTCAGTAACGACCCTATTTGTGATGCGTTACTGAAAATCGATGTGCCGCATTCAAGGTCAATGTACTGTTAGAAAACTCTTTAAGCGCTGATGGATGGATTGTGTTCATTCAGAATAAATGTGAGAAGAAACTGACAACTGAGCATCCCAATATTTGTGCCAAATTTAAGAGACAGGCTTCCTTCTTAATACAGAAATAGGATTCCCTCAGGGATTACAGCACTCTTTATTTCCTTTGTTCTTTCTTTTTTGAGTATTTAGGTAATTGTTTAATGTATCTGTCTTCATGCAATTAAGAGACTTCAAAGTGTATAGTCATATACTGATGATCAACAATCTTTATGGACTTTGCATAATATTAATCATTGCCAAATAATTCTGAAAGACTATCCAAGTTTAGCAGAAGTAGATGAATAAGAAAAAGCATGTGAAGAGCAAATATAATGCGCCCACACACATACACACACAAAATCCTAGTCATAAACAGCCAACTTGAACAGGCTAAAGATAAAAACCCAAGTCATAGCATTGTTGTTGTTGTTGTTTTTCTATTATTACAATAGTGGACAATATATTTAGTGTCTTTCAAAGAACTTTACATATTTTCAGCCCTCTAAACAGTTTTGCATATTTTACAATGTTTTAAATCAGCTGAGAACTTGTTTTTCATGGCAAAATAAGATTTCAGCTTATAAAAGAGATCTAATTTTCAGATTTTTTTTTACCCATTTTACCAATCGAATGTGATCTCATATTTAACCAGGCCGCTAATTATGGATTAATGACACCTTAGAAACCATGTCCAGGGGAAACTGGAGCATACTTTTACTTTCTCTCCTTAGATATACAGTAGATGGAACTGTGTCTTGGTTCAAAGAAAAGTATTAATCAGCTTCCAAAAGGAAAATACGATTTATAGCTCAACCAAACAGGAAGGAGGAAACAGTGCAATTTACCATGTGGTTCACCAGCGGCTAAATCTTTCAGCTGACACAATAAATGATGTCAAGATTCTTCAGCCGCTGTGTCAACAAAATGGGTGTTGTCAAAAACATTAAGACATCTTATTGACAAACTCTCAAGCCATTATACTCTTTGAAGTGGTTTTGTCTTCTACCTAAAATTATTGCACAGACAGCATTGATTCATCTGAAACATTGATACTGCAGCAAAGAGCTTATGGGGGAATTCTGAAAATGACTCAAACCATTATCTTCACAAAGAGATTCTTTAAATGTAAGGGCCTGTAGCATTCTGAGAGGCCATGGTTTGTTAGTAATGAGCAGGTCGTTTACAATTATGCTGCTTTAATAATCAGCCCTTTCCTATAGAACTACTCCCATAAAGTAGCAATATATAGCAGAGTTAAAAGACGGTATTATTATAGCAGAAACTATCCATCAAAGCTTCATTGCAAAACAAAATTTAAATACATATTGTTTAATTAATTGATTAATTAGTTGATTAATATTTGCATATGGACAAAGTCTATTGCATATGATCTGAGCTAAAAATATAGCTTAGGTCAGTTTACTACACCTTGTACTAAATCCTGCTCACCTTGCTCATGCAAATAGTCCCAATGCAATCAAAAGATCTACCTGCATGAATAAGACGTGCATGATTTGGTGCTGGATAGGTATAAAACCTGACAAAAAGGATTTAATAAAAAATGTGTGAAATCTGTTCAGTGTTAAGAACTAGTAAGGAATTGGCACTAATAGACCATCAGCTGAGAAGTCAAGGACTGAGTCAGCAGGAAATGGGAGTACCCACTCTTTTCCAGAAGTGACCACACAAGGTAAAGTTTAAGGCATATTGGCGGGGCAGGGTGAGAAAGCTCTCACTGTCAATTTCTGTTCAGTATGTGTTCTGTGGAAAAACAGAAGACATCAGCGTTCAAGGGTATCAAGCCTGCACTTTTTATAAACACTAAGTTCAATATTATATCATTTCTCATGTCTTATGGGCCTAATTCTCTTCTTATAGCACTGTGAATCAGCAATAACTCCACTGAAGTCAATAACAGCATAAAACCAATGTGAGGAGAAAATTGATTGTATATGAGGTAGATTGATTATTCACCCTAGGAACAAAGGGCCTCTTTCTTCTGCCTGTTCTGTCCCTCTGTACTGCTCCAGCAGGGAGTCCTTAACAGGCTTATAGGCAGCAGAGCAGACTCCCTTGGCATCCCTCTGCAGGCACTGTATAGGAGTTTTGTTAGGAGTGTGAGAGTCTGTGCTGAGGCATGGCCAGAACATGCTGTGTTCTAGATGCCTGCTAGTGGGCATAGTTTAGAGCAACCCTCAGGCTGTTCTAATATTTACTGGGGATGAGGACGGCCTGGAACAAGCCCCAGAAGGGAGTAAAAACTAGCTTCTTTTTGTCTCCCTTCACAACTGCACCCAGCAGAATATTGTTCCACAGAGAATCTGGTTCGATGAATCTAATATAAGGTACAGCATTGAAGACAGAAGCAGGTTGAGTGTGTCCATTATATCCACTGGAGAGCTGTAAATTAATACAATATATAAAACCAAACCAAATTAGGTTTGGTTACAGTATATTTAAACCAAATTTATAGATCTGTGTAATATATGGATTTGCTTTGCCAATAATACGTAATAAAACTACACAGTCAAAATAAAGCTAAAGAATCTGATGTCAAAATTTTGGATAGTACAAATGAATTGCATAAACATAATTAATAAACGCGTAACTGTACAGCAGTTGATCCTCAGAGTATTCAGAATCCATAGACTCACACAATGTACATTTTGTGACAATGCACTTAACAGGACCAAACCACCAAAACTTTTCAGTACCAACTGCATAATGTCAGGATGAGAAAGGACGACTGTTAAAAACAACCTTGGAGAAGGAGAAATGCACTCCTTCATACCCATGTCCACAGCTGGTATTTTATGCTGCCCTAACTCAGCATGTAATAGCTACTGTTTTGCTGTACAGTATATTACAGACCATTGTGCATGGAAGAGGGGTCTGGTAATTTTCACATAATCCATTTGAACTTTGCACTTAAAACTCTTCTTCTGTCCATCCATTTTTTATTGAACAAAACTCTTGGTTTGCTCTGGTTATATTGCATTCAGATTTTGCTACTAATGAAACCCAAGGAAAAAATACTTCTTGCATGGAGCCTAACAATCTTTGTTCTAATAAAATCTCTTCAATTATGGAAAGCGCTCTAAAAACGAGGCCTAGCTTTGTTGTATCCTCCTCAACTCTTGAATTAGAAAGCTAGTTCTATATTTAGTAACTAAGAAACCCCATATTCTAAATAATGATAATGGATGGCAGCACCAGCTGAGTTCTCAAAGCACTTTGCTTACACGAATTAATGAAGCCTGAGCACATCTGTGAAGTAGCTAAATACTATTATTCCCATTCAATAGGTGGGAAAATTGAAGTATTAAGTGACTTGTCCAAGATCATAAACATAAAATCTAGGATTAGAACCTAGATTTTCAGGATCCCTGACCTGTGATTGGTGCAATAAACTCCGATTATTTTTTCATACCAGAGTGCAATGAGCCATTATAGCCAAAGGAACTACATGTGTGAGTAAACTGCTCACCAATGTGAGTAATGGGGTTCCCAGTCTGGCCCTCAGTTTATAAAATATTCCATGATGGAGGAATAAAAATTCCTGGGGAGCAGATTCTCTTACCCTTATTCACGTTGAGTAGTACCTTGTTCCATGAATGGTTGTGAGTGAACGAATGTGAGTAAGGCTATCAGGATATTGTCCTACATGTGTTATCATTTGATTTTTGAGCATCTTTTCAACTGGTTGCAACCTTCAAAATTCTATGAACATACAATTTACTGATTTTTCCCTTTGAATCACGGCATGAATTGTCTGTAAATTCTCCTCAGGGATACCTATCACCTTACAAAATTATCAGATCAATGAGTTCATTTATCCACTAGAACATTTTCAAATAAGTGTGCAAGGAGACACCAATAAATTCTTTGTAATTTTCATAATAAACAAAGCCAGTGTGAGCCACTGCTGAATAATCACCCAAGTAAGTAATTTAATCTCTTTTATTCTTCCCAACAAACCAATGTTATTTTGTACAAATTAAAGACCATTTCTGAAGGGAAATGAAAAATGATGTTTCCGTCTAATGCAACATATTAATCACTAAGGTGTGAAGAAATGCCACGCTACAATCCTCCTGGAAATATACACAAGCCTGTTAGTTATGATTGATTCTTAGTTGAAATCTGGAAGCTTTACAGATATATTTGTAATGCTGTTTAGCTTTAAATGGCATTGCTACTTTAATATCACTGTATTTTTAAGTACCCTATTAGGTATTCAGGTGCATAAATTGCTATTTCTGGTCTCCACTGTGGCTTTGCCACAATCCCTGAACTAGAGGCAGCATATAGTTGCACTGTCCAAAGGGCAGACTAAGAGTCAGTCTGTCCTCTAGCTTCCCCTTGATCCAGGAGGGAAATTTTCTTTGTCTCACCTCTACTTGAACAGATTACTTCCACCTGCACATTGGCTCAGCTGTACTGTCTGGAGCATCAGGGAGGTGGTGCTCCTCCCACTCCACTCCATCCACTCTTCACCCCTGCTCACCCATACCTGCCGTTATATCAATTGGAGTTGAGGTCATTCAGGTCCTTGCAGGGTAAGCCTACAGTATCAGCACTGTCATCCCAAAATAGCACATGATGATCCCGCACCGATGACCATGGACTTTTTCCTATGATGTCCATGGTTGCAGGATCAGCCCCTTTATTACATGGTGACTTGAACTTAACCTATATCACTGCTCTAAATTCAATTAAACTTAATGGAAGAAGTTGACTTAAAATAATTAACAGATGCTACTTGAAAATATTGTGGGTTATGGTCTAAGTGGTAGCCTCTATGGCAGAGATTCAATGGGAGTTAATACAGTACAAGAAATATACATTTTAATAATCTGAAGCCAGGCCTGATTATCCAGAGGCCACTTTTACTTCACAAAATCTGAAACATCTGTCTTAAATTACCTGCTAAAAATAATAAGGTGAAAAGCAATCCACTTGGGAAGAGAAGTTTTAACATTGTTCTCTGATTTAGAAACATTAATGGGATAAAACTAATTACCTATATGCTCTGATCACTTTTCATCTTCATGTACTTACAAACAGGACACTTAGCAGAGTAGAGACCCCGTTCAGCTTCACTCTAAAGTCAGTGGCAAAAACCTTTTCCCTCACTCAGGCCAGTGGACTCCTTCGGATCATAGTCATGGAGGAACTGCACTGCCAGGCAACTGGGAGGGTTGCCAATGTGGATGACCCTGGTTTCTGGGATCTTTTGGAATCCACGTAGATGTCTGGTGCTAAACCAGGTTTGGGAGTAGTGCTCCTGGCTTTTTCTTCAGGGGAGGCAAACATTGCTCCCCAACAGGATGTAGAGGGATCGCTAGGAAGGGAACCTCAAGAAGACTTCCTCTACTTCTATGGGTTTTTCCTAAGGGGTGGAGATGATCTGGGCCAATGGAAATGCTCCTGGAGGCAGGAACTATGCAGCATGAGTACATGTGACAGGACCTGCCACTTAGTGAATTGACCAGGACTGTATTGAGCAAAAAAGTGCAGACAAAGGCAACGTTTTCCACTTAGGCTGCACTTAAAACACATTCCTGACACAGCTGCTGTCCTCTCTTATTTGATCCAGTTCCATCCACCGCCCCCTATTGCAGCTAATGAAAGAGTAACCATCTAAAATCCGTGCCAACTATATCCTGTAGGTACAGTAGATACTCTCCAATTTGGAGATACCCAGATCCCTCATTGGTACAGTAGTCTGGTATTTCTTACAGGATCTGTAGCTGAGAAGTCACATTATATAGTACTTTAGAACATTTAGAGCCTATGAAAAACCTTTTGTGTGTGCATTTTAAAGCTCAAAACTCTAATGTAGGACTTGGTATATTTATCCAAGTCCTTAATTATTAATGTTATTGTATTGATTTGATATCTAAAACTCTAACAACAAAAATTGTGCAAACTAATTATGGCTGGCTTCCGACTTTACAGGGCTTCTCTGCTCATCATCTAAGTCTTCCTTTTATCAATCAATAGGACCTTATTCATAAAAATATGCAGAGATGCCAGATGCTAACAAAATAAAAGGGTTTTAATTTAAATTGTGCAAAGCTACACAAGTGTTGGTGAAGGATTTACTTACAAGAGTGTTCCTGTTGAAGTCATGTGAGTAAGTGCTCATCAATGTGAGTAAAGGTTGCATAGTTCAACTCTACATTTTTATTATTATGAAACAAAGCTTTCTCTGACTGACACACACACAAACTTTCCTTGGCACTTACATGCCTAGCTTGTAATGCCAGTTCCTTAAGTCCAATGCCCAACTGGTTATAGATGTTTCTTCCCAGCTAAGGGTCTGATCTTGGAAACTTAAAGGACACAGGTTATCCTACTGTTCCATTGGAACTAGTTGAATGTATATGTGTTGCAGCCAGGGTCTTACAATTTAAAGAATTGTCTGCTTACTGCTTCTGACATTATAAATGTAAAGAATTCACTGTGGCTATGTTTACACTTAACATATTCTGCCTATACAGTACACATTAAGGAACCTGAACTACTGTATGTCTGCAAAAGTGCTGAAAGCTATAAACTTTTTTTGGCCAAAAAAAATGCCTTTTTGGAACAACCAAAACATTCTGCAAACTCAGGTAACTTCACCAAACTGCTTTGGTAAAAACAGAAAAAAAAAATATAAAAAATTTTCTTTTTTTCCTGTTCAAACTCCCTTTTCATTTAGAAATGTACTACAATTTTATTTTTAAAAAATAGGTTAAAACAACCTGAAACATGAATGTTTAGTTTCAGGTTGAACAAAACATTTTATTCACTGGAAAAAGAAATTTTAAAAAACTTTTTCAGTTTCCCAAATGTTTTTAAATGTTTTGTTTCAGGTCAACTTGAAACACCCTAAAAAAATCATTTCTATCACCAAATCAGAAAATTCATTATCCAAATTGTTCTAATTAAAATGCTCATTTGTGTGCAGATAGCTTCCTGGCTGTAATGTTACAGTATAGAGAAGAACAACTATTACTATATTTATAGACAGCAGTGTGTTTGATGCAGTACAACAAATGACACAAAATGCTATTTTGGTAATATTATGTGACTTAGGACATTGATACAGAAAATCTGTAAGCCTTTCCGGAAGATATATTACTTCCATAAACATTCCCCTAGGACTGAAATGATGTCATGTAGGAGATTGATTAACAGACCTAGAATGTTATATGGTCTTTAAAATTTTACTAAGGTCACTATGAAGCATGGCCGACAGCTTAGTGATACCAATAGCTCCTGGGTGGCAAACATACCCAGAAATGTTTTATCAAGGAGCTCTGAATAGTATGGCCATATAGGAAAGCTCTCTCTGTTTCTTGGGAATATTTTTGTATTAAATTCTTTTATAATTTTTACACTGTCAAGATAGGTAATAAAGATTTCTTCGGAGAAGAATATGCAGCATGATTTTCTCTTCATGTCAGAAAAAGGTGAGACAATTCCAAGGTCTAATGACTCAGACATTGATGCAGTGGCCAGGAGACCTGAGTTCTGTTCCTGGGTCTAACACTGACCTGCTTTGTGACCGTGGGCAAATTGCTTCACTTCTTAATCTCCGTCTTTATCTAGAGGATAAGCGCTTTGGAGCAGTAACTGTCTCTCACCATGGGGCCTCAATCTCAGTGTTGAACCACTAGGAACTACTACTAATTATAACCAGGGATCTTATCTAGTTTAACTCTCTAATGCATCTTTTTGCTTTGAAACTGATTATGATAATAGAATTTACCTTGCTAAGCTGTGACAGGGTAAGCTAGCTCACCTATTGCTGGAGGTGTGTATTAAAGGAGTTTCTTGTTTTATGCCTTTAATAATCAAAGGTGTCCTAATTATTCTCTTTCCACCATATCATAGTGTTTTCATTGCAATTTATTGTGTGCCTTTGCTATTTTCCCTATGTAATATGCCAGATAAATCCTGCCCCGAGAATTACTTTTTATAAATATTTTTGGACATAAATATACATAAGTTGCTTCCATCCTCAAGGTTGTAATCAGTGGATCTGATTCTCTATTGCCTTGTGCAGTTTTTTTCTTTTTTTTTTTTTTGCACCATTTTGCATAGGTATAAATGACTGTAGAAGTGAAGGGCAGTAGGGAATCAGCCCCCACTACAGTTTTGCCACGGCAACCGTTAGAGAGTCAATACATACCTATTTACCACAGAGATACTGTAGTTATTCCCTGTTCTCACAGTCAGGAAAATGGGGGCATCTCAGATTCTAAGGCCACCACTTTGACTATTAATGGCAAACCCAACAATGCTTCAATATCTTTTTTATATAGTGAGGGAATTGTACACAGTAGTTTAAGAGTGTGTGTGTGTGTGTGTGGGTGGGTGGCTCTTATTCTACTTCTGATCTCCATCCACCCAGACTTATTTTATTGTTATTCTTAATTTTATCCAGACATTCATTCCTAAAAACCAGTCTTCTCTGACTCCACAGCCAACTCGGCCAACTTCGTTCTTGAGCACAGGCTATTATGTTTAGCTCAAATTCTTTAGCTTCATTTATATAATCATTTAAACTTAATTTGCTGTGTTACAGCTCATTTAGAAAAAAAACATATACATCCATCTCAATATTATTCTTGCACCTTTATCTGTTCCCACTGAAACAACCTGGAAGGGCAAATACATTTAACAATGTGAATCAGAAAAGACCTTTGCAACTTCCTTGGTAAATTACACACACACAAATCAGTTTATGTGGTTGCACGTAAGACAGCCAACGTCAAGTCTCAACTTCAGTGGAATTATTCCTTGTTTACACTAGTAAAATTAAGTTCAGAATCTGGTCTAAGCATCCTCATTATGAACAAGGTCCATTAGTTCTCCTGAAGAGCAACTTACATCGCACCAGGAGGTAATTTATAATTTTCACAACAATCATCATCTGTAGTACACAACTAATCACATGGCCATTCTTTCAAAACATCAAGATAAATCATGAGGAAATCAAAGGAGTATTTAATGTTTTATGACAAATGGCTACTAACAAACATTTATGGCTATGAATCATGTTCAAAATGGTGATTATTATGGGAGAACTGCTTAACAAATTTGATTGGAATTATACCCTATCACTTACCGTAAACTCCCCCTGCCCCCTGCTTGCCCTGCTTCTCTTAAGTGTATGGACCACCAAGTTTAATTTAATCCTATTTAATTCTGCAGAGGGTAATTACGGCAAATAATAGTAAATGAATCTCATGCCCACACAGGAGTATCACACCCATTGTGGCAGTTAGATGAATGCTGTGTCAGGTGGATTAATGTGGTATAATACCGTGTTCACTTTTGCAGCCTGTTATTTTAGTGATCTCCCTTTCATTAAGGTAGTGAAATACAGTAAGGTTACTGTAGATTGTGTGACATCTGAGTCCCTCAGTCCTACAGGGGACTCTTGGCAGCTTCTAAAAGTCTCATTTTGTGTATTCATGGGGGTAGGGGATGGGAGAAAATGTGTCTGTACTGGGGAAAAGTTGGCAGTGAAGTGACAGCACAGGATGCCATTATGCCAACAAAGTACTTAGGTCTGAATATCAGGTAGAGTGCATGCAAGAAATCATGGGGTCCCAAAACACCAGAAGCAACAAGTAGCTGGCAAAGAAACTGAGCTGTCCCTCTTTGAGGAGAGGGTGACGGACATCTGGCAGAGGGAGAAAACTAGATGGAGGTAGGAAGCCAAGTAGCCTAGTGAAATTGGTTAAATCTAATGAATACAGTGGCACCTTTTGGACCCAATGTCTAGCCAAAGTTCGGGGCTCTGTGGGTGTTTCAGTTGGGATTAGAATTTAGTGGAATCCAGGTATTTCTTTGCTGCAGTCTCGTTTATTTACAAGGAATGTACAAGGGCCTGTGTCTCTGAATGAAGAAGGAATCAAGAACAAAGGAGAACAGTTTTTTAACTTACTTGCCCCCCAACCCTCTATAGCCAAGCCTAGACCCAAAAGCTCTTTTTCTAGCTTTTTCCAGCATCGCTCTGTGCTTACAGGCTCCTGCGCTTGGCTTTTTCTTTCCTCTCCTCCTCTGCTCAATTCTCTGTTCTTGTCTGTGACCTCAGTTCTGTGTGTTCTCTCACACTCCCACATATATACCTACTCAAAACAACACTCAGCCCGAAAACTCCTGGGCATGCTCCGGAGGACAGAAATATCTTCAGTTAAAGCATTTGCTTATGAATCTGTTTGGACTGGATGCATTAGGAGTGCCAGAACCTCTGGAACTTTTATTATTTTGGAGAAAACTTCGTACAGTTACCAGTATCCTTTTACAATTTTCTGGCACTAAAGTCTCTACTAACGATTGACAATTTGAGAGTTGTTTGGTACAGAGATTTGGATACACAGCTGTCTCCTACTCAGTCGAATACAATTGTATCTAATTTTTAAAAAGCAGCTATAGACCTGAAACTACTGCTTATTCACCAAAAAACATCTTTTCAAATATATTGGTCCCCATATAGGCTAATGGTATTAGGTGTCATAAATGCTGACTGCTGTTGGAAATGGAATTCCATGGGTGCTACATTAGCTTATATGTCATGAGAGTGTCCCTGTGTCAAGAATTTCTGGTATGAGGGGGGTCAAAGGACCAATTTAAGATTGGATGCTAAGTGGGAGCCCTCTCCCCTAAGTTTTGTTCTTGTATATATTGCTGAAACCTGGAGGTTGCCTGGTGACAAGGCAGTGTGGTTCCAACATGCAGCTTTGATCGCTAAAAAAGCAATCCTGCAAAAATGGGGAAGTTGATTGCCACCAAACATGGATGCCTGGCTCAGTGATATCACAGATGACGCAGCTAATGAACAACTGGCACTCCGCAGAAGGAGAATGCCCATTAAATGTAAAGCATTTTGGGCTGGCTTTTTAGAGGTCTATGATTAAGAGCCTGAAGATAGATATGTCGCTTCTCCTCCCCTTCCTTTTTCTTAACCCTCTTTACTTATATCATGTATTATGATGAATCTGGTGTTTTGATATATTTTCTGTATTAATATATATTAAAAATTAATAGAAGGTTATAAACAAATAATTATAATAAAAATTCTTGGGTCGGTTCATACACAGCTCTTGTCTTGGGTGGGGGTTATGTTTACAGTTATATTAATTAAAGGGTGAGTTCACATTTATCAACCTCAATGGGGTTTTAACCCAGTCCATAACAAGGTTTCACCCAGATCATAACAATATGATTATGTACAAGATGGGACTCTAGTACATGGAAGAAATGTAAAAGCTGCTGCTCTAGTAAAAGAACACCCCCAACAACTTTGATATCTGCCTTGACAAAATCCCTAACCCAGCTGACGTTAAAGCATTTGGTAATATACTAACTAATGGCTTTATGTTATAGACCACTAACAAACTCAGTTATGGGCTAGGTCGAGGGGTCCTGTCCTGATCAATATAGACATAAACACTTAAGAAATATTTAGAAGACAATGTCCTTTGATGAAGGACATGAGGAATTCAAAGGGCCAGATCTGCAGAATTAACTATTCTGCCCACAAAATGACTACCACCCAAACATCCCCAGCTTTCTCCCCTTTTGATTAATATGGGTGACAATTATGGGAGAGGTGAAGAACACCCTAAAAAACAGAAATCTTGGAAAAAGAGTGGGAGAATTACTCAGATAAGAAAGTATTTCCCTAAGTCATTGCCCAAAATGTGACAGGAACCCACACTTCCCTGAGGCTCAGAAACCTTCTGTTAAATTTAAGCCACCCGTTTTTTCAAAAGAAGATGGGGAAATGCCAAAATACCTAAACAAAGCAGCTTTTTTAAATTTCCAAATCACTGGAAAGTAATAAGTGCTGGAAATCTCACATAGAAACCTGTTCTTGCACAATTTACTGCCCGGATTTACAGAACCAAGAAATGTGGATGGTTAATTTCAGGCTAGCTTTGGACAAGCATCTGCACTTAAGGGCTCTTCTCTAAACCAGATCTAGGCAATATTTTTTGCCCTGGGCTTCTGTCCTTTTCTACCACCTGAGCAGTGTGAGGAGGATGGAACATGGGCATGGCTGCCTATTTGGAATTCTCCAGTGACATTTAATAAACAGAATCAGCTCCTAAACCAGTTCTGCTCCTCCAAACAGAGAGTGTTCATGGCCAAGTGTAGCTCTGCTAATCCATTTCATGACTGGAGTACGTGCCCTGGGCTGCTCTAATTTATGTTGGGGTAGGCTGAGAATGAAGGAGCCATGACCAACTCCCAGGCTATCAGCCACTTCACCCTGCCCAGGTGGATCTTAACACGAGATAATGTGGCCCACTAAGTCCAAACCCACTTAGATTATAAAAGTCCCTGATGCAGGGACCATGCTCTCCTCTGTGCCTTTCACAGCAGCAAAAACAACACTGTGAGCCCTCAACCATGGGCAATAAAACTTCAAATGTTCATCCATAAGCAGGGTCAGAAAAGCTTTCAATGCTTACTTCATGACCTGAACCCTGCAGGGGTTGGTTTGCAAGACCTATCTGCAAACCAACATCTGACAGAGCACTTTGAGATGCTGACGTCACCCAAAAATCTAGTGGAAAAGGGAACTGGATCTCCTACAAAGGGAATGGGGTGATGAAGGACTAGCATCCAGACCTATCCTGACATTGGGCAAATGTAGGTACTACTAATGGGACATTTTACATAGTGCTTCTCCTCACTAGTCTTGAAGTCTAGATAATGCTCTAGAAGTATGGACCTCCTGAAAGCACAGGTTTTAGTTTCTAGCTTTACTTTTTTTCTTAAGAAATGGAAATCAAATTTTATAGTATCAAACAAGGGCAATTTAGCCACTGAAGGGTAATTTAAAAGTATACAAAACAAGACTAAATCAATAGAAACACAGTGACTAATCTATATATCTATATATTTGTGGATGATATAGAAAGAAAAAGTTTGACGACAGAAATTGTGTGAAAGGATTTTGAACCCAAAGATGGTATGAAAGGTGAGGGGATATTAACAGGTCATTCCTCTACAAGGAAAGGGGAATTCTGAGTGACGGAGAAGAAGCAAACTGAAGCCACATTACGAAAGCTAAAGTCACACAATTTTCTCCTGCACTTCCCCTAGGTTATTACACTCACTGAAAACTACACCACACTTACAGGAAGATGTGTTCACTGACAGGCTGCAGAGAAAGCAACCATTCATGATACCCTTAAATCAAGCTATTGTATAAACATAGATTGGAATACGAATTTCCATGGGGAGGAAGGCTGAGATTGAGATTTCTTTTCCCATTATTTCTACATACCGGTAATGTGTTTGATGATGTAAATGCCTTTAATTGATAAGAATGGATTTTGTAAAAAATCTACAGGCCTTTCTTCTGCTCTTACACTGTAGTAAATCAGGAGTAGTGCTACTGTAGCCAATGCAGGTATATTGCTGTGTAACTAGGGTGAGAGGAGGATCTGACCCTGGAGGTTTTAATTTAAGAAGTGATAATTTTCTATGCACAAATCTAAACTGCAAAGAGAAACCTGTGGTAAAGAGTCTCAGAGCCCCAGACAATTGTCTCAGGCCAACTGGGCTCGGGCTGTGGGGCTAAAATAGTAGTGTAGACATTCCTTCCTGGGTTAAAGCCTGGACCCTGAAACCCTGCAAGTGAGGAGGGTCTCAGAGCCTGGGCTTCAGCCCAAGCAGTAACATCTACACTGCTATTTTTAGCCCCATAGCCCGAGCCCCACGAGTGTGAGTCAATTATCTGACACTCAGAGCCATGGGTTTTTCTTGGCAGTATAGCCATACATTGTATCAGTGGCTCTCTGGCTTTGCAGACTACTGTACCCCTTTTAGGAGTCTGATTTGTCTTGTGTACCCCCGAGTTTCACCTCACTTAAAAACTACTTGCTTACAAAATCAGACATAAAAATACAAAAGTGTCACAGCTCACTATGACTGAAAAATTGCTTATTTTCTCATGTTTCCCATATAATTATAAAGTACATCTGTTGGAATATAAATATTGTACTTACATTTCAGTGTACAGTATATAGAGTGGTATAAACCAGTCATTGTCCGTATGAAATTTGAGATTGTACTGACTTCGCTAGGGCTTTTTATTTAGCCTGTTGTAAAAATGAGGCAAATAGCTAAATGAGTTGATATACCTCTTGGAAGACCTCAGCATTCCCCCAGGAGTACATGTGCCCCCTGGTTGAGAACCACTGCACTATATGGTATAATGTGCACTTATTTGCTGTACAAAGAGGAAGCATGGTCTGAGGGTTAAGGGACTAGACTGGGTTTTGAACGACCTCTATTCCTGGTTCTGCCACAGACTTCCTGGGATACCTTGGGCAAAGTCACTTAATCTTCTTGTTCCTCAGCTCCCTGTAAAATGGGGATGATACTTTCTTACCTCAGAGGAGCATGGTAGAGGAGAAAATCACTGATGTTGGTACTCTAAAAATGACTAGTGACATTTGAAAGGGGGAATGTTCTCCCAGTAAATAACATTGTAGCTTTACAAGCATATTCAGTCCTCTTCTTCCTGTTTCTTGCTTTTCCTGATACACCACCTTCCTTCCACTTGGAGTGCACTGACACCCCCTTACTAGCATGTATCTATGTCCACCGCCATCTATATCATCTCTGAATCTGGCTCAGTTACTTTACCCTGCATTTTATTACCTATTGCACTTTAAGATCAACTCTTTAAAATATCAGAGGGGTAGCCGTGTTAGTCTGGATCTGTAGAAGCAGCAGAGAATCGTTTTGGAGCATGAGCTTTCGTAGGTGAATACCCACTTCGTCAGATGCATGTAGTGGAAATTTCCAGGGGCAGAAATGCTCCAAAACGTCTGTTAGTCTATAAGGTGCCACAGGATTCTCTGCTGCTTCTACAACTCTTTAAAGTGTTACTTTTCGACAGGAAATTTGGGTATTTTGCTATTGGGTAGAATCTCGGGCTTACTTTTACTAAAAAAAAACCCAAATCCATCAACACTGTTTATGTTGTTTCTCAAAAACAAATGGGGCCTTTTTTTTTTTCCCCACTCCTATAGCCGATGCTGTGTTGTTCATGAAGATCTTTCAAAAATAAGACTCGGAAATGCAGTAGGTGATTTAAGAATAATTCTTTCCCCCCCTAGCAAAACAATAGCATATTTCTTATTTCCATCATATAAATGATCCCACATGGGACTTTAAGGGCTTTTTGTCCCATAAAAATAGCTTAC
Organism: Chelonoidis abingdonii; assembly: GCF_003597395.2. NCBI lineage: Eukaryota > Metazoa > Chordata > Testudines > Testudinidae > Chelonoidis > Chelonoidis abingdonii. The sequence continues at coordinate 31,480,422 of NC_133787.1, forward strand.
ACAGGTGCATATTTAAAGCATGATTTCTTGTTATTATTTTGCATGGTAAAGATGCAGCGGATTTAACTTCTTAGTTGCGATGAAAATGTAACGTGTGACTGGGATGCCCACCAATCTAGATATAAGGCTGCAGGGAGGGCAAGATGTTTTTGTGCATTCGTTATGGGAAAGAAATAATGTACGGAAAGGCATGGCTTGTGAATTTCAGAAGAATTTGATTATTATGTATACTCAAATATGGAAGAGAGAAACATTCTTTCCATTTGATAAGAGAATCCCTGAGAATGGAAATGAAATAGACCAGTGGTTCTCAAACTTTTGTATCTGTATCTGGTCACCCCTTTCACATAGCAAGCCTCTGAGTGTGACCCTCCTTATGAATTAAAAACACTTTTTAAATATATGTAACACCATTATAAATGCTGGAGGCAAAGCGGGGTTGGGGTGGAGGGTGACACTTCGCAATCCCCCATGTAATAACCACGGGGTCCCGACCCCTAGTTTGAGAACTCCTGATGGTCCAACCTAAATGTGACCCCTACATCATCCCAATAACCTCCACCAAATTGTTATTGTTCTTTACACTTGTTTTTTTTTAATTAATTTTCCATATGTAAGACCCAAAGAGGATGTCTTGTCAGAAGCAATCACAAGTGACATAAGAAATATAGACATAAAAGAAAAATTGCTGCAAGGCATAAATAGAAAATTGAACACTTTAAGTTAAGAACCACAAGGCAGAATAAGAAACTCAGAGATAATTGTACATTATATTTCAAATTCCCCAGTCTGAATACTTCCCATGGGCTTTGGATCAGACTCTATGCAAATCTAAATTCTGATACTGGTCTCATGGTAAGGTTTGGAGGGAGGAAAGGGGAGTGATGCTCAGCCAGTGGTGATAATCCCAGAGTTATCAGAGGGATAACCGTGTTAGTCTGTAGCTACAAAAACAATGAGGAGTCTCGTGGCACCTTAAAGACTAACAGATTTATTTGGGTATTTATTTGGGCTTTCATGAGTAAAAAACCCACTTCTTCAGATGCATGGAGTGCAAATTACAGATATAGGCATAAATATATATTGACACATGAAGAGAAGGGAGTTATCTTACAATCCCAGAGTTATACAGTGTCCACAACTCAAGTCGTCTACAATGTACTCCCTTTCCTAGGTGTAATAATTTGGTAAAACTATGTCAAGGACCAAATTATAAATAGTTGTTTTAAAAGTCAGTATGTCATCTCACGTACTTCCTGTAAATTAGACAACTATTCCTCCAAAGTCTTGGTCCCCCAAACAATACCTTTCTCGAGCTCACAGTACTTTTAATAAATCTACTAACATAGAGGGACCAATTAAGAACTCAGGCATGTACTTCTATGAAGTTATCCAAAAAGTACATTCCAAGGATTTTCATTATCACTGGTGGGGAATTTTTGTAGAAAGGGTGTGCTTTTCACAGAAAATTTGGACTTTTCATCTAAAAAAATGAACACTGAAAATTATTTTGGCCCCAAACTGAAAAAAGTTTTCAGTTTTTTGACAATTTAAAAAAAACATTTTCCATGGAAAAATTCCATATTCCAACCAGCTCTAATTTTACTCTGGATCCATCAGCAGCCTAACAAATCCTTGGGAAGGGCCTTTGCATATGCTTTAATGCTGGAATAGAAGACTTTAAAAGAAGCATGTTTCATAAATTCTGGAAACAAGCTGCTACATAGTTGGCACATACTCCATAAGTGACAATGTGCATTCTAAAAATGTACTTTTCCTTTGAGTTAGAAACAGTTTTCCACTTTGTCAGAGATCTGTAGACAACTGTGCTAGCAAAAATGCACATGCATAGGACTTCAGCCTGCATAGCACATGAGCAGAATATTGTGAAAAGTGATGAGCAAGGCAGCAGGCACGAATCCCAGGAGAACATAATTCATGACTGCTGCTGTATGGTCAGACTCCTGCTTAGTAGCAAAAGTAAATTGTAAGGATGAGATCCTCACCCCCTAAACTCAGGCCCCTTTGTGTCAGGTAAAAGGCCGGAATAGTATAAAGGGGCCTTGGATCCCACTGGGAGAGGATTCCTTGGCACAAGAACTGTCTTCTAAGGACCTCTTCACAAGCCCTGCTGATGCAGGGAACATGCCGGGGTGGAGTATGTAGTGGTAGGGACATATTGGAAGCAGGACCACAGCAGGTGGACTGCAGATATTGTGGGCTTAGGTGCCATCCCCTTTTTATTAAAACTTTTTTGAATTCGAGATATGTTATATCTCTGGCTCTCTACCATTCTGTCTCTCTCTATTGGGAATCATGCATTTCCCTGGGCCTAGACTGTGAATTTAGACTTGTCAGTTTCCTTGTCTTCTTATGATCAGTTTCACTTTCTGGTATTCATGCACTGGCACAATGCTGTGGTGTGTGGGATTCCGATGCTGCAGGGGATATTGAACATTTATGCTGATAATCCCAGCAGGGGGAGAAAACAAACTTGTTTATGACAATTAAGATTGTTAATTTAGGCTGGTATTTTCAAAAGTGTCTAAAGTGACTTAAGAGGACAAGTGCCATGGAAAATTGCTAGGGCTTGTGCTCTTTAAACCATTCAGGTGCTTTTGAAATCCTCACCTATTTTGCCCTTTACAACAAACCGAACAGAACGCAGTAAGGTTTCTTAATAAATAAATAATACCCCTCTACCTCGATATAACGCTGTCCTTGGGAGCCAAAAAATCTTACCGCATTATAGGTGAAACTGTGTTATACTGAACTTGATCCACCGGAGTGCGCAGCCCCGCCTCCCCCCCCCCCCGTGTTATATCGGGTGGCATTATATCGAAGTAGCGGTGTAGTTACAAATTTCTAGAATTTCTAAGGTGCCATTGCTAAACCCTCTGCCTCTTATCCTCACCCACCATCCACCTATGGCGATGCTCACCTCCTCTGTCTGTACACTGTGTTTATACAGTAGCTCCAAGAGGTCTGCTGACTTCTCTGCTGACCCCCTGGTTCTGTATGTACTTGGAAAAGCTTTGCTATTATTTTAACCTCTTGGGCAATCTTCCCTCTTGTTCTCCACTTTTGTCTTCCTTATCTTATTTGTACACTCTCTTATCTGTATTCTGTAATCTTTATCTTTTTTGTTTAGTTTAAGATGTTTTCTTTGCTTGCATTGTATTAGCATAATACATAACCTCTAGGCATAGAGGTTTAGATACTTTAATCGAGTATCTAATCTGTCACTACCTATCTGGCCATAAAGGTATGTTGATATTTCAGAGAAAATTAACCTTCAGGTCTTGTTCTTTCCTAATTCTCAAACTCACTTTCCAAGACCTCAAGCATATTTCTTCCAACATTTATTGGTTCCAACATGTAGACACCTCCAGCATCCTCCCCAAGAGCTTGTTCACCCAACTCTTCTGTCCCACTACATGGAAAATATCTCATTTGATCCAGTCCTGGAGAATAAATATAAAACTAAAAGGAAAACATAGTCAGTGGGAGTATTTTCCTGCCTCTTTGCAAAGGGCTGAGTTGTCTTTCTGTGCTGTATTTGCACAAGGTTGTCACTATAGACAGTCTGATAGCCACATTCATATATTAGCAGGTCCCATCAGTTTCCTTTCATAGCCAGGTGTTTCCTGGCAATACCTATTGTAATGACTGGTTGCCTGCTCCTTAGTCAGTGACACTTACTGTATGGCTCTCAGTTGGTTCTTTTGTCAGAACATAAACTGTTTCCATGCACACTCTCTCACACTGGCTAGCATCAACCTTCCTTTCCTTTCTCACCCACCCTGCCAGATAGTGATAGGCTCATCCTCCAGCAACCCACAAGCAATGACTGCTTTCTACAGGCAGGGCAGATGCTTGCCAAATCAACATCATGATCAGCGGTGCACTATGAAACAAACAAGCACATTATTCCAAGTTTCAGCTTCCTCTTTCCTTTCATGGTACGGTATCTGCTTAGTTCATCAAGGCAGAGAGCAACGTGCAGTCCAAAAATGAGTGCCAACTTCCTTCCATTGCACATTAAAATTGAGTATCAGCTATCTGCACTAAATTAACTCCCATCTATTGCATAGAGCATTAACCACTTTAATGCCTCTGGATGTACAGCATAGGGCATGCTCTGAAAAATGGGACCCAGATGGCTTTAATTTAAACCACAGATATTGCTGGGAAAGATATCCACACATCCAGCCTCTTGCTCCATTGAAAATAATGGATCTACCTTTAAAAAGGTGCCGTCTTTGAACTTGCACCTTGGGGATGGAAAGGAGGGTGAAGGAGGTGGGTAATAGAAAATCATTTAACTTCACCCATTTAGTATTTTCTGTCTTGACTACAAAAGACAGGCCAATTATATCACCTTACATCCATGCAGCACAAAGGGGACAGAAAGCCGCTTAATGCATCAGCTGAGTGTTCACCTGTCATAAGGGAATTCCAGCAGGTGTAGACAGCACTATGCAGCCTGCTCCATTCCCTACTGGCACAGGTGCTAGCTAGGACCAAGGAGGGGTGATTCTGGCCAGCAGAGCTGTAACTGCTAATACAGATTGGAGCAGCAATGAGACTGCTCTAACTTGCACTAGGGGTCAAGGACCCACAGTATTAGGGGAAGGTGGCAGAAAACTAACTCTGTTCAGTTCCCCATGTACATCAAGCATTGTTCTGGCACACCGGCGGAATCTAGCTTCCTATCATTATAAGTAAAAAGAAATTGATTCCTCAAATAGCCATATGCAATGGTAAAAAATAAGTGCATTAAATGTCATAATTCCTTCGGATGAAGTTAAAATACTGTATTAGATCTTGACTTTAACTTTACAAGCAAGTTTCCTTATTCTGCTTTTTAACAGAATGTGTGTGTATAGTAACTGTATACAGTAGGAAATGGAACATATTTTGGGGAAACTAATTAAGTTTTACATAAGTCCTTCTATTTTAATTGCATATTAAAATAAAAATCATACCTTCTGCCCAAAGAATAACAAATATTTGCACAGCGGATGAACGGTAAATGTTGTCAAGCACAGTGAGCAGTGTTCTTGTAGCTGTGTTGATCCCAGGATATTAGAGAGGCAAGGTGGGTGAGGTAATATCTGTTATTGAACCAACTTCTGTTGGTGAGAGAGACAAGCTTTCACACCACACACCGACAGAAGTTGGTCCAATAAAAGATATTACCTCACCCACCGTGTCTCTCTAACATCAAGCAAAATAAACATTCCAACTGTAAATGTTATTGGAGATGGTTGTTTATAAATATAGACACACTTCAAAAGATGATAATACACAGCCAGACGCAATGGACTGAGAAAAGAATACAGTGGTCTGTGCAGTGGTAGTCTAAACAGGTCAAATGGTTCAGAGCAGGGAGGGATAGAGCTGTATGGTGTTGTAGTAGTTTTCTTGTTTGTACAAATGTTTGTAGCCCTTTCCTCATCTCCCTACCTTTGCTTTGAGACTCAGGGCTTGTCTACACTACGGCTGCTGATTGATTTAAGCTATGCAAGTTGAGTTATGTTAGTAGTGTAACTCAAGTCAACGTAGCTTAGATCTACTTACCGTGGGGTCAGCACAGCACTATGTTGATGGGAGATGCTCTTCTGCCAACATTACTTCTGCCTCTCATTGAGATGGAGTACAGAAATCGATGGGAGAGCGCTCTGCCCTTGATTGAGCATGTCTTCACTAAACCCGCTAAATTGATGCTGCTGTGATTTAGCTCTGTCGTGAAGACCAGCTCTCAGATTTGAACACAGTGTGTCCAACTCTCTTTATTTCATTAACAGTCTCAGGATATTTCTTAAAGCTTGAGCTCACAGTTCACTCCCATGTCATGATATTTGCCAAATCCAAGACAAAAATGTCCTGATTCATTTCTGGCTCTTTCTGGTGGGTATGGTGTCTCACCAATGACCCCAATCTGAAATCCTCTTGGTACAAGCTGGGCAAATTCAGTGAGAGCAGTGCCACAGCTTCCTAATGGGCCCAGTATCCATTGCATAATCAATATCAGGGTGTACTCTAAGGACAGGTCTACACTACAGCCCTAAGTCGACCTATGTTAGGTCGGCTTACAGCCACCATGGGCTTCTCATCTCCATGAGCAGTGAGTATGGAGCCTCTGGGCAGCAGCCTGGCTGGGAGTGGGGAGCTGAGTGGGCGCAGCCCAGCTGGGAATGGGAAGCCAGGGCAACTGGGCTGTAGTTGCCTAGCTTGCTTGTCAATTTCATGGCTCCAGCCTGGATGACATCAGCCTCATGCAGTGTCCTGCACTCGCAGAGAAATCTGTGTATTGCCATTCTGAATAGTGGTCGTGGCTGGGCCAGAATGTGGGCATCAGTGGACATGCGGGTCAAGCGACCCAACTCATGCCCTCTCACATCTCTCCTGTCAAGAAAGACTGTTAGAATGGGTGTTTTCATGTCTCAGAGAACAGCATGGACATCGTCACTCATGGAGCTGAGAATAAGTATTTCCTCCCAACTCATTTTCTGTCAAGTGCATATAGATTCCTAGGTCATGAAGGGACTATTGTGATCATCTGTTCTGACCTCTTCTATGATACATGTCATAGAACTTCCCTAGAATAATTCCTTTTGAACTAGAGCTCTTTTTTTTAAAGTCCAATCATGATTTAATAATTGCCAGTGATGGAGAATCCACCATGATGCTTAGTGGTTTGTTCCAATAGTTAATTACCCTCACTGTTAAAATGCATGTGTTATTTCCAGGCTGAATTAGTCCATCTTCACCTTCTACTCATTAGATCCTGAATATGTATTTGGCCTACTAGAATTTGACTTATGAAAATCAGAGCTTTTCTTATGTTTTCAGTTGGTCAGAACCCATTATGCTGTCATCAGTGATGACAGTGTTGTGAATGACAAATAATCAATACGCCTCCAACATGAATTTGCCCGTGCATATAATTGTGCAGCTGAAACTATGCTGCAGCTTGAGGAAACCAATCGTATTTCGAGTCAGATAGTTTCGGAATACTGGCCTCCACTTTGCATGTGCTTCTCCAAAATCAGCAACCATGGCTTTCCCATACACATAGCATTGCAAATACAAATATTAACATGCAGCTGGCCTTATTTGCAGTCAGAAAAATCAGCCCTAATGCTAACAAGAGAAGGGCCTGTCCCACTATTCTGTGTTTGCACAACAGCTAGCTCAATGGAGTTCTGGTCTATGACTAGGGCTCCTAGGTGGAACAGTAACACAAATAAATAGTAGTAATATATACCACAGCAGGTGCAACAATTCTGAGACAGAAGGAGACTGGCCCTCAGCTTATCTGAAAATGTACCCCTGAACATTCAGTACAACTTCAGTCATTAGCTTCCAAAGTCATATATGCAGCTAGATGTCAAATCAATATGAAGACAGATAACTTCTTATCGGTAAGAACTGATACTGAGAAATAGCCTGAGTGTGATTGTATCACTTCGTTAAGGAAGTTATCACAATTGATACCATATGGACACAACCTCATATAGCCCAGAAAGAAGCAAACGAGATAATTGTATGCTTTATAACTTTATAATTATCTGCACCAGTTAATTATATGGAACATTAAATCCACCTCAAAATAAACAAATTCCAAAATTACCATGAGTAAATTTTTAATTCAGCCTAATCAACCAACTTGACCCGGTGTAACCTAAACTGACATTTGAGTGCCTAAAATAAGTATTTAGGTGCTTCCTACATTTAAAAATTGGGACCTTGATAAATTATGAAGAAAAAAGTTAAATGTCCAAATTACTTGTGTTTGAAAACCTCCTTTCCCTATCTTTACTGCATTTTTACTATCTCTTCTACATACATCCAGGCATGCATGCCACACAAAATCCCACTGGAATTAATGGGACTCTGTATTTTAAGACAAGCATTGTACTTCCATTGCATCCTATGGAGTCTGTAGGCCCAATAATATGCGACTGGATGAATTATGTCAATGCATAGTATTATCAACATGCAAATCACTGCAAATCTAATGGACTTCCAAGTGTTCCTTTCATATCATATTACATCACATTCACATGAGGCTGAGACCCTTTCAAAATGTTGACAAGTCAGTTAATCATTCACCCGGTTCATCTCTCTCTCTCTCTCTCTCTCAGTGGCTCCATTTATTTTAACAAGCTTGTTCTGATTTGCCAAGTACCCAGTAGCCCCAAATACCCATCCCATCAGAAGGTGCCTCCAAATTTAGATGCACACAAAACTAATTTGGCCCATCTTTTCTGAGGAGGTTTAATAGTCTCTTTCAGTATGGTCCATATCACAATACTCCCTTTATTTTGTATTTTCCTTCTCACAGAGTAAATATACCAAACTAATTAGGTTAAGGGATAACCATGAGTAATGTGACAGCTGCACTCAACAGTTCTCAGGAAGTAACTGTGGGATAGCTGAAGCATTTGGAAGAGCACAGAAGCAAGTGATCGGCAATAACCCGCCATACATCAAAATAATAAAAGGAGACAGAATTTGGCAACTGTTATGATACTGCAATATTAACACGGATGGAGATGTCCCAATATAAATATTTCAAAATGTTTTATAAATAATTTCTAAACACAACAGGAATGTCCAGGAATTGTACAGCTCAGTTCTAAACAACACTAAGTTTAAGATGATCAGACCAGATTTAGAGTGGGAATATAAGGGAGTGGGAAATAAAGGAGAGAAAAAGGGTTTGCAGCTTAACAGGTCACTTTCAAATAAGCAGCATTGGTGTCAAATGGAGCTTTCTAATTACTTTGATTTTCCTGCTGAAATTGCAAGAGTGAAGCACAAAAAGCTGCACAGCGATGGAGTGAGTCACATGTTTCTGGAATCTACAATCCATGCAGTCCCCTCCCTGGCACTATGGCTGTTGTCTGTTGAGTGAATTAGTGCTTAGTAGTTCCAGGCTGAACTCATTAAAAGAAGTAATAGATATTTAGACTATAGAATTTTAGTGAGCGAAAACATAGGCCCTTTTGCTTTTCCGGCTGTTAGAAGTAGCTGAAGTGATTGTTTTTTTCACATTTGGTCTCTACAGAGAAGTGTTGCTTCACAAAGAATGAGTTCTGGTATCTGTAGCTTTACTATTTTCCCATACACATTCAAGGCCACATTTTAAAAAGGCCTCTGATCTGCACTAGCAAATTTAGTGTAAGCGCACACTTCTGAACATGAAATGGGCACCCGTGCAAGCAATGAATTGCTTGCGTACTTTCAGAAGCACCCATATGACACTTTGCATCTTCAATCACTCTGCCCATCTCCCTCATCTATGGGTATGTCCATACCTGGGCACTGCACAAGTTTCTGCTCCCACTCCACACACCTCTGACCCATGTTGCCCTGCTTTCTTGGGAAGGGGCAGCTAGCTTTTTCCTCCTTCAGTTTTGGGTCTCATCTTCGGGGACTGACTAGAGAAGTTTTCTTGAATTAGTATTTTGTCTTTTCAGAGGAAAACCTGGAACCATTTCCATCAATCCAGTTTGGCTTTTTTCTGTAAGCCCACTAAAGCACAATAGAACCCACTGACCTCTCTTGCATGCCCCTGGGGCTTGTTACTTAAAATATTCAGGGCACTCTGGAGTTCATGCCCCAGAGGCATAATCACAGACTGCGAAGTACCATGCACCATGAGAAGTAAGAGATCTATCTGAGAAGGGAGCAGGGTGTTGCACAATCCCTCAAGGACACAATGAATAAATTAGAGGGGATCAGAATGCTGATGGGGATTGGAGACTGGGGAGGAAGGTTTGCAGGGCCTCAGAAATTTAGATTAACAGACTGAAAATCCCGCCCTATGTGACTTGCACTGGAAGATGTGCTCCTGAATTACTTAGGCACTTTTGAAAATCCACAGAGCCTGGTTTTCCACTCTGTTTCATTGATTTTGTACAAGCTATCACTTCACTGATTTCAACTGAGTGATTCTGGTATAAAGTCAGTGTACCAGAGTGGAGTGAGCATCAGGTTCTTGAACTTTCACATGCTTTTCTAACCTAACCAGACTTCCCAAACCAGGAGTTTCATTCAACGCTTTTTAAAATTCCAAAATATTTTAAAAGAAGTTTCATAAGGAAACATTTCCTGCTTTTACTTTTTGAAATAAAACCATCACTCAGATTAGTTTCTCTGTAGGGTGACTCCCAGGATACAACTGGTTTCATGCTAGCCTAATTTGGTTGTATAAAGTAGAATTTATATCATTTGTAGAGAAGAATTTTGTTAATTGTGCAAACTGAAAGATGGTTCATTTGCATCAAACTCAATAAGCTGGCAAGAAAGCTCACCAACCTTGCCAGATATAAGGGGCTACTAGGACAGTAAGAAGAATTGGTTTAAGAAACCATTTATTTGATGAAATTGGAGGAACCCCAACTTCATAAATCAATTCCCAAATTGCAGGAAAAAATATTACCTTTTAAATGCCCCTAATTGTTATTCATTATTCTAGGCCCTCCAAACCTCACTAGAGTGGTTTATTGATGATGTAGTCTTCAAAGAACATTATTCAGGCAACGGAAAAAAAAAATAAAAGAGTACTGCACCAGAATAATGAATTCCAGTGGATAACATCAAGAAGTTTTAGTTTGTTTGCTTTAGGCTAATTTAACAAATAGAATGATTTCTTTTTTCCCCTCTCCCTTTTTTTTTTTTTTAAAGTAAAGTGGAAAGAAACAAAATTGTTTGAAGAAAAAGGGGCCTGCGTGTTCCAGGCAGAACTATTACATCTAATTCCCGCGGGTTAACCCTAGTAAAACCTAATCCTGCTAATGATTAAAAAGGTCTTTTTAATCTGTATAGAACTGACCAAGGTTCTTTTGACTTGGGAGTTCTGACAGAAGATTCTATGTTGCTGTATTTTTTTTTCTGGGGGCCTAACATATAAAGCATGAATTCATGATTCCACTGAAGTCAATGGGAGTTGACTTTAATAGGGTCAGAAATGAGATTTCATCCAAGGACTCTAAACTGCAGTTTATCTGTCTGTAGTGAGTTCTGCGTGCAGAACCATGCCCCTTTTAGCGAGGCACTTAAGCATATGCTCAGCTTCAAGCATGTAAGTAGTATAGGGTGACCAGATAGAAAGTGTGAAAAAACAGAACAGGAGCTGGGGGCAAGGGGGTGTAATAGGTGCCTACATAAGAAAAAGCCCCACATGTCTGGACTGTCCCTATAAAATCGGGACATCTGGATCACCCTAAAGTAGTACTATTCATTTCAGTGGGACTACTCACTGAGTGAAATCCTGGATCCATTAAAGTCAATGGCAAAGCTTCCAATCTAAAGGCAAGAAAATTACAATTTGGAACAAGATGAGTTCTTTATAGCTAATTCCTTCACAGAATAGAAGGGAAAGAAGTGTGCTGGACAAATATTAATCAAGAAGCCATACCTGGCATAACGGGTACAATGAAGGAAGAAACAAAGTTGAGGTGGAGAAGATAAAGGGATTGGTTTAGAGCAGGAGTAGGCAATTTATAGCACACATACAAAAGGTGGCACATGAGCTGATTTTCAGTGGCACTCACACTGCCCAGGTCCTGGCCATCAGACCGGGGGGTTCTGCATTTTAATTTAATTTTAAATGAAGCTTCTTAAACATTTTAAAAACCTTATTTACTTGACATACAACAATAGTTTAGTTATATATTACAGACTTATGGAAAGAGACCTTCTAAAAATGTTAAAATGTATTACTGGCACGCGAAACCTTAAATTAGAGTGAATAAAAGAAGACTCGGCACACCACTTCTGAAAGGTTGCTGACCCCTGGTCTAGAGAAAAGTTGTGTGAAGCATATATGGGTTGGAGAAGAGAGGAGGATAGAAATGTAAAGAAACAAGGTCTGAAATTGGGTTGTGTTTGTTTTGTTTGTATTACAATATTGTCTTGGACCTCATTGTGCTACGGCTGTACATATACATATTAAGAGACAGTCCCCATCCTGAAGAACTTATAATCTAAAGAGGCAAAAAGGATGGGAGGAAAACACTATTGTTGTCTCTGTTTTACAGAGTGGGAACCAAGACACAGAAGAAGCCCTTGGCAGAGCCAGGAACTGATCCCAGTCCTCTGAGTACCAGTCCCATGCCTTAACCAGAAGTCCATCCTTCCTCTTAAAGAAAGAACAAGAATGGGTTGTTTCCTTTCATTTGGGGGATACTGCAGTGGGGGAGGAAAGGAGGGAGCAGAGAGGGAATGTGTTCTTGAACGGATTGTGAATGTGTTGTTTAAGCTTGTCAGGACTAAGGCTTGGACAGTCATGCCTATTGGTCAGGTCTGGTGACAGAGTCCAGGGGCAAAGAGCCTATATCAAGGATCAGAACTGGGGTCTTAGTCTATGAACAGTAGCCTGAGTTCAGGACTGGGATCAGGGTCCTAGTACTTATGCCAGTGGTCAGGAAGAGAGCCAGTGTTCAAGAGGCAAAGCCAGGGTGCATAGCCAGAGTCAGAGTTCAAGCACCAAAGCTTGGGGTCAAAGCCAAAGTCAAAGTTGAAGTGCCAAAGCCAGGCAGGGCCGGCTTTAGGAAGTGCGGGGCTCAATTCGAACAGTTTCGACGGGGCCCCGGCAGGGATGACTAAAAAAAAACCAAACCAAAAACAACAACAAAAATCACCTGTAGAAAAACACGTGGGGCTTGTATTCAGCAGGCGGTGCTCTGAGTCTTCGGCGGCACTTCGGCGGTGGGTTCTTCACTCGCTCCAGGTCTTTGGCGGCACCGAAGGACCCGCCACCGAAGTGCCGCCGAAGACCCAGAGCAAGCGAAGGACCCGCCACCGAAGTGTCGCTGGAGACCCGAAGCACTGCCAGGTGAGTAAAAATTAAAAAGGCGCCTCTAGCCAGGGAAGGGATTCTCACTGGGTGCAGGGCCCTCTAAGGCGCGGGGCCCGATTCGGGGGAATTGGTGGAATTGGTCTAAAGCTGGCCCTGAAGCCAGGGAACAGGGGCAGTATCAGAATCCAAGTTCAAGGGCAGAAGCTAAGGGTTTGAGCCAGGGTCAGGAGGCCAAAGTTCAAGTCAAGATGCAAGTTCAACACTTTAGCTGGCAAAGAAGATGACCTCATTGCGTAGACACATCCCGGCATGTCTCCTGGACCAATCAAGGACCACGAGGGAAGCAATCAGTCCAGCTTTCTAAGGTTGTACTTCCAGTGGTGTTTATCTCCACAGGGTCTATGCAGTAATGCATGTAGGCCTACCATAGCTGCCCATGCAGAGGCACTGGCTGCCAGCAGCACAGTTTCCAGTCCTGTCTCTGACAGACCTTACAAAGCTACTAAGAACCACAGTTTTTCACCAAACATTTTCAAACACGAGTGTGCAACACACTGGAACTTGAAGATATTGGCGTGCTTGGAAATGGAGCTTATTGAGTTTGTATTCACCCTGCATTTAGGTATTTCTGAGTCATCAAGCTGATTATCCTTCTGTCTTAAAGTGAGTGTGACAAATAGTACATTAAAGGACGGATGTCAGAAGAAAGTGAAATGCACTTTCTCTATGGGAAAATCTAAAGCAGTAGCAGTGTCAACATAACATAATATCGACCAGCCTCTCTTCTGTATGTGCGCCCCACTTGAAATGCATTAAAGGGTGGCTGGAGCTAACTATGGGCCACAAATCATGCAAACTGTTCTACAGATGGTGATATTTGGAATGGAAAAAAAAGCCTGTGTGTTTTTCTGTGTGGTTGGCTATTGCATAGGGCAATTGGTCTTTTAGAATAAATGCAATTACCCTTATTTGTACACTCAGGGACCTTCATCGTATTACATCACTGCAATTATACAATAATGCAGGTCTTTGTCTTCCATTAAGAAAATACCTTTTGGAAATTGCCGACATACAGCATAGCATATGCAAAAGACAGACGCACAATGAGACAGGCAAGGACTGTACATGCAATCCCATTGCATCCATTACTTACCTTCTATACATAAACTTTCTGCACCTACATTATTTCTTTTAATACATTGTAATTTCTTAATTTAATTACTCATTAATTACACTGTATTTTTGCATAAAGACCAGGATCTGATATTTCCTTTCTCTGACATCCGTGTTAATCAGGAGTAACTCCAGCAAAGTCAGTGGGACTACACTGGTGTAAAACCGGCATGAGTGGAAGGAGAATTAGGTCCCTATCTACAACCTATTAATTCCATACCGAGAGCATCTATATACATCGACTATATACAAGACTATTATCTATATACATCGACTATATACAAGACTACTATAATTCTTATTTACACACCATTGTAAATGTACATGACGTTAGGCCTGATCGAAAGTCTTTCAGTGACTTCAGTAGGCTTTAGATCAGGTCCATTTAGAAAACATATCTGCCCTGAAAAACTGTTATTCTAACTGAGACCAACACAGTACATGGCAACAGTATGGGCTGAAGAACCTGAAGGACACCTTCAGTGGAGATTTTGGCTATATATATTAAAGACGGGCTTGAAAGAAGAGAGACAAAGTTCTAGGTGCATGAGGCATGAAAGCCTGGTCCAGGTATAGGTGATGGCCAGAAAAATAGTGTGAAGCCAAGAAGAGGAGACACATTTCACTAGCAGGTGGGAATGGGAAGAATATATAGAGGGAATGGGGAAGTAGAAAGAGATGAGAGAAAATATGTAGGTAGTAATAGACTTATGGATAGCTCTTCAGGAGCTGGAACATTATGTGGAATTTAAGAGGAAGGGATTCTAAATTCATCTTTATGTGACTTAGGAAACCAAAAGAAACCAAGACTGTAGAAAAGGAAGTTAATTGTAATTAAAACAAAGAAAAGGAGAAAGTTTCCAGGCTATTTGATATCTCTTTCCCCACTAAAGGATCAAAGGTTTACAAATTGGTAATTTCATCATCAATTTATATATCAAATGGTCACTAAGGAGGGATCACACAACTGACACCAAGACTTAGCTAGTTTCAATATGGGTTGACTCCCAATATAAAAATGGCTTTGTGCAAACCTAGGGCCAGATTGTAGCCCATCTAATAGGTGCATGTGGGGCTAAAAGGAGAAAAAAGGTGCCATTCCGGCGACTGGAGTAATCTTTGTACGAGTTGACAAATAACCAATTTTGAATAGCAATGTGCCCACCCCAAAACCTGAGGTACAACCACCCGTACATCTTCAAAGTGCCTGGAATCAGGATCCTGACTGTGTGCCCTGTGTGCCTCTCTGTTTTGACACAACGTAGTCGCTGATGGCAATTTCAAATAAAGTTTTTATCTTAATTGGCTACATTTTAATAAATTAGAAGCTGGGCTAAGAATATTAGATTTCATTTGAAATCAGACATTTCAGAACAGCTTAGGGTGACCAGATATCCCGATTTTACAGGGACAGTCCTGATTTTTGGATCTTTTTCTTATATAGGCTCCTATTAGCCCCCCCGACCCTCTGTCCCGATTTTTCACATTTGCCATCTGGTCACTCTAGAACAGCTCCAGTTATAGTCACAAACTTGAAATGTATTCACTCCCTCAAAAGTAACTTTCATATCAATCAGCCCTTCTATATACTAACACATTTTCTTATATTCGCATTATGGGGTTATGCTATCTCACACTAATTCATGTGAGACCAAGGGAGATTTTGTGAGTTAATACAAAAGGGGAGAAGGTGGGGGGAGTGGGAGTTTCCATTAATTCTCATATTTGTTCTTCTGCTTTCTGTGCAGCAATCTAAACAGAACGAATTCTGATGTTCCAGGGTGTGTTGTCTGCCTCTAAGTGCGAACAAAACAAAAGCAGCATTAAACTGAACTATGTGGTCATCCACACACCATACTGGTTTGGATGACTCTCTGTCTATGTGGCTTTTTGTGTAAGTGCTTATATCAATGGCCTCCTTGTTGTCTGTTGAGCCCCATGGGGTTACATGAGTACTATCTCAATTCAATAGCCTCTCTCTCAACCATTGTCTTTTAATATAGGTTTATAGTCCTCAAGGATATATGCTGCATAACAAATAGTCATAATGTCCAGCAGTTACTGAGGCTTATTTGCAACTCAGCGTTTGTTGCCCTTTGTAAGGCTGACAAAGAGATCCTTGTTGAGAGCTGTATACAAAAGCCAAACACAATGTCTGAATTTCTCTTTAATACAAAGAGTGAAAATAATAGCGGGTGAGTCAACAGCTATGTTAGTGACCAAATTGTAGAGCCTCCTCTCCCTCCTACCCTGACCCCCCAGTCACAGCTTTCTCATATTAATGTATCTGACCTAATTTTAAAGAAATATCTAGCAAAGAAGAAAAGTAGAGCAAGTTCATGCATTGCATAGTATGTTCATCTCGTCTTTCTGCTGTACTGTAGCTGAGAAGAATTGAACTGGAAGGAATTATGTTCTATATCCTACGCAGGAGGTCCTGGCATTTCTCAAGTTCAAAACCACATGGCAAGTCCTCTGTCCTTTGCTTAACACATTTTGACTTGAAAAAAAAAACAAAAAAAGCACTTGCAACAGCATCACTTGTTACACACACTCTGACGTGACAAAATAAAGTTAGCTTTTGTAATGAAAAGCATTCTCTCTTTCAACAGAGACTTAGGCTATTCTGCTCCATAGAGTGCTCAGTTAACTCCATACGTCAGCCAGCACACATATCGCAGATACCGCCAGAGGATTTCACAGGAAGTAACCCATTGCATACTAACAGGGTCACCCAGTAAAAGAGATCTAAGGGTCATTAGGACATTGCTGCAACATCATGCACAAAATAATAATTAGAAAAGGGCCAGTCCTTTAGAGCTAATGCTGTTCCTTTTACACAACCCAGTGTTCTCTTTTAATTTAATTGTGAGTAAGGTGAGCAGGATTTGGCTTTTTGTTATTTTCCAGATTTAAATTATATCTGTGAAAACTGCTGTCTGGCCCTGGAGAGCAAAGTACAATGTGATTGAGAAAAGGAAACAATCAAATATCAGGATTTGTATAGTCTGTTTACCCATTGAAAATAACACTCCTTTATTTAAACTGTTCGCACAATATATTATAGTGTCACGGAAGAAGATGTGGGACAGGACCCAACATAGAACAAATACTGAGTCTATCTCCAGCCCCCAGGGAACATTCATGTCTGGATCCAAACTTTGTAAAATCAGGATTGTTTGTGTTAAATGCAGAGGTGAAAGTGGGCAGATACAACATGGGCAGCACTGAAAGTCTGGCTGTGGGAGGCTGACCACCACCCCTCCCCCTTCTGCCCGAGCCCCCGCCCCTTCCAGCTAAGGCCCTGCCCCTTCCAGGGGCCCACAGCCAAGTTCCCGTACCGGTAAGACTTTTATGTTACTTTCACCCCTGGTTCAATAGGCAGACCTGAGACACAAAATCACAACACCTCTGAAATGTACAGAAGTCCAATTTCCAATGCAAACTTCAAAACTTAGGGTCTGCCTCTAAAACAGAGTTTCTCAAACTGGGATCACTACTTGTGTAGGCAAAGCCCCTGGCGGGTCGGGCTGGTTTGTTTACCTGTCCCATCCGCAGGTCCGGCCGACTGCGGCTCCCACTGGCATCCGATCACTGCTCCAGGCCAATGGGAGCTGCTGGAAGCAGAGCACGCTGAGGGACATACTAGCCGCTGCTTCCAGCAGCTCCCATTGGCCTGGAGCAGCGATCCGCGGCCGGTGGAAGCCGCGATCGGCATGACCTGCAGACGGGGCAGGTAAACAAACCAGCCTGGCCCGCCAGGGGCTTTCCCCACACAAGCAGTAACCCCAGTTTGAGAAACACTGCTCTAAAGGGTCAAAAAGTATTGGAAATGAGAGTCTAAAAAAAAAAAACAAAGTAAACCAAAACCCCAACACACTCCCTAAAGTTAAAAGCTTCTGATTTCTGCAGAGGAATCAGATGATTTAGCAATAAACAGCCACTTCTACCCTGGTGGAAAAGGAAAAGGAAGGTACCAGCTTGCTTTTGGAAAACAAAGTTAAACGTCATCTGTTCACAGAGATTAATATCGGGAATCATCTGCGACCAATGAATTTCAAAATTAAAAATTGAAGGCTTTAAAAACAAGTGAACTTTGTTTATCTGCTGGCACAATACGCTGAGGACTGCCTCATCCAGAAGAAGCACTGGTTTTGGGCTGCCCATGGCCAGTTTATTCAGAAGAAAGTGAGCTGAAATATCATCGTCAGCTTTGATCCTGTTTTCCTTTTGCTAAAGGCAAACAAAATAGAGCTTTACATTGTAACTCTGGCACTGGAACCCTTCAAAGACTTAGCCTGGAGACCTGGAACATCATACTGTAAAAAAGGGAGATAGTAAAAATGACCTCTAGCCCTTTTCCTCCATCCCAGCAGCAGGATCCCACCAACATCCTTGTTTGGTAATGTCCAGCTTGTTGCAGGATCAAGCCCTTCTAGTCAATAACTTATCTGGCTGGCTATTGTTGGCATTTCTTGCCCTGGTGGAAGGGGTCAGGATTCATCAGCTCTGAGTGGAAACATTATGGGAAAAGGGCAGACTGGTGGGGGTGGGGCTTCCCTACCAAAAGGGAAGCAGGATGAGGGAGGACTGGCTCCGGCATAGAGTTTCAACCCTGTCTCCCAGTGATTAGTAACACTTTCTTCCATGGAACAGCATCCCCCCGTGCCGCCAAAAGCCAACAGAAAATTGTCCAGTCTCTGAGATGTTAAAGATGTATTTCTTCCTCAGCAGCTCACTCTAGAAATACTCATAGGGAGAATGTATATGAGCTTTGTAGAATCACAGTAGAGAAATGAGAGGGTTTGGATTGCATTCTAAAGTACCAACATACCACTTTAGTATCAAACCTGATTTTACTTCAGGTTAGTCTCACATAGTCTCTGACTCTTTGTGCTAAAATAAAATATTGCCTGGATGGAAAAAACATTTATTTTTCAATGAATTCAAACTGATCAATAAGAGGGGCTCATCAGTTCAGAATACAATCTCTCTCTCCATGTATTTCAGAGAAATGCAACATTTTATTTGAAACTAGCCTTTGAGGGCTAAAAGCATTCTCTTAGCACTTTAATAGTAACATCATCTATTAGTTTTTCAGACCAGGAAAGATTTCACAAAGAATTGTGCATTGTGGTTTCCTACAAGCCATGTGCTATAGAACCCTTACTCTGAAAACTCCTAACAAATTGCTTACTTCTTAGACATTCATCACCTAGATCTAGATCAGATGCAGAAACTCACATATTTTTTTCACCTGTCAGCCTTCTGTATTTTAAATTCATCCGGAAAAAAAAAGCAGCACAGCAATAGGCAATGAGATATGTGTGTATATATATATCTGAATGTGGTGGTCTTTGATCACAAGTTTCTGATCTATTTTTTTTTGCAACAGGTATTAGGAGAACAAATGCTTGCATTTCAGTGTCATTTTAGACAAAGGATTTGCCTTTAACAATGTTATAAAGATTTTATTTGTAAATTATGCGTTCAATTCTGACATCCAAGCATGACAGCATTAAAAATTTAATTGATAGTAGCAGTAAATATTCATCATGACATATAAATGAAGGGGAAAAAAAAAAATCTAACACATATATACACACACACACACACACACACACACACACATGAGGATTGAGTAGTAAATTGGTGTATGATTCAGCAAAATATAAATGGCCTTCATTAGATTTAATAGCACGGAAAGATGTACAGTTAACCCTATGCAGTTGGTATAAATCAGGTGTAACTCATATGAAGCCCATGAAGATACACAAATATGCAATTGAAAGACACTGATATAAAGTTAGATCTTGGCAGCCATGCAGAGACCTAGTGCATTTATTTTGTATGGACGACTTAAGCAGGAGTGGGTTGGGATGTTCCCCACAACCGCAGAGCCCCCAGGCAGCTACTCTGAAATCTTTATGACAGACTTAAGGGAGTGGGTTAATTGCCCACCAGTGCCCTGCCCCCAGAAGGATTTTGGCTAGGGGCTCCATGAATTTTGTGGATTCATTATCTTCTCATAACCCCTCTGGGAAGACCATCCTGGAGACTTTTTGCTGTGGCACAGGGTTGTTCAGGAACCCTTTTTGCGTGGCCTCCTTGCAACTACACCGAAAAAGATCTTTTGGGCCTTCTATCACTACATTAGGGAGGGAGGGATCAGACTTTCCCCCAGGGAAATGAAATAGGTCATTAAAATACATTACATATTTCAGTGATTAAAATAAAATACCGATGCAAACAGCAATGCAAACTGTTGCACAACCCAACTCTCAATGCTGGATAAAGTTCAAAGCATTCTGCTGCACTTTTCTTCCTTCCTACTTTTTTTTTTCTTTTTTGCTCCCCAGCAGCTTGATTTCTCCCAGTCCCAATTATCTTGCATTTTGCATTTCTTTTTTGCCTTTTACACTGCTGTTTTGGACACGGCCCTTCATACACGCGCTAGTTAAATATGCATGACTTGCTTTTTCCTAGCACCATGATATTTTCAAGACGGCAGCACAGAGGGGAAATGGGGAGACTAAGAACCAGGTATTTGTTTGGGTGGAGGCACTCAACTTAAAAAGCACAAGAATCTCCTGAAAGTTAAGAAGGTACTTAGCCTATTTTCAACTAGCAGATCAGTCTGTTGCAACCCCCTGGCAAGCTTTCACAGTCTGAATATGAGTGAATACATTTTTCTTTCCCTAGTTCACATAAACACTCCTATATGCAGCTGTAAATTTCTTAGTAACAGACCACTTTTTAAAGCCAGGTTAAGGCAGAATCATAATATTCTCTGCTGTTTTACTCCCAAACAAGGGCCAGATCCTCAGAGAGTGTAAATCAGAACCGTAGCATGGACTTTAATGGAGTGAGGGTAATTTATCTGACCCTCAAACCCTTTATTTTCTGCAATGAAATCCGGTTTCACTCATATATTTATAGCCTCTGAAACAGACTAAAGTCACCGTCAACTAAACCACAGGATTATCTGTCATAGGAGAACTAGCATTTTGGTGACTATAAGCATATGGATTTAGGAAGTAGGAAATACGTTCTACACACTGAAAGGGGGAATATTGCTTAGCTTCTTATTCCTATCGCTACTCACTGATGTACACAATTAGTGAGAGGCACATCCCTATTCTCCAGCTGTTTCTTCATTTTCTCCTACAGTGCCAGGTTCCTGCTTACTCTGTTCACAAGTCCTTTTAAGTTACCTCCCTGGATTAAGTCTTGAGCTCCTTAAATTAATATCCTCCCTAATAATCCCCAAGAAAACTGTGCTACTGGTGAGCCACATGTTTCTTGTATGTTAACTTTTAATATTAAAACCTGGTGTAACCCGATGCAATCACATTGAAGTCAATAGAGCTGCATCCACTGACCCTGGGTCTAAACTTGGGCCTCATTCTACGTTATTGCGATAGTGTCTGTGAGACTTATGGCTGTTTTATTCTGTAAATCCATGTATACCTGCTTATGAAAGAGCCTTACAGACAGAGCTTACTGGCTGGGTGGTTACACATTACCCTGGATCAATGCAACTGGCTTTGCATCTGTTGAAACAAGTCAGTCATCTGTTACAACAAGTGTCTCCAGCAGCTTCACTTTGTAGCTTTCTCCAGATGCATCCAATGTGGCTTTTGTACTGTATTTAAATCCTGCAGAAAAGGGGCAAGCAAACAAGAATGTCCTTTATATGCTGAACAAAACCTCAAGTGGCCCTGTGAGTAGGGGATACTGGGAAGCTGACTCAAGCCCGAGATTTTCCTCTTCACTGACCCCACACCCTCTTTGCCTTTTGATGAAAACAAGTTACATCAAGGACTCAGTCTCACTTGCACTGAAAGTCAAGCCAAGTTTTGCCCTCAGCTTGACTGGAAGCAGGATCTGGCCCCATTCATGACTGTGATGATGCTTCTCAATCCAGAAAATACATCCTTTACATTAAGGACATCTGGGCACCAATGGGCCACCAGGGCTCTATAGCTGTTTGGTCAAGAGGACCCATCTCTCTGTTCCTCTGTTCTGTGCAATGTCTCTCACACAGCTGCACCACTAAAAGGCCTGAGATTTTGAGGGAAGCTCTGAGGGCCTGAGAAATCTCCCCAAAGCCAGAGAAATAGAGGAGCACTGGTTTATCTTTCATGTATTGAGAGTAAGTAGGCATTTCCTTTATGAAGTTAATAGCATTAGTGCTATATATTTAAGGTCCTAGAATGAAATATTAAAGCTGGAGTACAGAATAGTAACATGCTGTTGCTTCTAGAATTTAAGCAGACTTTAAATGGTGTTTATTTCTGAGTTGTGAATCAGAAGCTAAAGTTTCTGTATGGAGGAGCAGATCTTCCATTGACTCAATGGAGCTATGACGTTACACCAGCATAGGATCCAGGGGCGGCGCTAGACATTTTGCTGCCCCAAGCATGGCAGGCAGGTTGCCTTCGGTGGCTTGCCTGCGGAGGGTCCGCTGGTTCCACGGCTTCGGAGGACCTCCAAAGCCATGGGACCAGCAGACCCTCTGCAGGCATGCCTGTGGGAGGTCCTCCAAAGCCGCGGGACCAGCGGACCCTCCGCAGGCAAGCCATCGAAAGCAGCCCAACAGAGTGCCCCCCGCGACTTGCCACCCCAAGCACGTGCTTGGCGTGCTGGGGCCTGGAGCCGCCCCTGATAGGATCTACCCTGCAGTGTTCACATAGGTGACTGTCCTGAGGGTACCAGAAAGCCATTGTTTCTTTTTCTTTGAGCCTGGAAATAGCAGAAGATTCCTATACCCTCCTTCCTTGGCACGTAGCTTGTGTGATTTTCATTATTATTTATATGATTTTAAATGAAAAGCCTTTAGTGCTCAAAAACAGCTCTGGATTCATAACCACCAAGGCCATGGATGTGGTCTTTTAGTTCCAGCAGTAGAAAAGAAGGCATCTTGTTTCACAAGGAGGCTGTATCCTGTCTTCTTTTCTTGCAGTTGCCCCAGTGCCACAGGTCTGCTGCTGCCTGTATATATACTGGTGGCCCGCCTCTCTTGGGGGAGCACTTTTCACAAGTGTTTTTGAGGGGAAGCCACATTCCCGTGATCCCGGTGGGTGTTTTGCATACAACATTGCATGGCCTGGTGTTCATCCACAGTTCCAGGAGGATGTTTGCAAGATGAAAGTCTTTACCTTTCATGCTAGCCAACGCAATTCTATTCAGTCCCCTTCTAATATTGTCTAAAGAGCCATTTGTGTTTTGTTTTAACAGCATTTAAAAAAGAACTGGATAAATTCATGGAGGTTAAGTCCATTAATGGCTATTAGCCAGGATAGGTAAGGAATGGTGTCCCTAGACTCTGTTTGTCAAAGGGTGGAGATGGATGGCAGGAGAGAGATCACCTGATCATTACCTGTTAGGTTCACTCCCTCTGGAACACCTGGCATTGGCCATTGTTGGTAGACAGGATACTGGGCTGGATGGACCTTTGGTCTGACCCAGTACAGCCGTTCTTATGTTCTTATGTTGTTTGGTTGTTCGGTAAGGAGAGGGCAAAAGAATAAAAGGGAGAAGAAGAAAGAATTTGAAAACAGATAAACATCTAAAGTTTTCACCAAAACACATGGTTTAACTTAAGGAAAAGTGATATTGCAATCGCTTTAAAACATGTATTTCAGTTTTCCCCTATAAGGAGAGGAGGGGAAACCTCAAAGAAATAGACAGAGATATCAAGTGAGAAAGCAGAAAAATATTGAAATAATCATGGTTCGGTTCAGTTTCTGGAGAGAGCTTCTGGCACTTAGCGGGGGCATAAATTGAGATCCCTAGCCTCACACATGATATGCAGTTTAACACACAAACTTCTGTTCCTGGGGAGAGCCTTCACAATCCAAGCAACGAGAAATACATTAATAAATGTCCTTGAGTCATCGAAAGGGGGATGCTTGCAGATAAAGGCTTTCTTTCTAGTGTCTCCAGTTTTTAACTCAGAAAAAAAGCATGAGCAATACTCAAGGGTCTTTAAACCAAAAGGACAAGCAGTCACCCACCCCTCATGTAAACAGGTGAGCCCTGTATTATAAGTGCCATCCCCAACCACCATTCAACAGTAACACAGACTTGCAACAGAAGCACTTTCTTGTGGATGTTTGATAGGCAGAAATAAAGTAGATCCAGATAACTCATCCTACATAAGAACAGCCCTTGTGCCAGTGCCACCTGTCCCTTTTTTAAAGAAACTTTTTCCATTCTCACAGGGTGCGCTAGTACTTCCAGGATATTAAACACATTCCTGAAATATGTTCAGGGCTGCTGCAATATGACAATGGGAGAATAAAGTCATGATATTCTAGTACAATAATTGCATCTGGAAGGACAAACTTGGCAACCTGGATCTGTCCAATCATGTCATTATAAGAAAGACCCAGATGCACACCTTGTACTCTATTCACAGTCATTACTTTTTATTGTCTCTTTTTCTTTAGCTTGCACTTTAATTTAGGATTGGTTGCGCTCTACTGCGGATTTGACTGAAGCTGCTGCAAAATGCTGAAACTTGCAAATTACAAGTGTGATGTGGTGATATTTAACCAGATTAATATGTTCAAGCCACAGCAAAGTCAAACTCCGGGTGAAAATTATGCCATTCTAGGGGGGCTGATTTAAGAAGATCAAAACAAAAAAAATGTTTGGGAGTCTGAAATACTGATTTAGAACCCAAAGAGACCCGCCACTGCTATTGTGAGCTTGCCATGTATCCTATGGTACAGCCGGGCTGTAAATTTGTGAGAGGTTGTTTTACCTCATTTGATATCTACCTCATCAAATGTGAATCATGAAACCACATAAACTGCAACAATACTGTCCTCCTACTGACTTCACGGAACAAACAATAACAACATAAATACGACTTACCAAAGTCTTAAGTAAAGCACTTAAAGGAAATCTATATTTTTATATAAACCCTAGCTGTTTATTGTGGTATGATTTTTCTGTTTAACTCTGGATAGCTGGAAACTGTCTCACTACTAGAGCAAAGCATATTCCTTGTGTACTACAAATTAAAGCCAAAGATGCTATATTTTGTTTTATCTCTTGGCTTTAGTGCTCCCATAACCTCAGCCATAAGATCGTACACATTACAGGCTATAATATGATGCATGTTTGATCACTTTCTGAATGAAAATAAGGTACCAGCTCTTCTCTTTGTGCAAAGTGTCAAGAAAAGACAGTTTCTAACAACCATATTGATGCTGAGGGAAGAAGAATTCAGATGAGTTCTTATTTGTAGGAGTTTCCAGGCCTCTCTATTCAGACTCATCAGCCTTATTGGATACTAATTCTTAACCTTAGCTGATACATAGTATCCTTCGATGAAACTGGATACCAACTCATGCAAGTCTCATAGTTCCAGCTGTTGACTGTTAACCACAATATTTACAGTTTGTGTTATCTGAACTATAATGAAACCCTGGCCTGGAAAAACTCAGACACTAAAATCAATGCTGAAACCATGTTAAAATTCTTAAGACAAAAGACAGAGGTAAGCCTGGCAAATTGCCCATATAATACCCCATTGCGTCTAGCTATTGCCTCTTCCAAAGGAAGTTCCTGGTACACTTCACAGACAGCATGCTGCAAGAGCTGCACACTACAGCATTTTGGACACTTCTCCAGCTATCGTCAGTCAAAACAACACACTCTACATTATTTTAGTACATTTTCTTGTACCTAAATGCCCTGTGTTGTAATGAATTTGCTCTTTGAATGATGACACACAAAAAAAAGGTGGAACTGACAAAAATTGACTGGCTTGAAGATAACACTTCAGGAAAATGTATATAGTTTCTCTAAGTGGAAGGATGGTCTTGTGTTTAAAGTACTAAACTAAGACTCAGGAAAAATCTGGGTTCCCTTCTTAGTTCTGGCTCAGGCTGCTATGTGGGCTTGGGCAAATCACTTAATCTCATTGTACCTCTGTTCTCCCTCTCTAAAGTGGGGATAATAATACTTCCTTTTCCCCACCTTTTTCTCTATTTAGATTAATGATTCCCAGCCTTTTGGGGCTCAGGACCCATTTGTAAGCCTTGATGACCTGCTGTGAGCCAGTAAATAGCTAAATTGTTGACAACAGTTCATGTCCTGTGGGGCTGGCTGGGCGTGGCTCTCCACTATGGGTGTTACAACCTGTCGGAATGTGTCCAAGGGTCATGTGAGAGGTCTGGAGGGGGTGTTGGTTCCTGCCCCAAGAGGATGGGAGGCCCTAGGCAGGGCTGACCCACTCTGACCCCACAGTGGCAGCTCCTGCAGCTCTGGTCCTGTGGAGTTAGCTGGGCTCAGCTCCCTACTCTGGGCACTGTGATCTGGGGTATGAGGTCATAATTCCACTCAGATTGGCTCATGATGGGGGGCCGGCCAGGCCAAATTTGAGTGATTGGTGTGGCAACTTGACATGAGGTTGCAGTGCCACTCACTCAAATTTGGTCTAGTGCTCTCCCCCCCACCCCCGCCACCATCATCATGACAGACAGGTGGCTGGGCCAAACCCGAGTGGGTGCTGTGGGAGTGGAGATAGAAGCCGCAGGGCGGGCTCTATCAATCCTCTGCAATTTTGGGTTGCAACCTATGCGTTGGAAAACTCTGATTTAGATGCAAACTGTGCAGGGCACAAGCTGTCTCTTGCTATATATTTGTATAGTACCAACTTTAATTTAATCTCAGTTGTGGCCTCAAAGTACTACCGCAGTACAAATGATTAATTATTATTAGGCTGATAGAAGTCAGAGGCGTTAGAATCTAAGAACAGAAAAAACATGAATGTAAATGCTTTGGTTTTTTAGCATATAAGCTCTTGGGGTTGGGGCCTGCAATGCTGATTTACAGCTGCTCAAGATCTAGCTCTAACTTTGCAAAATAATCTGACAAATGTACCAGCCCAGGAACAAAATTCTGCTTGCCAACATTTACAAGGCTGACTATGAACAGTTGCTTTTTTAACTGCACCAAGCAAGAAAGAGAGTGGAATTTTACGGGGCTGGTTTATAGGTGATTCAGGGTGAAACTTAATGCCAAAACATTCAGATATTTTGAGGTGTGAGATCTGAACCATCTGCATTGAATAAAGAGGTTTCCTGAATGAGAAGATCAGTGTCACCACATATGTTAGATTAGGCTCCTGAAAATGATCTGTGCTGCTAACTGATAAAGAAGAGTTATCTCTACACCAGCATTGAACTGATGGTATCTCTGTGTCACTGAGTGCTGCAATGTTGACTGAGATGTCAACCACAAGTCTAACATTTTACTTGAGTGCTAAGGAAAATATTTCGTGTGTGTGTGAGAGAGAGAGGGAGAGTGTGCGTGTGTACTCAAAATGAATTCTCAGAAAAATTAAAATAAAATACATGGCATCTGCAGAGAGCAAACCAAGATTGTTTCAAATTGCTATTTCCAGCAATTCTTTTTCTATTTATCACAAACTACAGTTGGAAGGAAAACACCTAACTATAACACCTTCTAACAATTTGGTATCCAAGCTGCTAGAAGTGCTCTCACTGGTGCCAGAGAGACTTTTTCTACATTGGACTTTCATTGGTAAAAACTCTGTTTCTCAGGAGTGTGAAACCCCTCCCCCCAACAACAAAAGTTTTCCTGATGAAAAGCACCGGTGTGAACAGCACTTTGTCGGAGAGCAAGCTCTCCTGCCGATAAAGCTACTGCCACTCATTGGGGGTTGAATTTTTTTGTTGGCTAGAGAGCTTTCCTGCCAACAAAGCTACCACCACAACACTGCTACCACTACTACCTGCACACTTTTTAGTGGCACGGCTGTAGCGGCATGGCTGTGTCGCTAAAAGGTACATAATGTAGACATAACCTAAAAATGAACCAGCTTGGAAAGACCTATGATACTTTAGGACAAGGAACCTAATCCTGAAAATATGCAGGATTGAAAATAGGCCCTGCAACTGTGAGTAGTCCCATTCAAAACATGGTCAAAAGAACTATGCTTAGTAGTAAGTGTTTTCAGTGTCAGACACAGTGTTTGCACCATGTGATGAGAATGAGTTACATCAGCTATAAAGTCTAGGATGCCTTTACAATTGAATCATCATAGTTGATTGCTATAATTGTTGAAAACAATACTGACATTCAGAGTGCAGAATTTTCCATCAATAGGGGTTTGGTGAACCTACTTTTAAAACAACTATATAGGATGATCTGTGCCCCAGCATAGTTAAACGCATTTTGGACTTGCAGTGCAAAGGAAATCATACTAAGTTTTAACAATATTCCTGAATCATGACACCAACCAGCAAAGTCCTTTTTGGGCACTATCATTTTGTAACCAGGTCCAATGCTATGGTAATTTTACAATGTAGAGCAGACCATAGCTGAAGGAAATTGTAAACATCTCAATGAAATATACATAGCAAAATCCTCTAAAAAAATCTGACACAAAGGTGGCATTTCACTGTTGCTAATGCTGATTCGACATCAATGGAATTAGCATTCTTGGTGGGTCTAGTATCAGCTAGCCACTGACTGCTGCCAGTATTTTAAACACTGCGTCATTCAATGCAGGTCTAGTTAACACAAGCAGCAACCAGCAACCCATCTATATGTGGGCTTCTAATGTTGCTAACACTACTGAAACTAACCTCTATTAGTCATGATGAAAATGTTTTGAATAATGTCCCAAGTGTAGATATCCCATGTATGACCCTGATGTAGGATAGCACTCAAGCAATGTATGCCAGTGCATGTGATGCTGGCCTGGGACTCAAGACACCTTCTTTTCTTGACATTGGGAAAGTCACTTCAGCACTCTGAGCCTCAGTTTCCCCATTCGTAAAATGGTAGAAAATAATCTTGACCCTGTGTAAAGTCCTTTGAGATCTACAGGCGAAATATGCTATGTAAGAGTGAGTGGCATTTATTATTAAAGGTAGGCATGTGTGTGCATCATGCCATGTTAGACAAGCGCTTACAGCAACAGACATACTAAAACCCATACTGTGTAAAGGAAAAGCAGCATGGATGAGTTAATGTTGCTAATGGAACCTAAATGTGTTCATTTGATGACATTATGTTATTTTAACTGAGCGCCCTTAAACATGCATCAATATAGGTGCAGAGTGGGAGGTGCATTTGGAGTGTATAAGGATGAATCATTTGAACTGAACTAAAAGTAGGTGTCTCTATCTATATGACAATGAAAATACATTTTACACTGTTTCCTTGGATCTGCTCTTTTTGGATTTATTTATCTGAACCACTAAATTATCTAATTAGTGGCATATATTGTTGAAACATGAGCTATTGTGAATATTTACTGCACATTTGTTCAGGCATTTATCTGAATAGGTGGCATGCTAGGCCTATGTCATCAGGAATGATGATTCTTCGGAAGAGTTACAGGAAATTATAGAAGAGAAAAAAAAGTTTTGCACAGTGGGTTGTAGATTCCAACAACATATATCAATTTTTTCAGAGATAGAGCAATTGCATAGTAGTGACAAAAAATTTATTGTAACAAATAAATCAATACTTGCCCTACCGCAATCTCAGATGTTACTTTTATGGGTCTTCCCATGACTATTATATAAAACTGCTCCTGATAGAGTGTGTTAAATGACAACTGTTAAGGGGGGGAAATGGTACAGTCCCAGCTCTCTGCACACTGTGTTCTATCTGCTATTAATCACTATCTCGTTGCATGGTGATCCATTTATATCACTGCAACAACAGAGCTGAGTGTTTTACAGTGATGTACTACATTGAACACTGGATGTTTGTTTTTACAATGGAACTGTCATCGAGTGCTCAGCAAAGTGGAAATACAAGGTATTAACAATTAAAAATGAAACCGAAGTGGCAGTAAGTCTAGAAAGAATGTCCCACAAGAGACATATACAGAGAGAGAGAGAATCTGGGATTCTAGTGTCATATCTTTTCCATCAGCTAAACTCACTCAGGATATGCAAAACAGTCACAATCTCCCTGGCATTGGATGGGCTTGGCTCTGCTCCGCTCTATTCTATTTCTTATACTGGGCTCATCACCATAATATCTAAGCATCTTCCAGCTGTATATTAAGCACCATGACTATTATCTTTCTAGATATGCCCCAGCTCAAACAGACTTTTTGGGGTGGGTTTCTATGTCTTGTTTTATACAGGAGCTCTGAGTAGATGATCATAGTTGAGGCTGCAAATTTGTCACGGAGGTCATGGATTCCGTGATTTTCTGGGACCTCTGTGACTTCTGCAGCAGCAGTCCCTGGGTTGGGGCAGTCTCAGGCCACCACACTCCTTTCTCCCCAGCAGCATCAAGAGCTTGGGTGTAGCAGGGGGCTCAGAGCTGGGGGTTGGGGCATGGGAGGGGGTGAAGGCTCTGGGTGGCGCTTAACTCAGGGGGCTTGCCGGGAGCAGCAACATGTCCCTCCCTCAACTCTTAGGTGGAGGCGCATCCAGACAGCTTCGCTCACTGTTTCCACCCACAGGCACCACTCCTGCAGCTCCCATTGTCCATGGTTCCCAGTCAATAGGAGCTGCAGAGCCAGTGCTCGAGGTGGAGACAGCTTGCAGAACTGCCTGGCCATGCCTCTGCCGAGGAGCTGAGGAAGGAACATGTCACCACTTCCAGGGAGCCACGCAGACCCAGGTAGGGAGCCTGCCAGCCCCGCCAATCCCCCCAGCACCAGTGGAGTTCCCAGGCTGCTCCCCCAGAGCACCCATGGCACCCCCCAGACCAGACCCCCCCCGGGCACCTGTGGCACCTCCAAGCTGCCTCCCCTCACCAAGATTTAGTCAAGAATATATAGTACAAGTCATGGACAGGTCATGGGCCATGAATTTTTGTTCACAGCCTGTGACCTGTCCATGACTTTCACTAAAAATACCTGTGACTAAAACATAGCCTTAATCATAATTGTCCCTTCTGGCCTTAAAATCAATGAATCTTTCATATGTGGTTTTTTCTTCCAGTCCTTGTGGGAAAATGACCTTTTAGGACCCAAAAAGCAAGTGGTGCTGACCAGAAAGGGAGAGACAGAATTTCCAGAAGATGGGAAGACTCAGCTTCCTGCACCATTACATAGTTGAATGTTGTTTCTTGTCCCACTTGCTAACATTCTTCTTTTAGGCCCTGATTTTACAAACAATGTGACAACAGGGAACCATGGTGGTGGGGTGCACTGGGAAGTCTCCTTGAAGTCAACAGGACACCACATGTATGTAGAATGTCATTGCTAGTGCAACTGCTTGAAGGATTGAGTCTTTAGACTGTTACATTCACTTGTCTTATCCCACCATAGACAAATAACAACATGATTTCTAGCAGAAAGGCTGATACATAATGACATTTAGTTTTTTTATTTACACTTCTTAACATCATTCTTCTTCTTAGTATTATTTCCTTCACTAGGCACTACTGATGAGCAACCACATAATCTCACCCCTCTATCCCCTGTCTTTCCTCCCCACTTCTTCTTCTCTACTCTTTTGTCACCTCTTCATTGTTTCCCATCTGAAGTTAGATTGGATGCTTGACTGATGTCTATTTGACCCTAGCAGAATTTGGGCACTGTGATAATACATAACAAAACAATTATAAATAGCATTTCCCTGCTGCAAAAGCATTCTGTTTGGGTCAGATTTTCAAACATGCATGAGCAAAATTGCATTAATGAGAAACCTGGGTTGTGTACACACATTAAAGTTTGAGAGTTACTTTAGCATACGCCTTTGTAAACCTAGCCCTATATGATACCACCCATGAGAGAGGCATGGACATCTAAGTAGCTGGTACAATTCAATGTTTAATTTCCAGTTCTTTTCACTTTAGAATAATTTTTTTTTATTATTTTGCTGGGAAATAATATTTTCAGCCTATGAGAAGCCTGATTATCAGAGTCACTGAGAAACTCCAGAATTTCCATTTGTCTGTCAGAAATTTGCAGCCACAACCCTAAGAACAGGCATCTCAAAAATTAGCTTACAATGGCCATCTTTTCTCATCTCACAATTTATGTATCTGACTTGTTTGGCTTATTTTATAAGATATTGGCTCAGCCCTGATATAATCCCTATGTACTGGAAAAAAAAACTTTGCACTGAACTTCAATGCTTCAGCTGGATATACTCTTTCTTTTGGAGTAGGACTAATTTATTCCCCAGTATGCTAATTTCATTTGCGTATTGATATTAGTGAATATCCTGAAGTCTGAATTTGGCACAGTTTTTAAGAATGCTTGTAATGATAAATGACCAAGTGGGCATGTCTACATGCATCCTTTTTCTTTTGCATTTTAATTCATTAACCAAATGAGGTCTTAAAACCACTTACCTATTTCCTAACCTTCTTATAGATTAGAATGCACTGCATAGTCATCCATCTGATAAAAGTAATGAAGCAAGATTGGTTCCTCCATTTTTTTGCAGGAAAAATTCTGTCCATTCCTTTCATTACTTAGTTAAACTTAATTTTATTCCTTTCTCTATTTTTCAGTTGCTTGGACAGTCCTTTGCATTTGAGAGTGGTTCTGTTTGTACCCTGAAAAGTTTGTTGATAAGAGATTCAACCAAGCTAAAAAGGATGGGACCACACATTGTGTTAAACATGCTGTGTTCCAGGTGAACAATACGTGGTGACGTTGTTCCAATCACCTTCTTATTGTCTTTTAAAGCACAAACCTAAGAGCAGTTATTGGTCCCATTGCATTAGAATAAGGCAAAGAACTGTCAAATTAGCAAGTCTAATGTACTTCAGTTAAGGACCAGAGTCCATATTACACCCCATCACTACACCTATAAGGTGCTAAATTTGGTCACAGTTGGCTCTGGAAGAACATAGGTTGAGAAATGAGCTAGAGTGAATATTGATTCATCTCTTCAGCAAAACTGAAATTCCTTCAGACTGAACTTGAGGACACTGAAAGCTTTCTTTTGTCGAGAAAAGGAAGCCATTATTTAAACAGTGTATCCACTTCTTCCAACACCATTCATCTCTTACACAAGTATCCCCACTATAACATACTGACAGTGGTCTTTTTTCTCTTTTTTTAACTGAACGCTCATTTCAGGAAAGAATATTAAAAGTGGAATTTTCAAAAGCACTCAGAGTCGGCCTAACTGTGCTCTCATTGAAATCAGGAGTGCTGGAACAATTTGTATAGGGGGGGTGCTGAAAACCATTGAACCGAACTGTAAACCCTGTATATGACGGAAACCACTTCAAGCCAGCAACAGCATCCCTAGTTCCAGCACCTATTATTGAAGTAATAGATTGATAGAGTTTAAGACTAGAAGATGACCATTAGATCATCCAGTGTGAACTCTTGTAATTCACAGGCATTATATTTCACCCAGTTACCCTGTATTGACCCCAATAACTAACGTTTGGTTAATGGAAAATGACTTCAAAAGGAGCATAATAGAGCCAATGTGCAGAGCTAGTTTTGAAAATTACATCTTTAGCATGCTACCTGTTTAGAAGGTAGGTCATCAGTACCTCAGCATCTCTGGAAGTCACTGCTGCTCTCTACCAATGATGATCACCTTTTGCCATGTGCTCAGCCCTGTCTTCAGTACTGCTGCCAGCATTGCTATAAGAGAGAAGGGTCCTGTTTTATGAAGTCAGAACTGAGCACTTCACTTTTTAGAAGACAAACCTGAAAATTGCCAGTGATTCTCATGCACATAACATGGTGTGCAGTGTGCATGAAGACAGCATTATATATTTCACTCCTATCCTACCCCTTTTGCTTTATTGAAAAGAGACAGCTTTTTAACTGAATAATTCTAAGTATTTGTAGTTTGATGTTGTTACTATGCCACAGCTGAGATCACAGTGTTTTGAAGTAAATCAGATGAGAATTATACTATCCAGAAAGGATTAGCAGACATTCGATGCACCTATATTAGGTTAATGCTTTCTTCTTATGGATTTATTTTTCTTTGTTCAAGCCAAACAGAAAAGAAAAGGAAAAATAATAAAAGCCTTCAAACAAGTGATTTACTGTATATCAGAGATGTGTTTACCTGCCCTACTTAGATGGGGAAAAACATGTTAGCTAAATGTGGCAAGATATGAATATTTTCATCCTTTATTTCCATAAAGATTAGCTGCATATTACCCCAAGAGTAAACAACATGCATTGGTTCATAAGCTCTATTGGGAAAGGAGGCAGTACTAAATATGAATCTCTGCTCTTAGCTCCATTGCAATTCACACTATAACCAAGAGACCAGAAGAAATAAAAATGTTTATTGATTACCTTTTCCGTAACTTCATAAAAAGACTACTGAAGTCCGGCCGAGTGGACTGATGACTTAACTTTTCATTTAGTTGTGACACGAGGAGATAAAGGGGAAAATGCTATTTGCTGAAATGGAATTTGTATTCGGCATAATCGTTGTGTTTTGCTTGCTTTTAAAGTAGAAACTGATTCCAGAAAATTTGAAATATATCCTTCAAAATAAAGATTGAAATAGTAAGAGTTTCATGTACCGAATTCTGGATAACAACATGACAGGACCCCATATTTCTGAAACTAAACTGGATCTGTATTAAGAGAACTATTTACAGAACTGCTGCTACTGGAACCAGCATTCCAACCATTTGCACACAGACTGAATTCCTTGTGCTTCCTCAAAACTTTTCCATTCTACAATCGCTGTTCCTCCCTAGAAGTTCTATGCAGGTTGCTACAATAAGCGAACAGGTAATCTGTAATTTGCAAACATGAATGCCTTAATAGACCATTCGATTCTCCGTTTGAATGGTTAAATTGGCATCTGGGCACATAAAAAAAGTCATTTATGCACCCTGTGATACAGCATGGCCAGAGGGCAGCAGGAGAGGGTTAGAAGGGAGCCTTATTCCCTGTAAGGGGAAGAAAGTTTGCTACAGATTAACTAAAGCACCTGACGCCAATTAGAGCACCTGACGCCAATTAGAGCACCTGCAGTCAGTCACATGATAAAACCCCCCGCTTCAATCAGACAGTGTGGGAGCTGAAGCAGAAAGGATTGAGCTGAGAACAGTTTGGAGGAGTTGGAGCAGAAAGGATTGGTATTGGAGCAGAGAACAGTTTGAAGGAGTTGGAGCAGAGAGGATTGGTATTGGAGCAGAGAACAGTTTGAAGGAGTTGGAGCAGAAAGGATTGGTGTTGGAGCAGAGAACAGTTTGAAGGAGTTGGAGCAGAGAGGACTGGTGTTGGAGCAGAGAACAGTTTGAAGGAGTTGGAGCAGAGAGGATTGGTGTTGGAGCAGAGAACAGTTTGAAGGAGTTGGAGCAGAGAGGACTGGTATTGGAGCAGAGAACAGTTTGAAGGAGTTGGAGCAGAGAGGATTGGTGTTGGAGCAGAGAACAGTTTGAAGGAGTTGGAGCAGAGAGGATTGGTATTGGAGCAGAGAACAGTTTGAAGGAGTTGGAGCAGAGAGGATTGGTGTTGGAGCAGATAACAGTTTGAAGGGAAGCAGAGGACAGTTTGGAGAAGTGCTAGGGCTAAGAAGTCCTAGACCCTAGGTAAGGGGCACCTGGTTTGTGCAGAGGGAGTGCAGGAAGCCCCCTCACAAGCTGAAGGGCAAGAGAGGAAGTAGCCCAGGGGAAGGAACTGTCAGTTCAGGTGGTTCATCACTATCCTCAGGGCCCCTGAGCTGGAACCTGGAGTAGAGGGCAGGCCCAGGTCCCTCCCTTTCCACTTCCTTCCTCTAGGACACTAGTGGGGCAATTAATATTCCAATTTAGGGGCAAGAAATGGCACTCTGAACCTGCCCCCAGAAGAGAAAGCGTGAGACTCATCATAATAGTGATGGCAATTCGCAACAACCCGTATAGCTAACTGAGCATCTAAATGCATGATTTAAAACATAGGCATTTGAAAATTGAGCTTATACTATACAGAGTTGTCCAAAACCAATGGTTTTCCTAGCAATGAATCTGTAAATTGTTTTACCAGTACAGTTCTATTGTTCACATCCTCATGGTTGATTTGGCCAATTTGACAGTAGTAATGGAGAGATTCTGTCCAGTCCTCCTTGGACAGAGCTCAATTACTCTGAGAAGGGCTTTGTGAGATGGAGGATTTAAGAGAGAAAAAGTGGTGGAGGGCCTCAGGACACTATCTAGGGTGCAGGTGACTCACCCTTGGGGAAAAGAGAAATTTAGAGCCAGTTTTGAAAGACAAATCCTGCATATAAAAGTGTTTAATCATTGTGGCTACTAGACTATTTAACATATATCAAGGTTTTCCAGTTGG
Source organism: Chelonoidis abingdonii (assembly GCF_003597395.2). Classification (NCBI taxonomy): domain Eukaryota; kingdom Metazoa; phylum Chordata; order Testudines; family Testudinidae; genus Chelonoidis; species Chelonoidis abingdonii. The sequence continues at coordinate 31,516,646 of NC_133787.1, forward strand.
TGACAGGAGCTTTTACAGAACTCATTGTAATGCCAAAAGATGTAGCAGAAAAAGATTAACTTTTTCTATAGATTTTAAGAGTATGATGTGCAGTAGAACTTTATCATAAATTGGTATTATGTTATTCCCTCTAACTGCTTCAAAAACTAGAGGAGTATTGTTTTTATTAGCAGCGAGTTAAATTAATGCAGCTACTTGGGTACCACAAGCTGAGAAGTTTTTATTTTTGTTTTTTTTGGCATCTGAATAAATGAAAACCTATTCTCGGAAGAAGCTGAGCAAAAATAGGCTTTGGATATTAGGCTTAGCCATTACTGACGGCTCATAAGAACAAATAAACTCAACAACAAATATCATGTGTCTATTTTTATTTTATTGCAAATCAGTCATCCTAGCCCCATCTGCTCTCTTTCTCACTTCCAGGACATCTGATTGTAATATTGTTCTAAATTAACCCAATGTGGGATACTTATTCTTGTTTCTGTTTAAACAGCAGTGCGTTTTATTTTTTTGGCCAGATGAAAGCTAATTTTTATGTAAACCAGCATGTCACTGAATATATTTGAAAAAGTTTCTTTCAAACCCAATGTCTGAATGCTCTGTACAACATAAGATCCAATCTTACTGATATTTGAAACACCATGACCAACTTCATTAAAAAGTCTGTTCAAGCTGCAAGTCAGCCCTGGCACAGGTAAATCGTACTCCATTTACTGCCTGGGTCATATGATCAAAACTGTGGCCATCCTGGCTTGTTGCAGAAGGATTGCTCAAGAAGTAACTGGAAGGGCATCATCATATGGGAGGATGTTAGGATCCCACTGTCCAAAACCACAAGACTTGCTGTAAGTCAATAACAATCACCATCGTCAGTGAAATGTTGCAGTGCAACTTGGATGTAAAGAGAAACAAATTAAATATGCATTTCACCATCCGAAATTCATGTGCCACAATTGTACCGCATTAGCATCACATGGAAGTTTTACTGAACAACAGTTTCATGTAAATGTTACAGGATAAAACATCAGAATAATCATAAATTCCAGGCAAAAACACTTTGGTGGTTATATAGCTCTTTGGTTTAAGGAACACTCAGAAGTTCACTGTGACTCAACAGACATTATCAATCAAGCTTACCAGAAGTAGTTATTACAGTTAGATGGTTCTTGGGGTCAGAGGAGTATATAATTTTCAGTTGCATTAATCGGAGATCATTTGAATTTAGTTTCATTTGGATTTATCCCAAACATCCAAGGATTTCATTTTTAACTATTGAACACAGGTCTCAGGCTTCTAACCAAAACAATTTTATTTCAAAAGAGAACCACCTCTTTTCTTTATATACCTAATGGGAAATTGTCAACCTAATGTAGCATTGCAAGATTAAAATAAAGTATGTAAAGGATTGTTATACATAATGTGTACAATTCTGCTCATAGAACTGGCAATTGAACATGCTTATTCACTGGCAGAAGTTAGCACTTGTGTATGGTTTGCATCGTGCCAGTGTCCCTTTAGTGTTTCTGAAATTCTACAGTTAAGCAAGGCAGGAATACATTTATTTATTTATATATTTATTTAAAATCAGGCACAATTAATATGACAGTTAATGCATGATCCACAAACAATATAATCTCAGTAAGTTTCTTGTATGTCCTCATAGAAAAATATTTGCTAAACAAATATGGAAGGTCTATTCCAAATCTGGGAGCAAATAAAATTGAGAATGTTCATAAAAGAAAATAATGCACTCAGAATTTTTAATTCTGTTGTCAGTCATTGGAAAACATGGGAGGCTAATCAGATAAACCACAGAGGTCTGAGACACTAAATGGTATAATTTTATGTGGTTATGTGCAGGGCTTATAACTGGAGAGCAAAATATATCTTCCTTGCCCAGTAATTAAAAATAATTGTTTTAATAAACATGGTGAAAGAGCAGAAATATAGCATTTAAAGAAATGTTAAATATTTAGAATAAGAGTCTTGAGCTCATAGCTAACAAATTCAGGCTTCAGAGTGGTAGCCGTGTTAGTCTGTATCAGCAAGAAGAATGAGGACTACTTGTGGCACCTTAGAGACTAACAAATTTATTTGAGCATAAGCTCTTGTGGGCTAAAACCCACTTCATCGGATGCATGTAGTGGAAAATACAGTAGGAAGATATATGTATACAGAGGATATGAAAAAATGGGTGTTGCCATACTGACTATAACGAGGGAAATTAGTTAAGGTGGGCTATTATCAGCAGGAGAAAAAAAACCTTTGTAGTGATAATCAGGATTGCCCATTTCCAACAGTTGACAAGAAGATATCAGTAACAGTAGGGGAAAAAAATTAGTCAGGATGTTCACATCATGGTGATTGCCAGGAATCACAAAGATATTCAAGATGGTGAGCAGTTTTGTACAAGCTGAAAAGTACCAAGGTAGCTGCCTAAACATTAGTTTCAACCAGTGCTATGTCACAACCAGTGCTATGCCACATGTACAAATCCACATGCCTGGATCCATGTGCCCCTGACCATTTAAGATGATGCACACTGTCCAAACACTACAAACCAGAAACTTATTCCAGCTGGCAAATGACAAAACAAAGGTGGCAAGTTGACAATGAAAAAGAAGAAGAAATTGAAAATCACAGGCAACAGACTGACGTGAGAACATTTCAAAAGTCCAGGAGACCAGACAAGGAAATAACAGCTATGGAAGGAAGAGAGAAAAATTGGGGGAGGGGAAGTGGACAGTCATATGTGAACAGTAGGAGTTCAGCCAGTCTCAAAACTGATTTAGTCTATGTTTGGCTCAAAAGACTCAGGTTGGCGAATCTGACTCTTTGTGGTTTTACTTTTGTAAAAGCAGCAAAGAATCCTGTGGCACCTTATAGACGAATAGACGTTTTGGAGCATGAGTTTTCGTGGGTGAATACCCACTTCGTCAGATGCATGTAGTGGAAATTTCCAGGGGCAGGTATATATATGCAAGCAAGAAGGAAGCAAGAGATAACAAGGTTAGTTCAATCAGGGAGGATGAGGCCCTGTTCTAGCAGTTGAGGTGTGAAAACCAAGGGAGGAGAAACTGGTTTTGTAGCTGGCAAGCCATTCACAATCTTTGTTTAATCCTGAGCTGATGGTGTCAAATTTGCAGATGAACTGAAGCTCAGCAGTTTCTCTTTGAAGTCTGGTCCCTGAAGTTTTTTTGCTGCAAGGTGGTCACCTTAAGATCTGCTATAGTGTGGCCAGGGAGGTTAAAGTGCTCTCCTACAGGTTTTTGTATATTGCCATTCCTATATCTGATTTGTGTCCATTTATCCTTTTCCGTAGAGAAGTCCAATTTGCCGATGTACATAGCAGAGGGCATTGCTGCATATGATGGCGTATATTACATTGGTGAGCGTGCAGGTGAATGAATCGGTGATGGTGGGGCTGATCTGGTTAGGTCCCTGTGAGGTGTCGCGCGTGTAGATATGTGGGCAGAGTTGGCATCGAGGTTTGTTGTAAGGATTGGTCCTGAGCTAGCGTTACTATGGTGCAGTGTGCAGTTACTGGTGAGAATATGCTTCAGGTTGGCAGGTTGTCTGTGGGCGAGGACTGGTCTGCCACCCAAGGCCTGTGAAAGTGTGGGATATTGTCCAGGATGGGTTGTAGATTTTGATGATGCATTGGTGAGGGGTTTTAGCTTGGGACTGTATGTGATGGCCAGTGGAGTCCTGTTGGTTTCTTTCTTGGGTTTGTCTTGCTTCTGGGTACATGTCTGGCTCTGTTGATCTGTTTCCTTATTTCCTCGTGTGGGTACTGTAGTTCTGAGAATGCTTGGTGGAGATTCTGTAAGTGTTGGTCTCTGTCTGAGGGGTTAGAGCAGATGTGGGGTTGTACCTCAGTGCTTGGCTGTAGACAATGGATCGTGTGATGTGCCCGGGATGGAAGCTGGAGGCATGAAGGTAGGCATAGAGGTCAGTAGGTTTTCGGTATAGGGTGGTGTTAGGAAGTGGACCTCCCATGTAGATTGGTCCAGGCTGAGGTTGATGGTGGGGTGGAAGCTGTTGAAATTGTGGTGGAATTTTTCCAGAGTCTTCTTCCCATGGGTCCAGATGATGAAGATGTCATCAATGTAGCATAGGTAGAGAAGGGGCGTGAGTTTTACATAGAGAACATGTCCTATGTAATAAATACAATTTATGATATATAATAAATAACCAAATTCAATTAGCTTGGCATAGGAGCCATATTGTGTGTGTATAATTTGGAAACTTAACATATTGTATGTTCTTTTTGGAGTAGAGAACTTTGAGGAAACTTCCTCACTGAATAAAAAGATAATGGGCCGGGATTCTCATCTGAGCTACATCAAGATGAGAATCTGACCCTAAATATTCCACAAATCCAGATCATGGGACTGATGATGGTCTCATATTGGTGTAAATCAGAAATAACTCCTTTGAAATCAATGGCATTATACAGTACTAGGATATACTAGTGAGAATTCAGTGTGAGATCAGAATTAGACTCTTTAAGTCTTTGTGTAATGGAGGGGTGGTGTACAAAATTTAGTCACACTGGTCTGATTCTAATTCCATGGCAGTCTGAACAGCTTAGAACAAAGGTGGAAAACCAAACAGTTTAAAATTTCAAGCTTCTCAAAAGAAAACAAAATTATAAAGAGCCAACAATCATGAGGTTTTGAAATTCAGTATACAGCAGGAAAAGAAACCACACTTTCTTTTTGACTTGTACAGGCATTTTCAAAACACACTTGCTTTCCTGTTCCAGAGTAACATGTAGATGTTTATTGCATGCTTATTTATTGGCCAGATCGGATTCTTTTCAAGGTTTGAGACTTTCATGTTTATAAATCTCCTTCTTCTCATGATATTTGGGTACTTCCACCTCCAGCACTGGCTAGAATTAGATACACGCAAAAATGTAAAATGATAGAGAAAAAGTAACTGAAATTAATGTTAAATGGAAAATATGTATTTGATCAAAAATATAGGAATATGTGAAATTAGATTTCATACTTTTAAGCAGAATTGTGATTGAATAGTTAGGCCCCCACAATATGCTTGAGGTAAGGTCTAGAAACAAAGTAAAGAGACATTTTAACTAAAGCTAAAGATAACGGATGCTATTCTGTGGGATCTCCTGGTTTCTTCCATTTGGGGAGCCTACACTGCTAAACATTTGCACTTTATTTCCAGTCTGCCTTTGTTTACCTTCAACTTCTAGCCATTGTCTGCTGGAAGGCATATCTAGAGGTAGTGAACAATGTGCGAATGAGCCCTGCCCCTTAAAACACAATGGAGATCATTAAGAGTTCTCTACTCAGAGATATGACACTTATTTCCTATACTATAACTCCTGTGACAAGGTGTCAATTAGTTATTATATTTCCTACAATAACTGTGGTATCTCAGAAACTATGGGGTGATGACCATTGCTAAACAATGACTTTTTCCATAGCAGCCACTGTAACATGGCAAAACTTGTTCCAGCAGAACTATAGACCTAATTTTCAGGGGCTTCCCTCCCCCAAGTATATCCTACATTTGTTTGTTAACCAGAATTTTTCTTTTGATTCCTCACCTGTCAAGAGATCAAAAGTAAAGAGCTCAAGATCAAAGGACTCCCCGGCATTTGTATTCAAATCAATGGAGTTACTCCATGTTTACACTGGTATCTTTAAGGGCAGAATTTGGCCTGATACAGTGTATTCAATGTGATGTACCCCCTGTTGTATCTGGGCAAATCTGGAATCTTGCAAATGCTATGTTATTATTTTAAAAGACCTTGGTAGTTTGGTTTCTTGGGATGCAAGCAAGGCTGAATCTGGAGGCTACTATTGAGATGAAGTTTTGGATCATAGTTCATTAAGTGCTTTCAATTTTGTAGACTTGTTCAAGATAACCAAAGTGCAAGGATTAAGAAGGAGACTTATTTTCATACTAATCTCTATTAGCGTTATGTTACTTCATACTTCTTGAACTCCAGTCCCACTTCTTGTATCTGCCACCTAGATTGTAGGCTCTCTGGGTCTGGGACAGTTTTCTTTGTTACTTATATTTATAGTGCCTAGCACATCAGGGCCTTAATTCTTGTCTGGGGTTCTAGGAATTACTGCAATACAAGTAATCACTAATAATTTAGAAGAATAAAATACGACATTTAAATCTTCCAAAAACATTGTCCCATATTGAATGTCCATTCCCTCAGGTACATCATGTAATCCAGACTCTCTGCAACAGGATGGAAGTGCATTAAACACAAACCTCAATCCTCTTAAAGATGCAAAAAATAACCTCACTTATTCCCAGCCCAGAAGTCTAATCCATGCCTCTTGCAATCTTTTAGCCAGCCTCTTCACTCACAAGCCCCTATTTTATCTCTGGGGACACCACCCAGAAGGAAGTGACTAAGAAATAACTCTTCTTGGACTGTCAAAGACCCTCTAAGATTTCAGAGTAGCAGCCATGTTAGTCTGTATCAGCTAAAAGGAGTACTTGTAGCACCTTTATATCTGGAGGCTTAGCTCAGAAAGCCCACGGGTGGACCATGTTTTCTTAATGCCTCTTCTAAATACAAATGTCTTTACCAAGAAACCAAGCTGCCTTTTTAACTTCTTTAACCCAGAAGTAGCTATCCGGCCACATTTTGAATACGCAAAGTGCTTTGTTTGCTTTATGATTAAAATCGCTGAACAAGGTGGTAGAAAGAAAGTGGACCAATGCATTGTTCAAAAGTACTGAAGCAGTGCTCATTATTACAAGGAGTGCTGAGGCTTAGAACTGTTATTAAAGGGCCAGCACATCTTTTTATATTCCTATTTAACTTAAATGAGGGGAAAGCAGTATCAGACACTCCATGAATAAAGCAGGTTAAGATCAGGTTTCATGTTGCCTGATGTCTTTTGTATTTTCTACATCCCAGTAGTAAAAGGCAAAACCTTAGCAACAGGGAAACATTATCACCATTTATTCAATAATCTATATCCTGATTATTAGCGTGCTGGTTTTCCTAGTCTTATGCTGAGATACAAAGATGGTCTGGAAGACAGCACAGACAACTGATGCTGAATTACTGAAAATCTGATTTCAATTACATTATAATACTTTAAAATAATGTTATAACCTCTCAAAAATCATATACTACCAGCATTGCCCCGGGTCTAAAACTTTTCTGCCTTGGGAAGCTGGACTGAAGATGAGTTTAGGTCATACGATAAATAAAAAGAGTTTGATTAATACTAAGGAGTAAATTAAGCACATCTATTCAGTTCACATTTGGGCCAATTCTAGCCTCCTTAGTCAAGCTAAGCAGTACCTTAGGCTTGGATCCTGCAATAACTGATGCATACGTTTAACTTTAACTTCAGCTCCAATTTGACTACAATAGGACCACTGAAGTGCTTAAAGCTTTTTGTACATGTAAGATCTTGTCTACATGGGGAAATTTACCAGAAAGAATATAGGTATAATGATATAGCTTTATTATTACCGGTACAACTACCTTTTATTCCAGACACTTTTATTCCAGAAGAAGAAGACCTTTTTCCTTTTATGCCAAATATCAAAGCGACACGGGCAATGGCAATGCTCACCTAGTAACTTCATGTACTTTGTGACCACCTACACTCCTTGTGTAATGCCAATAGATCCCATTCGTTCACGGGCGGGATTGAATTTGGGGCCTCTGGAGCTTAGTGCATGAGTCTCTATGAGCCAAAACCCAACTGGCTGTTAGCTAAGGCTGTAGAGCACACTCATTAATCTCCCTGACTCTCTCTCTAAGTGGTCTTGGTGCCACTAGGTGAGACACAGCACCACACCAGGACGTGTGTGGGTTACACTTGTTCAGGCAAAACTCCCAGGATGACAGTCTGTATCTGGCTCTTGACAGTATTAATAGGGGTCAAATTCAATCCCACTCAAGATTACCATTGTCAGTGGGAAACGTAATAAGTCCTTAGACTGCATTTTTCATAAGGATCAAAAACTAACATAGTTTTAAAAGGAAAAGAAGCCACATATTAGATTTAAAAACAATTAATTGCCAATCATTTCATGGAGCAAAGGTATTGCCACATGAAATTCCATTAATCGATCACAGTTGAAAGGTTAGTAAGACATGCATACATCAGAAATGCTTTACACTGAGGTTTGGAATGGTCTAGGCAATTCCCTTTCAGGTTTCAGGAACTGAAGTAAGTAATAATTGAATAAAAATTGAACTAAGCTGTAAATCAAAGCAATGTAGGTAACTTCCTTAACTTATTATATAGTTCCATAGTTTGCTACTGGCCAATACATACAATTCAAATAATTAGATGGCTTTGCCTACCTGAGGTGTAAACAAATTGGGTAGTTCATTTACCTAATTATTTGCAGAGTAGGGGTGTGGTGGAACAACCTATATGCAACAGTTTATGATAACGTAAATTGTACTGATTTACTTGGCAAGTCTATGCAATAGCCTGACAGGGTTCAAAGCCAAATGCTGAAACCTGGCCTCAGACGTTATTTAACTCAAAGTCACAAAAATCTCTAAACCTCAAAGTGGCATGTCTCACCAAAAAGGTGATGATTTAAATCCACTACATTTCACATAGAGTAAATGAACTGCTGAAACTTGGTCTTTAACCAATGTTTGGAGCAGCCTTCAAATTGCAGGGTCTGAGATGGAAGAGGGTTCATCCAGAGGCCACCGCAACAGGTCTGTGTCCAAATAGATATAAACAACCAATGTGAATGGTGCAGCTGCCTCATTATTATATTCAGCTGGTCAGAAACATATTTTATGTCTTGATGACGTTGTGAACAAGTGACGAGGAAAGCAGTTGTCCATTGTATGGTTTTTAAGATTGTATTTCCCAAACATTTCTTTTTTAAAGTTATGAGTTAAAAATAAAACAAAAGAACAAATTGTACTGAAGATATTCCTCAGCTGTAACTTCAGCTATTGATTGTTATATTCTAAATTACTGATGAACAGTGAAAATAACTTTAAAACCTCAAATATTTAATAGCCTTTAAGGAAAGCCACATTCCGCCAACCGAGACAAATTGTGTGGTATCCCATGACAAACGTAAGGCCCCAATCCTATACATGGTTATGCACAAGTAACTTTATGCATGTGAGTAATTCCATTAAACTCAGAGGGTTGACTCATGTGCACAGGCATTTGAAGGATTGAGGGCCTTGATCCTGCAATTTCCCCACACTGCTAAATCACTGTGCAATGGGGCTGTGTGTAGGCTAGGCCTCTACCTGCTCACAGAGAAACTTGCACGATCAGGGTCTAAGTAGTAGCATTTTAATTTTATGCTTTTGTGTATAAGATTAAAAACACTGAAAACCAGGCAGGAACAAGCAAGAGTTGGGCCCAAACCAAACACTTTGGTCTGAATTTGCAGTTCAAACCTTTTTCAGTCACGTGTAAGCTTTTCAGATCATGACTTTTTATACGTTTGAGCTACACCTAACACAATGGAGCCCTCTTCCAAGTGGGGGTCGGGGCGCTACTTTGGCTTAAACACTTGAGAATAACTAATACAAACATCAGATCTCGACACTCAGAAATTGGGGAACTCAAGAGCACTTTGGGGTAGCTGGTATGAAAAGGGGGAGTGGAGTCAATGGAGTTACTTTGGAGTTGGCCCAAGAAACTAGCATCTGCAGACCCTGGATTTTAATGCAGTCTCTTCTGTGCTATTAACACTCAGCAGCAAGGATTTTGTGATTCTTCTTAAAACCTTTTGACTGAGGGAAGTAAAATGAGAAAGGTACCTCACATCATCACTTCTGCTGGTGTACATTTGTTATAGTATCAACAACAAGCACAAGCTTGACTGCAATCACTTTTGGCTTCCCCCTGTGTCTGAGGTCAATGGCAGTTTTGCCATTAACTTCATTGAGAAATGGATTGGACTCTTAAAACTTTCAAAGACTGATCCAAAGCCCATTGAAATCCATGGAAAGACTCCCATAAATGTCAGTGGGTTTTGAGTTGGGCCATAAAGAACACTTCTGTTGGCAGGAGCAAGAAATAACCATTTGCCAGTTATTAGAAAGTTATTAAAAAGGGCATTGGCTGGAGATAAAGGGAAATGTAATAAAAGTTTACTTTAAAAAATAATGTTATTTCCAGACTACATTTAACATTTCACAAAAATAATCCAAAAAAAAATTCCAGAACTTGTAACAGTCTCCATTTGCTAATGGAGCAGATATGTTGAATGTGTAATGGGAAATCATAACATGCCCATAATTTAAGCAAACCGTTAACTGAACAGTTAACATCCACTTTATTAAGGTAGCAGCCTGAAGCAAAAATTGTCAACAACTAATTGTAAAGAAATGATTATTTTTATGTACTATAAATAATGGAAAAGACCACCCATTAAAAAAACAAAGAGGTGTTGTGGGATTTAGCAATTTACTTAAAAATCAGGTTTGCTGTAGCAATCAATCACTGATTGTCTATCTGTCACAAGTAAGGTTATTAGAAATTTGAACCTTTAGGATAGTCTCATGTAAGAGGTGCTAACAGAAAACTCTACACCTGCATAGCAATGATTTAGCCACGGAGCTTTGGATGCAAGAAAAAGGCCATAAAGTCCAATCCTGCTTCCATTGAAGTCAATGAGAATTTTGATATTGATTTCAATTAGATCAAATAAAGCCCATCAGTTACTGCTATTTACTCAGTGCACAAGACTTAATTTTAGTTAAAGCAAAGAACAATGTGTATTCTATATTACTGTGACACATATAGTGATGACACACATTCATTTCAGTGTCAGATTTCACTAGAGTAACTATGAAATTTCATGATGACTCTACAGTTACCTCAAGTCAACCTCCACAAATTCTAATTAAATGATGAAAACTTGGTTAGCCCCCAAGAGATCTGTTAGTCATTTTAACAACAAAAGCCCCACTGAACGTATGTCTTAATGTGCTTCTTTTAGTGTGTTTTTTAATTAGTGGTGCAACTTTCTTTCAGTATTAAAGCTTTGTTGCATCCTGGTTGTTGAGATCAAGTTGAGGTTTAAACATTTCTTACTGAAGAACATCAAAATTATACAATAGCACAGCCAAGCTCCAGTTGCTTGCAGGTCCTGTATACAAAGAATGAACTGAAACGTGCAGTGGTCGGCCACATTATAGCAGTATTTTATGTTTAAATCCCGGTTGGTGGATTTCCTTACATTAACTACATAACACAAATTGATGAGGTGCTCCCAGCCAAAGTCATTGCATTGTTGATCTTTTGCTTAATTGGATTTAATCTTGGTTTAGTGTAGTGTAATACTAGGTGGAAACAATTAAATACAATAGTGGAGCAGTTCATCAAACTTAAGGAAGATCCATGCTAAGTACTCAGATCTGATTCCCCCGAGGATAAGACATAAAACTGCAATGATACAGAGTCACACTCTTATTTGTAAACAAAAACTTTCTACTTTCTGTGCTTAGAGGAAAACGGATGAAGATCAATCAATATATTTGATTAAGCAGTAAGGTCAGATCCCTCAGCTGGTGCAAATCAGTGTGGCTTCAATGAAGCTATGTTGATTTACACCTATTGAGAATGGGGCCCATTGCTTTAATCGTTATTAAAAGTTAAAAGTATCAGATAACATCAGTGCAAAGGATTTACAAATTCATACATTGTATTGAAGTACCAATGACTCTTGCTAATAACAGTCTGTCAGTTTCCTCCTTCTTTTCCATGTATAGCATGGGGATGTCTGCACTGCAAAGAAAAACCCACAGTACTGAGGATCAGAGCCCAGTCAATTGATTTGGGCTCACAGACCTTGGCTGTGTGACTAAAAATAGCAGTGTAGACATTTGGGCTATTTTTAGCCATACAGCTCAAGACCTGCAAATCCGAGACAATTCACCTGGGCTCTGATGGTTGGTGTTGCGAGTTTTTCTTTGCAGTGTAGACATACTTTATGTGGCATGTAAAGGTGGATCCATCTTCAATTAAAATCTGAGGAGATTGTTGGGGGACAAACTCACCTAGACTCTAGCTGGCCATGTATATTTGTTCGGCACTTATTGACATCAGATCAAAAGTCAGTCTATGTGGGCCATGGTCACTAAAGAAGTCCCATTGAAAGTTGCTGGGACTCATACTCTTACATCATTTAGGTGCTTTTGAAAATGCCATCCAAAATCCTCAGTGGTTCCATTTAGGACATATGCCATTTGAAGCACATGTAGATCTATCTTTGTCTATCAATCAGGAGGAAATGATTGTGGCTAAAAGTGCCACCAAAAGTTGAAGACCTGTGGGTGGGTGGATGGGGCGGTAGGGTGTTTCTGAGCGAGGTCAGAATATTAATTTTAATTTCTGATTTTAATTACAAACTTTCTGTATTGGTCCCCAGAATGAAAACAGAAGGGTTTATCCATATATCCACTGTCTAGCTTTTTCCTACTTCTAATACATCTTGTTGCATTATATTGAACGCGAATGTTACCTCCACAGATGGAATATTTGAGCATCCTTGGAATTATCCTTGCCAAGCTACTGCAATGGTGAACTGGATCTGAGAAGCTCATTGTTTGTGGTAGTACTTGCTAGAATTTGCAACAAATTGATGTGTCTCACATGCTTTATGGAGTCTGACTAGGACTTCTACAGGCAGAATGATATTTTTTCATGTTTGGGAATAAAGTGGTTCTCTGCACTACAGTGTAACATTGATCATCTAAGGGTCATGGACATCCAGAATCTTTGGGTAACTGGTGATGACAGCTCTGCAGACTTTGATATTTCCTCAACTGTGCTCCCAAGAGAAAGTATTTTATTCAGGCTTGCTTTTAGGTATTGGGAGTAATGCTCTGCGGTCTGATGTTAAAGGCATTGTGCATGGCCAGAGTAGACTGAAAATGCAAATGCAAGTGATGGAGGAGACAGAGCTCAGAGCCTCAAAGGGAAAAGAGACTTTTAACAGTTTGTTTGTGAGGTAAAGGAATTGAAAATCATTTGTAAGAGCCCCCACAACAGGTTACTTAAGCTACAGTGAAGGAAAAATAGCTCGTGAGTTTGGGGTTCAAATAAAAGTCCTGTCACAGCCAGACACCTCTTCCCCCAAAAAGAGTCTCGGTCTCAGCTCAGCTACCAAAGTGAGAGACATACAAGATATTACCCATTTTATACTCCCTTTATAGAAAAAATTATTCCAGCTGAACCCAGCCCTATCCCCCTTATAGCTGGGTTCCCTGGCAACAATTTCAACGAGGACAGAGACCTGTGGTAGATAGTCTATTCAAGGAGAACATATTAACACTCTCGATGCCAACCGGCCAAGGTCTATACATGCCCCATCACAGCCTTAGATACAAGACTTTAGATACGCAAGCAACCCATTAGTCATTAGCAATTTAATACAGTCCAAAAATAATTATGTGACAACAAAATTTGCTCTGGGGCACAAGAAGAAGTAGACAAGATTTCCATATTTTTGGAGGTGCATTTACTGTATTTGAAACAGATGAATTCTGTCTGTTTACATTAACCGCCTCACTATTTGGTCCAATTATTCCTACTGCTTCAGCAATCATGTTGTGCTTGTTCAAGAAGAAAGAAATAACAACAGCTCATCTTGTTGAGAGCAAAGAACAAACAGTAAAAAATCACTGGATGCACTTAAGCACTACAGTTGTTGCTATTGTGCTAAAGAGATGATTCATGTTCTCATAGCAACTAGGCTGAAAGAAAAATGGTCTTCTTTTGAAAAGGATTCTGCTGTAATGGTTAAAGAACACTTGAATAATCAAGCCAAGTAGAAGAAAAAAAACTGTTCCCTATAAAATTATTTACACTAAACTGGAAGACATGCTTGATCCTTATACTGAACATTATTCTATATATTTTTCCAGTTTATAATTAACAATGTATATTCCATTAAGCTTGTGTAATGGCTAACAATGTCAAATATTGGAAAGCTCCCTAAATAAGGTAAATCTTCCAACCAACATCTGTGGCAACTAAACATTTATAGAGAATAACTAAGGGGGGGAGAAATCAATATCATATCTTCAGACTCAAACTCTCTGCTGTTGAAAGGTATCAAATCATTTGCATAAATTACTATCAAGTTCATATAATCTACCCAACATATTCTGCATCTATGTCCATCCGGCCGCAAATAGCAAACGCCACATTATTTCTGGCCCTGCTGTCACTCAATGGTCATATGTCACTTTGGTCTCACTGCACGCACATCACAGTCATGGCATATTGCAGAGCATTGGCGGGAATGACAGAAGTCAGAGTGGACCATGGACACGTTATGCTGACTTCATAGTCTCCATGCATTGTGATCTTGTCCTCACTCGCTGAGGTTCACAGTGTTATCACGGTCATAATAAATCACAGTTTGTTAGCACATCACTGTCATGTTTTATTCATGTTGAATGTGCTCCCCCCTACCCCCCAAGCCATGCCTGGCAAAGTAGTTTGTACGAAGCCACTTGATAAGTTGCTACAGGCATGGAGGGCAAACTTGCCCTCGATTTGCATTTTAATGCTATCCATTGTGGCCGAGTTTATACTCTCAGACATAGGGTGACTGTTTTATAGAGACAGTCCCGATACTTTGGACTTTTTTTATATAGGTGTCTATTACCACCACCCCATCCCAATTTTTCACACTTTCTATCTGGACATCCTATTCAAATATGGCATATTTTTGAGAATTATTAGAATTAGGGATCAATACATTAGAACACTGGTAAGAGATTGGTCATTATTGCCCAACATGAGTCAGCAGGACAAAAGGTTATATCCTGGCCAGATTGCCATGGTCAGTATCCACTGATTTGAGGGTCTACTGTTAGAATGACCTTCATGGAGAGGGGGTGACAATAAGGTATCTAAAATTAGCCCTCCTCTCCTTGCTCTGCTCTGACTTTCTTTCCCATCTTCATCCTCTCCCCTACCATGTTACTCTCTTCCATACCCCCATTCTCCTCTTTCTGCTTTAAGGGCCCTCTCTTGCCATTGATCACCCTACTTTCCTTGAACTGTGCAAATCTAGCAAACTACTCTGTCAACAACTGCTAGGAATCACTGCTTCTGGTATTACCAATTCAATTTAGCTGGGTTGAGGGCTACTTGAATCACATCAGCAGCTGTGGGAAGAGGAAAAAAATATTAAATCTCTTGAACTGAGCAGTAGATAATGACTTATTGTGGAAATTAGTAGACCACTGCCCACATTAGGAGAGCTGGAGAGGACATCTTTTAATCTCAGCAAGGTATGCTCCCTTCATGCATTGACAGTGTATCCAGCTGGTGCCTGACAACTGGCTGCAAGATGGGCTGCAACCTTCATTGCTAAATTTCATTACAGCTTTGTGGTACAGATCCTGATATGTAAGCAGTACAGAGCTCACTAGCAGGCCTTTCATTGTTGGTTTCAGCCAAGCATTGCTCACTTCTTCGATAGCAGCTGATACCAGGGTACCAGAGTCTGGAGCTCTATTAAAACTCTCAGCAGTTTCTGAGAGCTTTAATGCTGGACCACAGGGTAGAAGAAGGATAACTATTCACAGAATTATTGCATCTGTTTATTTTAAAAAAATCCACATCTTTAAGGAATTGTCCAGAAAAAACAGTCTTCCTCTGAAGGTCTTTTTTTCCCATTGAGGTCAATGAGAGTTTAGCTACTGACTTCAGCAGAGGCAGGATTGGGAGTTTATCAGCTAACCATATAACTGAAATAGTTGTCCTGATTCTGAACTCACTCTCATTAAAGTAAAGCTACAATGAAGTTACATTAGTGAACAATAATGTGAGATCAGAATCAGGCCCTAGGGTTTTATTCTGTGCCCAATAGGTTTCTCCTCTTAATGCTATAACCTTTGCTGCTGTTTAATAAATAAAGAATACAAAAGTATTCATAAATGAACAGACAGAGTCCTTCACCTAGACCTTTTGAGTTTGTACTGAGTGATGCAAACAAGGTATGCACACTACGACATTGCCTACTTTCTAAAGCGGAGATGCCTATTTGGAGGGAATCTCACAGAAATCCGATCCACTCTTTGCACCTGTTTTTCAAGTCTCTGAAACATGAATAAATATCCAACAAAGGAAACTTTCATTTCTACGCTGTTTTAGAGAGTCTTTCAAAGTTACGTCTGGTCACCTGTTGCAATATAAAATCAGGGTGCTATTAACAAAGGAATCACCATGGGCTCAGATGCAAACAGCTCCTTCCCCCCAAACCCGTACCCGCAGCCTGCAAGAAAGACTGATCTTTGCACCACGGCTAGCAGCTGAGCCCATCTTTTATCTTTTGTAACATAAAGCACTGAGTAAAATAACCCTGTCTAATCAGGAAGCTTCAATTTAGCTCAGCGCGGCCAACCATCCTGGTGACCAGTATTACGGACTTGACCAGTAGATGGTGCAACGTAGCTCTCTCCACTCCCACTGAGATCTGTGAGCTCAGCATCTCAACGGGGTGCTTGTGGCAATGCACTCTCTAGAAATATCATTAATAAACAAGCAAAAATGTATCCTAGCTGATTTTAGTGTCCAGGAAAGTTGGGATGCACCTATATGGCTCTGAATAAATGATGCCCATCTAAGTACTTCACAGTTTACAAAAAGAAAATTCTTATGAAGTGATTGTTTTCACTACCTTTCTCTGTGCCTGGAGAGTAATTAACTGGAGGACAGGCTAGCCGTGGCATAAGTCAGAAATGATTTAAATGGAGATCTTTCAAATTAAGTTCTTAAGTTCCTGCTCACTGGTTTTATGGATTTCAGAAGGGCAAATTTACGCAGTAGTGTCTTCCAGAAACTTTGGGAACAACACGAGAAATGGATGTTTCTTGCAGTACTTGTCTTGCTTGTCCATTCCCATTGCATTATAGCTGATGATTCACGATGCCTAGAGTACAATTTACAGTCCATGTTTGTGTCACTTCTTGACACAGCAAGGAGTCAGTTTTATATGCTGTTGTTTGGTCCAAGAAAACAAAATCTCTCTCTAGTAACAGCAACTTGTAACGAGCAAGCTGTGGCATGCCAGATTGCTACAGTTCGCTTGTTAGCTTTGGATTTCAGATAGATTGAACCATTCTGTGTATCACCGCTTCACTTCCAGTACAGATTGTTTCTCACAGACATGCACACACCATGGAGCAATCCATGTAGCACAAAATTGTCAAACAAGGGTGCCTGAAGTTAGGTACCAACATCCATATTTAGGTACCTCAATCAAAGCTTGGCTTGATTTTCAAAGGTACTTAGTACCAAGAACTCCCAGTGAGTCAACGGGAAACATGAGTGCTTGGCGCTCCTGAAAATCAGACAAAAAATTGGATCTTGGGGGATTCTTTATTCTCTCTCCATTGAACTTATCTGGCTTGAGGACAAAGTAATGCCCCTGTGTGGTGACTCAAAGATCAGCAGTGTCCAAACAATATAGAAGGGCCACATTGGGCAACTTAGAAGGGCCCTGGGGCCATGCATAATTTGCATTAAATGGGACACAATGCAGCCACCTCACTGCTGAGATGAAGATAGAGCATAGCATGGGAGGACCTTTCTACTCTCCGAGCCTCACCTTCAATATAAAAATAGAAGACTGCACTGCAGCTCTTCTGTACTGAGCAACTCCTGTGGCTCCTCCTGTAATGGGTCTATCTAAGGTTGCCTTCCAGCCACATTTACTGATATAAGGATTTGTCAGATCCATATATATGTCCTTTGCAGTTTAACTTATTTCTCTTAAAAGACTCTGCACTACCAAAGAACAAATCTTTGTTTTTATTCCTCCCAGATTGAGGGTGGCATCTTGGAAGGTCTATATGGGAAGGCAATGACTTGTATTATGTGCAACAGGACTTTATGGTGGAGTGTATCAAATGAGTGGAGTGCATTATCCCACAAGAAGATGCATTCTTCAGAAACACACCTGTGTTCTCCCTTAGTCCTCAGAACAGAGCTGAACTCACTTGGACTGTAGTCAGATTTCTCTGTCTGCCACAAGGGCAGATCGTAAGTGGCATGGATGACATTGGTTCTAAATGTGAAATGTTGTCATTTTATGCCTTAGCCAGACACATCTAGAGCTAGAGGTTTGCTACAGCTGTATCCACAGTTGAGCAAAGGGCAGTGCCAGAAATTAAATATAACATTGCTGGTTTGGGCTGCCATAGTAACTCCAAGGAACCATTTGCACTCAGTACTACAGAGTCGAATGGGTGAGAGGTACTGCCCAGAACGTAAGTGGAAATGTGAGAGGTTATTCCAGAGTGGACTTTAGAGCTATACTTTGGGAGCCTGTCACTCACACTGGAAACACAGAAGGCCAAGATCATTCCCGTCATCAACCAATCAGGGTTAATTTCCCACCGGAGTTAGTGAAATTTAAAGGAAACCAAACCAAATCAACATACTGAGCTCCAGAAATTGTCTCTCTATAATCAGCTCTGCTGGCCATCTCAGAATTGTGTGGCGTTGCACAGTTACATTAAGGTAAGAGGTTTGGGGTTTTTTTAAACAGACAACCATCTCTTTATGGATGGAACCTCAGCCGTACATGTGGGAGTACAGCGAGACCATTTGAGTCTGGCACAGCTGACCTAATACTAAGCCCATTAATTATCTTTATTTTACCGCTAGCTCATTTGTTGGTCTGATTCAGAGCCCTCCGAAGCCAATGAAAAGATGCCCATTGATTTCAATTTGCTTGAAATCAAGTCCTTTTGGGCCTTTCTTCTTCGCTCTTTTTTATATGCTCTCTCTTTTCATTTGGTGCCTTTACATTCTCTCTCATTCTGATCTCTATACTCTTTCCAGCTTATTATCCATACCATCCAAAAGCGTGTTTTTCATAGACATAGTATATTCATTGCTACATGTACTGTAATCATCTCTTTGCATACACACCATGCTTGCACTGTTTGTCAAACAATTTCTATTTTTCTACATATTACCATTTAACACAATTACTGTTCATACAAATATTGCTTTTAAATACAGCAAGATGCCTTTGGTAGCTGGGATGCTGCCTACTGCCATATGCCTCCTCCTCAGCATTTCAAAGAGTACAAAAATATACTCACATTTGGTTTATGAAGCTACCCAGCTATATTTTACATTGCTGGGAAAACAGTGCTTTCTTTCAAATCCAAACACTGTTCTAAAATTTGGGAGCAGGGAACACAAAGGAAATAGGGAAATAGATTTTCTTTATTATTTTCTGAAATGCAAATCCTTGTGAAAGATCTAAATACATTTGTGAAAGTTCACAAGTATTACTGTATGAGAAAGAGACAGAAGTCAGATCCCTGAAGTGTGCACCATATTCTGTGCGGGGAAAAACAGGACACCTCCTTCCTTAACTCATTAAGTGCTTGCTAACAATGTTACCTTGATTAAATGTTATATTGTATTCTCATTTCAAATCTATTTGAACATTCATATGGCTCACCTCTGTACCTGAGTTGTAAGTTCATTGGTTAAACAACACTGAATTCAATAAAGCTTAATAGTTTGATCTTGAACCATTAATACAATGGAACATTTGAATGACCCACACCTGCAGAACCTTTAAAATAGGTTAGTTCCAAGGGTAACTTAGGACCTATGAAATCAGAATGAGCTCTGTTTGCTGCGGAAAACAATCTGAATCAGTTTTAATTGCAGAGCACCAAGATAATTCTAATCCTGAAATCATTCTCCAGTTTGCTGACAGTTTGCTCATTTTTTTTCATTATTTACTTTATTTCCATAGTTTCATGCCTCTCTTTCTCTCTGCTTAAAACTCCTATCCCTTTATGCAAACAAGATCCTATTCTACTGGATATCTGAAGCACCAATTCCATAGAAGACATATGTCCATATATAAATTGTGCACCAATAGAGCCAGACCCTTGTCCTTGACATACTCTTTATGCCAACTCTCTACCAAACACCTCATGGGCCCCAGGTTTTGGTGGGAGTGGGGGTCGGAGGCATGGCCAGGAGGAAAGGCAATGTTCCAGCCATTTCTAGCAAGCATGACAGTCTAAGGAGAGCTAATATCATCCAGTAAAATTTAAAGAAGCCCCGAGGCTACTTTAACTTGCACAGAGGGTGAAACTGGACCCTGGTCAGCATCAGTATAAGGTGAGCATAAAGGAAACTTGCAGATATTTTGTTCCCCACCTTCCATCCTTTGTGCCAAGCATAGCTCACACAGACACTAGGCTTGAGACTGACTTTTGGGCATATTTACTTGAACTCTTTTGTGCATACTTGGCTATAAACTCTTCTGTGAAATTAGTGTCTAGCACTCCATTCTTGCTTCAAACTATCTGCCTATTTGTTTTCCTTTACCATTACCATAAATACCAGATTAATATTATCCCTTGTCCATTCCAGTTCCCAGTTCTCACAAGCTTTGCGTTTGAGAGCTGGTCAACATATAAAAATCGTAGTGGTTTAACTAAAATTAGTTTTAAAATAGATTTGGCTAAACTAGCGCAAACTCCTGTGTGGAAACAAATATATCAGTTTGTGACTCTTTTATAACAAAGTAGTTCAACTATAAAAGATTAATTTTGGTTTATATTGCTATTATGGTAACTTTCAGATCTAAGCTAATTTGATATAAACCAGTTGTGAACAAGTTTAAGTGTATCCAGTTGGTCATATACACTTGTTGAACTAAACCAATTCTTCAGTAAAATTGTCACTACTATTGCATGCAGACAAGCCCTTAGAGACTTATGGGTCCTGATTCTCCATTGTCCTTCACTTTGTGCAATCATTGATACCAATGCGAAGTGGCTGTAAAATGTCACTGGTACAGAGTGGTAGCATTTCACGCCCATTTGGTGTGGCTGTAAATGACAAGAAAAAAGATGCATAATCAAGAAGCCCATATGCTCTCATTTTCTTTTCTGAAGTGATTCAACTTTTGCAGTCCCACACAAAGAATAAATCATGCTCACGTAACACCCCCCATGGAAGACAAGCAAGATTCATCCCACTATAAGAATCCGAGCATGTGTCACATGTTTCAGTGGCAAAGGGCCTCATCTCCTCTAAGAATCACTGGCATAAATCATAAGTAATTCCATGGAAGTTTGATGGAGTTACACCAGTTTAAACTCAAAACCAGGCCCACAGCTTCCACAGTCTGTGTGAAGACAACAGGAAGGAATGTCCCTATCGCTGTGGCCTTTTTACACTGCTGTGGCAGCACAAAGGGACCATATAAACTCCAGACCCAGTAGGAGAAGAATTTCTCTGGTGTAGAAGCTGACCAGGCCACCTCCACAATTTCTAGTGTAAGGGGCATGTCAGGGAGCAGGGTGGGTGTGGGACCATCATGGATGATTCTACATGGCACTGCTGCACTTAGCCAGATTGGCTTGTGCTATGTAAATTCTACTAAATGGACAGTTTGGCTTCCAAAGCAGTTCAGAATTAGGAGGGCACAAAGATGGCTTCAAGCCACCTTAGCCTCCCGTCTCCCTAGGCTGCGTGTTTTCACCACATAAAAATCACACCCAGCATTCCTGTATGAAAAAGATACATTTGGCAACTTCCTTGTTTCTAGGAGGAGTGTCCAACTTTTGGAACTTCCTCCTAAACTCTCAGTTGAATTCAAAAAAACTCTCAGTCAGATCACTTATTCACTTATTACTAAGGCAGAACCTTTCTGGCACACATTTAATATTGACCTTGAAAATGTGGTTTATAGTTTAGAATTTAGTGATTTAGAATTAATCCCACATCCCCCACACACAATAAAAATGCACTTGTCAAATTCAGAGTAAAGTTCTTTATGTTAAAATACTAGGTTTCCTCTCTGCACATCTTTGAGTGCTCAGTGTATGGACTGGTCCCTCTAGCATACAGAGCCCGAAAAGACAAGTCACTAGAGTTTACCAGTCAGTGGATTCAGTTTTCTGTGAAAAAAGGACCAAAATGAAACATTTTAATTCACACTTTTTTTTATACAAATGTTTGAGTTTTCGGCATTAAAAATGATTTTTTTTTGGTCAAAATTGTATAGAAATTGTTTGTGAAAATGTCAATTTTTGTTAAAAATGCATTTTTCGTTAAAAAAAAGTATGACAACACATTTTCAATCATCTCTAGCAGTGATACAATTTGCAGTGCACAAAGATAAGGCTACCATGCTGCGCTATATTACTGGTCTATGTTACTATGATCTCTTAAAAGCTTCTGGCATTTTTAATGAGAAAAGAGGCCCAATTCAAAGTAACGTATAAAAGCCCTTAAGCTCAGAGTTGCAATATATAAACTGACAGGCTGACTATGTCTAAACTGCTGTTTTATAGCCATATTACGCACTCAATCTACAGAAAAGTCTAATGTAAAATTTATTATAAAGATAAGACAGTCGGGGGTGGAGCTTTGTTTTTTTCAATAGATACATTCTTTGATTTTCCTCCTTAAAATGCTGCAGTCAGCAGTAGCTTAATTCTAAGTTATAATTAGGGTTATGCATTAAACCAGGACTACTGAGCATGTCTAACCTAAAGGAGTTCAATGCATAAATGAAAAACAGACTTGTGGCTGACTGACTTGGCATCAACCAGGATACCAATATATAGTAACCGAATAAACTTAAAATGAAAATTAAATGTGGTCATTATCATTTAAATTGATGTCATATTTGCCAACTGTTTATGAAAGGAAAATTGAAAAGATAAGCACGATTTTGGAATTGGCAGTATGCTCTGTTACACACCAGCTTGCTGTGATTTGGGGTGCACTTTAAAATAAATTAACACTAATTTTTACAGTCTACCAAATGATGTCAGTATGTATTTTTTTTATTGAAAGCATACTATACATTCCCCAAAGTACACTGGAATTTAAATGTACAATTGTGTGTGGCGGGGAGGAGGGGGACTGTTTTGTACTTGGAAAGACTTAGCTCTGGTTATTTAACATAGCTCTCTAGTTCTGGATCTGCAAGTCAAACAGTGAAACAAAGTTCAGATCCTCAATATTAAATTCTTGAAAAATTAGGCCAAAACACCCAGATTGGTGGAGTGTTCACTTGGTTTTCTATTTTATTTTTTAATTTCTTGGGATAAATGATGAAAACCCTCATTCCTTTAGAAACACGGTGTTTGTATTCTTAGAAAACTGAATGCAACAGCAAATATGGCAGCACAATAGAAATGTGTAAAGGACATTTTCAGATTTTCTTCTTTATACCAAGTATTTTGATCAAAATATTTTGGTTTGGGGTATCTATAAAACTTCAGCTGATTTAGAATGTTTGGCAGTAGACTCGACACATCTCAGGTCTGCTATTTAATTCTTCAACTGAAGGATCCAGTTATGCAGTCTTTATACAAGCAAAACTGACAGAGTCACATTTTCAAATGGACAAAGTTGGACCTACACAGTGTTTGGACACTACAATTATTTGTGCATTGACACTTGCTCATATATGTGCTGGAATGTATGTATCAAATGCCATTTACACGTCTTTTCAACTCAGTTATGCCCAAGCTTGTAAACTCTTTGTGCAGAGACTGATGGGGCTCCGAGGTGATCTGATAATAAATCAATAGATTTATAATAATTTGTGCATGCAAATGGATTTTGTGTTTGTATTTGTGCATACTCAACAGATACTCTGTAAATGTGTCTGTTCAATTGTACGTGCACAAAAAGATTGTAAACCCTTAGGGTCAGGAATATTAGGGTAGACCGAACCTGGTGTAAATTGTCATAGATCTATTGACCTGGATGGAGTTATAACAATGTACATCAAGCTGAGGATAAGCTTCCATGTCTTTAAATGGCTGCAAAGCCTCTATGCAAATAAAAGAAATAGTAATAATAGATGTTTCGAAATCATGGGCCCTATTGTCATTAATAGGAGTTGTATGTGCTTAAATAGGGCTTGATCCTTCAAGCTGCTGTGTGCTCTGGCCCTTATACAGCAAAGCATTTAAGCACATGCGTAACTTTAAGCATGAGTAGTCTCATTGAAGTCAATGTAACAATTTGTGTTCTTGACATGCTTAAGTGCTAGAGTCAGAGTGCATAGCCTGCAGAACTGAGCCTTCATCACAGAGGTTCAGACCCTAATTTACATACCCTATCTGAGGAGGGAAAAATGTGCAAAACTGAAATAACCTTCTTTATTATCGCATCCTTTAACCCAGTGGTTCTCAAACTTGGGCCACCGCTTGTTCAGGGAAAGCCTCTGGTAGACCGGGCCGGTTTGTTTACCTGCCACGTCCGCAGGTTCAGCCAATCGCGGCACCCACTAGCCGCAGTTCACTGCTTCAGGCCAATGGGGGCTGCAGGGAGCAGTGAGGGCCAAGGGACGTGCTGGCCTACCAGGGGCTTCCCCTGAACAAGCAGTGGCCCAAGTTTGAGAACCACCACTTTAAACTCTTGAGTCTTTTGGGAACATAGACACCTTGCAATAGACTCTGTGGACATTCCTTTATATGGCTGTTTCAATAAGGCTGAAAAGAGTTGGCCAACCTTCAAAGGATCTAATGGCCCTGATTATATACAGAGACATAACATGGATTAAATTAGAGTGAAGCAGAATTTTTTGTTTTGTAAGGCACCTATAGATTACATCAGTTTTTTTGAAATAATAAGAATAATTAAAGGTTTGTTTTGATCTTTGACTGAAGACTTGGTCGTTTTTGACTATGAATCAACCTTGATAGTTAACATTAATATCATCAAATGGATCAGTCCTGCACCCACCACTATCTGTATAGTTCTATGTGGTGATATCACCAGCCACTGGTTGAGTGCGATAAGATCTGCTTCAACGAATCTACTTTTAAAGCTGATTCTGCACCCATTAAAGGTAATGGCAAAGCTCCCACTGACTTCAACAGGGGCATGATTGTACCCTATATACCTACCTCATAATTCCAGATATAAGAATAAGATATTGGCAATTTACTATATGATCTTCAGCCTACAAAATACAATCTATCTACTCTTCCAGTATCAAAGATCTGAGAGAGAAAGAGAGCAATTAGCAGAATTTCCACTTACACTAATTCCCTTCCATGATATGGTCTTTTTTCCAGATGTAGCAGCTGGTTAAAGAGACTAGAGAACAGGTTAATCATCCATCAATGATGCTTGTAAACAGGACTATAAATCTAGCATATAAAAAAGCAAGAATCATCATAGATGCTTTCACCTATTTTTAATTACATTTAATGCTGCTGAACCATTAGACATAGTCAAAAAAGTTAAAAGGCTAGATCCTCATCTAGTGTAAACCAGCATAGCTTCATTGAAATTCAATGGGATTACCTTGATTTAGATCAGAGGATTTAGTCTCAAAGCTGTAAATGAAAATGTCAATAATTACATTTCTACAACAAGCAAAGTCTGCCCTAATTTTAAGCAAATGAAGGAGGCTGGTATGCTACATGACAGTAGATATTATATTGCTATACAACTGACTTAAAGTTCTATAAGTTAGATTATAACTTTTGAAGAAGCAATTATGATTTTATTGCATTCACGCTGCTGCTGATTAATGCTGAGAGCCTGGGGGGAAATGCATCCTATCATTTGCTAACATGCACTATAATTATGCATACCTCTCCAGGTACTGTAATTTAAGACTTAAAAAGCAACATTCTGAATGAGCGCTGCTGCACTTATGAAACATTACAGATATGTTATCATATAAATGAGGTAGCTTTGACATGATACTGTTCTAATAAATCCTCAACTATGATTTGGAGACAAGATATGTCAAAAGCAAATCTACACTGTCTCTTAATCTTCTACATAAACTGTTTATTTTTTCTGAGCCCTACAATAATACATATGTCAAGAAGGCTTTGATGGTTTCTAGATTAAAGTAGGTTCTCCCTCTCCCCCTTGCAGGTCATCTTGAGAATACTCATTTTTGCTAAATTAACTCAGCTATTTGCAGGGTTTAAATGTGAACCAAAATAAAACTGCTTCCATCAAATTGGGAACTTCTGAGATGAACTTCATAAATAACAAACTTCGTTTGCTCCATTTCTGTGGAAGTTTTAAATGTCTAATGCTGAACGATATTCTGTCATTGTGAGAGCTTGCATTTCAAACCATATTCTCTGCAAAAACTGCTTTGTATTCTGCAAGATAATTTATGAAAAGCCCTTTACTTGATGCTCATGTTAGTTATGGTGCTGCTCAAGTGCCTCAACTGAGGTCAGGGTCCCATTGTGCTGTACCAACATATTGTCAGAGACAGTACCAGCTCCAAAAAGCTTACAATCTCAATAGACAAGGCAGAGAAAGGATGGGAGAGGAAACAGAAACATAAAACCAGCCATACTGGCTCAGATGAATGGTCCCTCTAGCCCACCATTCCTGTCTCCAACAGTAACCTATACCAGAACTTCAGGAGGAGTGTACAGAACAGCTCAGTCAGAGTGATCCATCCTTGTTTTCTCTTCTGGGCCTCAGGAGGTGATAAGAATGGCAACAAGGTCACAGCAGGTCAGGAGCCAGGAACAGAACCTAGATCCCTAATTCCCAGTCCACTATCTCCTCAGTCATGGTCCTTCTTGGTGCTAGTCCTTTAGGCCCAGACCCTTGAAGGTATCCAGGTGCCTAACTCCCAATGGATCTGCCTCTTGGTACCTTTCTCCTTTTAAAATAATACCTAGTCATATGCCCTTAATATCTTTGTATTGGAAAAAATTGTTGAGCTATTAATTAAAATATACTTGCACTTGGAACAGAAAAGAATTAACTAGAAACCTTCAGGCCCTCCATTGAAAAAAGTAGCTGTGACCTTTTAGAATTTTATTGGACAGTTACCAAGACAATTTCTGTAAATTCTCAAGACAACAAAAAATATAAATAAAAATTAACACATACTAGTCATTTGGTACCACTAGTAATGAGCACAGTTCTCAGCATCCTATATATTTGGAATTAGCCTCAAGACTCCCATTAATCATAAAATATCCACACACCTTACTGTGAATTTGCCTTGAGGATTCTACATTAAGAGGCTGTGTTGGAAAATACTGACTAATAGCACTATAGGGTTAATGGGATTTTAGTGCGTTGTCTTCTCTTCCAGCTATAAATTTATTAGTCACTTCAGACATGGCATTCACATTAAATCTACATGCAAGACTCTGGGCAATCAGAAACAGTTTCTGCTTAACACAGAGAAACTCAAAAATGTGTCACTTGTGACTTGCCTTATTTCTTTGATGCTTGTACTCTAAAAGTTCCAATCTAAATGTTTTTTTTTCCCAGAGAGAAAACAAAGGAAAAAGATCAAGGCTGAGTAATAAGACATACTTTGCATTAATAGGAGACAAACAATTATACACACATATATACCTATTATGGAGAGTCAGAGTTTGCTGAATTATTCTGAATAGCTGGTAAAAGAAGAATGTGAACACTGGCTATCAAGTTTCCGATGCACTCTCCGAACAGGGGCAAAGAATGTCTAATGGAATTTTTGCGCCAGCACCATGTTAGATGGTACTCACATTAAGCATCACGTGAGACTAACTGAACATGAAATACGTTAAAGACAACTTTCTCCACTAGGTAGAAAGAATGGCATATGGGGACTGCCCCTTCTTAATACTAAGTGTGAAATACATTGTTCAGTGATGTCTTTGGTGGTGGTGAACACAACAGTTGGTTTGCTCTATAAACCTGTTCTCAATCAAAATCACCATATACTTTGTGAACATACTTAGCAACAGAATACTTTTGGAAAAGTCATGAAACAATGTCAGCTCTTCTTGTAGGGAATTTAAGCTAAAGGTAGTATATTTTTCTCATGTAATATATATATAAACTCTGGACAGGTAATGCAAATGAAGGACTGGGAGAGAATGAAGAATATGAACTATTATGCATTAAAGTATGTAACAATGCAGTAATAGGCCAACCTGTGGATTTGGATGCCTAACTATTGACACCCACATCTGAAAACTGGGCATATTATTACAACTTGTTTAATACCTGTTTTGCTTCAGTTTTCACTAAGAAGGTAAATTGTGATCAGATACTTGACACAATTAACATGAACAACAAGTGACAAGGAACACAAGCAAAAATAGAGAAATAACTGATTAAAGAATATAATTTAGATGTATCCAAGTTGGCAGGGCCTGATGAAATTCATACTAGGGTGGCTAAGGAACTAGTTGAGTCAATCTCAGAACTGCTAGCAATTATCTTCGAAAACTTATGGAGGTTGGGTGACGTCCCAGAGGACTGGAGGAGGTCAAACATTGTACCCAACTTTAAAAAAGGGGAAGAGAATTATAGACCAGCCTGCTTTCCTTTGATACCTGAAAAATACTGAAACAAATTATTAAACAATCAATTTGTAAGTACCTAGAGGGTAATAGGGTTATAAGGAATAGTCACCTAATTTCCTTTGACAGGACTGGCCTTGTGATAAGGGGAAAAATGTAGACGTGATATACCTTGATTTTAGTAAAGCTTCTGATGCAGTCTCACATGACCCTCTAATAAGCAAATTAGGGAAATGTGATCTAGATTAAATTACTATCAAGGGGGATACAAAAGTGGTTGAAAGACTGTGCTCAAGAAGTGGTTATCAATGGTCTCTATCATCTCTCTAGGGGGATATATATAGTGGGGGTCCCTCAGGGATCTGTCCTGGGTCCAGTACTATTCAATATTTTCATTAATGACTTGGATAATGGAGTGGGGAGCATGCTTATAAATATGCAAAGAACACCAAACTGGGAAGAGTTGCAAGCACTTTGGCAGATAGGATAAGAATTCAAAATGACCACGATAAACTGGAGATTTGGTCTGAAATCAACAAGAAGAAATTCAGTAAAGGCAGTTGCAAAGTTCTACACTTAAGAAGGAAAAAACAGATGCACAACTACAAATTGGGAAATAACTGGCTAGGCAGTAGTAAAAGATCTGAGTGTGATAGTGTGTAAGACACCGGAGGTAATTGTCCCACTCTATTCATAACTGTTGAGGCCCCAGTTCTGGGTGCCACACTTTAGGAAAGATTGAATAATCTCCACTTTGTCCATGAGGAGAGCGATAAAGATCAAAAGATTTAGAAAACCTGATCTATGAGAAAAAGTTAAAAAATTGTGCGCATTTAATTCTGAGATAAGACTGAGCGAGGACCAGAAAACTGTCCTCTAATATATCACAGACTGATATAGAGAGGCAATGATCAGTCGTTCTCCATGTCCACTGAAGGCAGGACAAGAAGTAAAAGGCTTAATCTGCGGCAAGGGAGAATTATGTTAGATATCAGGACATTTTTCTAAGTGTAGTTAAGCACTGGAATAGGTTTCTAAGGGCGGTTGTGCAATCCCTGTCATTAGAGGATTTTAAGAACAGGTTAGACAAACACCTGTCTGGAATGGTTGAGGTAGACTTGGTTCTGCCGCGGCATAGATAGTAGGACTAGATAATCTCTTGAGGTCCCTTCAAACCCTACATTTCTATGATTCTATGAGTTTTTAATCTTTGTGCAGTGAGTCAAACCCACAGCCCTTCAAAGAAGAAATTCAGCATGTTAACTTATTTTGCACCTTTATTAAAGGAAAAGAAAGAAAAAACAAAACAGAATAAAAAATGTAATCAAAAGGTTACTTCACAATCACTTCAAATCCCATTCTGGCACACCGGTCATTATTAGTCCTCCAGGAATCCATTGCCATTGCTCTTCAGAGTTCACTGCATCCCACTGCTCATGTGGAAGGTGGTTAAGTACATGAAGTTAAATAAAAATCTCTGTGGTGTTGCTTAGGGGCCAGACTTTAGAGTATATAATGAAAATCAACATTTGTGCATTCCAGAGACTTCAGGTGTTTCACACTTCCTTCTACTCAATTTATGAAACATGCAAATGAAAGTAAAACAGCTAAATGCTCCTTTAACAACAGGAGCATTTTGTTATATTTCAATCACATTACTCTAAAGAGTTGATTAATTAAGCCAAGGATACTATAGGTGATGGTTCTAGTTGAAATAAAATAGAGACTTGCATATTTTCATAATGTTACATTATTTTGATAGCACCAATACAAGCAACTTTCCATTTCTCTGAAGACCAATTTTCAAGCAGGGGGTGTCTTGAGCTTCCCCTTAATAATGAATCAAACTGAGTGATATTTCAAATGACAATCATTTCCCCAGGAGATGCAGCTGCAATCTTGGTATTTTCTGTTCTTTCTCTCCTTCTGATTTCTCTTATCCACAGCATGAAGCAGCTGAGTATAGTGTAGGAAACATTATCGGCAACAATGCTACAATTAATACTGAAGGAAAATGAATATTTGTCTACAGAAGAAAAGATTTTAGAATACCTATGGGATCTACTGTACTTTAAAAACGAAAGCCGTTTTGCACATTTACTGAAATGCATTTCACTTCTGTGGTTATGCTACCACTAGTTAACTCTATCATGGTAACAAGTGCCATAAGGAGTTTGCACCCTCCTTTATTAAAGTTGTTTACTGCATGCTGAATAGTCTGGGTCTGTTAAAAAAAACAACAAGCTGCCTCGGCTGTGATGTCTATGCAGTTCCACACCTCACTTGCTGCAATGTCTCAGGAACCAAAAGTTCATGACAGCATCTCTCCTCCCACAACCACAAGGTGATTTGCAATGCTGATGTAGAAAACATGTTTGGAGATCACTGTTATTGGTTCATGGGTAAGGACTCTCAGATACATGCTGAAAATACATCTAGAGCCATTGCCTGTCAGCAAACCTACAATGTTTTTCCTTATGCATGTGGTGACAAACGTTGATATTTAGTGTGGTTCTACTACCTGTCACTACTTGACATAAAATGTTCAGGAGAAATGACCCTTTGAATAACCACCAGAGTTGAGATAGCATACATGTGAGTTTCTGTGTGTGGCAGGCTAGAAATTTCAAGGCTGTAGCTACACTGGGGCTAAAGCCATGTTACCTGAATTGATTTCAAACACAGTTCTAAACCACCCTGGGGTAAATTGGTTTAAACATAGCTTAGCCGGTTAGGTAAACCTATTTTAACCTAGAGATGGGCTCAGGCAGCCTTGTTTTGGTTTTACCAAAACCTTATTTACTGTGTTTTGCTTGGCAAGTGACAATACTTGCTACCTCCATCTGGAATCTTCTAGGTACAGACAGTAGGTCTATATCCTTTCCTCAGCCTCCTTGCCATCTCAAACTTATATCCTTCATCAGTCCTCAGATACTCTCAACACCTCTTTATCCCTTCATTCAACCTATTCTACATCCTCCCACCCAGCTAGCTAGGCTCCACCCCCTACTAAACACACTCCTTCCCCAAAGGCCCCAGTGTCAACCAAGACACCACCTCTCTATTTACCCTTGTTTTCTTTGGTCATCTCCCATATTCTTCAAGGGGATTTGAGATGGCCACTCTCACACCCTAGCATCTTAAGGGAAAGGCTGCTGTTGAAAGGCTTCCACCTTCCTGATCCATAGAGTTGTCAGGGAGAGGTGGCAGTGACCTCTCTGCTAAACTGGTGACTGGACCTGTGGGAAATGATGGGATGATCAGGCAGAAACACCAGGAAACAAAATTAGGACCTGTGAGGTTTGGATTCTGCATTAGATTAGCCCAAACCTAACCTATCCTTATCCAAATTTCATATGGGACAGGGATTTGGGAGGGGTGTATGTGAAATTTGAGGGTTTGTTTACATGCTAACCATTAAGATGTGTGATTAATTTACAACTGAAAAATCTGTCCATCTGACAGTCATAAAAATATATATTTTTTCCCATTTGAAAGGAGCGAATGCATGAAAACGATAGAAAATTGCATATCCTCAACCCTTTTCTGTCTCAGGGCGACTTTCTTCCTAGTACGTAAATGCTAGAGTTGAACAAATGTCCCATTCATCTTTCTGGTGAAAAAAGTGGGCAAACAAAACTAATCAGCTATCCCCATACCAAAGCCTGCTACCCACCACCACCAAACTGTACTGAGAAGTGCTTATGAATAAAGATAAATAAGAATCAGGACTTCCCAGCCTGTCATTTCAATTTGCTATATCAAGACAGAATATTTAAAAAATATAATTTCTATAGAAATATTGAAAGCCCATAAACCTTGAGAGATTTGCCAAGATCATCAACATGGCACAAATTAACAAATGGTAGTTTCCCAGCCTCAACAGTTGCTAGGGTGCAGATGCAAAAAATTAACCTTAGAAATTCTTCTTTAGACAATGTTCATGGAGAAAGAAATTGACTTGCGACAGAAAAGTTAGGAGGGATGAATTAAGATTGGATTTTATTAGAAAAACAGCCTTAGAAAACATTGGATTTTAACTGGCAACTCTTGATCAGTGTTGTTATTACAATTATATTTATTATTCGCATTACTGACGTGTCCAAATGTCTTAGTCAAACTGGGGATGTCTTCACAGCCAGACTTCTAAGCCAAATTGACAGACTCAGGCTCATGCTCTAACAATAACTATGTAGACAGTGCTTTGAAGTTGTTGCTTGGGCTAGAGCTCAGGCGCTGAAGCCTAGGGAGGGGGTTGGGCTTCAAAGTCCGAGTCCAGTCGGACCCACAACTTCAAAGCACTGTGTTTGCAGCTAGTTTTGGAGCACTAGCCTGAATCGCATAAGCTCAAGTTTGTTGACCCGAGCTGGGAGGCTTACTGCTGTAGGCTGTGTAAACATACCCACTGGGGCCCTGTTGTCAACAGAGGGGAAGAAACGGCCCCTGTGCAGAGATGCTTACCATCTAACTTAGGACAAGACACAATCAGTGTGTATAAATAGCAAGCAGAGTGGGGAGGAGGGTAAGTGTTATTTGTGCTTGTGTAATGGAGTATCTACAGATTCCAACCTAGTTCAGACACCGTTTGTTATAGGAGCTCATCAAAGTAGATGAGACATTAAAAAGGTGGAAGAAAGGAAGCGTTATTACCCTTATTTTACAAATATAGGACTGTGGTACAGAGAAGCTAATAATACCTCCTAGCTCTTATCATCAGTAGATTTCAAACCTTTACAAAGGCGGTCACTATCATTATTCCTATTTTATAGATGAAGAATCTGAGACACAGAGGTGAAAAGTAACTTGCCTTAGGTCACCCAGCAGGCCAATGGCAGCACTAGGAATAAACCTAGGTCACTTGAGTCACATTCCAGTGCTTTGCCAAGTAGGCCACATGGCCTTTAGATGTCTTTCGCACGATACATAAAGTCTGTAGCAAAGACATGAACCCAGGTCTTTCTCAGGGGAAGGCAATTATTTTTTGTTAAGGTCCAGATTTCTTGATCAAGATATAGTCAAGGTCTGGACTCCAGAGAAAATAATAATTAAAAATAACAATAATGGTAATAAGCAAATAAAAAGATTTTGAGATCCATTCAAAAGCATTTGTTGGTCTGTATTTGGCCCACGGTCCAACTCTTGACTACCCCATCCTTGTCCAAGCCTTAGTCATTCTTTCTCTTGGAAGGCTGTTTATATAGAATTTCTATGTGCACTGTTTACTTAAAGTACAAGCTCTTTGGTGCAGTGACAAATCTTTTTGTTCTGTGTTTCTCCAGTGCCTAGCATAATGAGGGCTTAGTCCATGACTTAGGCTTGTAGGCTTGCCATAGTACAAATAATAAATAACAAGAACTTGCAAGTTTGCATTTAGGAAACTCTTTTAAGATGTTATTAAATGAGAGACATCAGTGGTGCCAATAGTCCGCGTCCGTTTATGCTAAAGGTCATCCTTTATCCCAAACTCTAGGCTCCTGTTTACTTGTTGAGACTATCACAGGTGATAAGGTTATCTAATCACTTCTTCCATGTGGTTTATGAGAGTTTATCTTTCACTATATACCTGAGAGTGCTGCAGTCTTTGCTCAGGAACAAGGGGTTAAGGAGCCCATTCTGGTCAACTGGAAAACTCTCCTTGACCTCAAGGGGGCAGAATCAGGCCTTGTGGTAACCACGGACAAATCCTGGTAGCAGCTTTTTAAGGAGCGCTCTAATAACGTGGCCCTTAGATTGGTTAGATATCATTGACCAGAGGTATGTTATGTATTTAGACATTTAGGAAATGGTGCTCACCCACTGCACTAGACTCTTTCTCAATAATTTAAAACAGAGAGACAGATCCTTATTTGGTGTAAAAGAGCGCAGTTCCATCGACTGCAGCAGAGCTACACTGATTGCTGTCCCTAGAGTTACACCATGTTAAACTAGCTGAGGATCTGTCCCTATCTCCAGCAAGTACCATGCAATGCAAGCAATATAGCAATAGTAAAGCCATAAACCACTGTTGTATAAATTCATTCCCGGATTAAAAAATAGTAGAGCAATATGTTAAATACAGCCCTGTGATTGAATTGTTAACAGCAGGGTCTGTTTCTCTTTCATCCCCCACACAGGAAAAAAGAAAGACTTTTTCATCAAAAAAATAAATTGTT
The DNA here is from genome assembly GCF_003597395.2 of Chelonoidis abingdonii. Lineage (NCBI taxonomy): Eukaryota > Metazoa > Chordata > Testudines > Testudinidae > Chelonoidis > Chelonoidis abingdonii. The sequence continues at coordinate 31,551,092 of NC_133787.1, forward strand.
CAAAACATGTTGACCAGTTCAATGGGGAATGCAGCACAACTGAACTGTTAGGGGACTTATGAAGGAGTCAAAGGACTGAACCGAGGACAAATCAGTACTGGAAAACTAAGTGTGTATTATTCAGTGAAAACTGGCAACCTGGCCAGCAGCTGTGCAAACTTCACAGAATGCTCTGTCAATGTGCTTCTTTCCTTCCTGGAGATATTCAAGTTCCTTGCCTATCCGTTCTATGGCCTTTTTTTTTATTTTTCAGAAACACTCATTAAGAGTTAACTGCTTTTATTAATTTGGACTTCAAGCCTCAGCCCAGTGTAGCTCCATTGACATCACTGAAGCTACACCAGGTGAGAATCTCACCTAGGAAGTCAACTGAATTTTAGTTCTCAGGCTGATATAGTTTCTCGTTCTTATTTATTGTATTTTCCCCTCATATACTCATGATCTAAAATAATAACAAAGCCCTGCTTAGTACTTGTGTTGTTTCCAAAGACTATTTTTCACAGAGCTAAGAGGGGGAGGAAGCTTTTTTTAAAAACGGAATAACACTGTTCTCTACCCAAAATACTTAATCATAATTACATTAAGAAACATTTATAAAAAGTTAAGTAAAAAAATAAAATGGGTTGGAGAGCACAAAAAGGGGAAAGAAGGACAGAAAAGGATTAAGTGGATTCATATAAAGAATAGATTCTACTTAATGAAAATTTCCACAGTGTTCAACATTTTTATTATGGTTAATAGCACAGTGCTTCATTTTTGTCTGCAGTAATTGTGTATCCTTAATGAATGGATACTCTTATTTCCCCATTGAGCACTGACAGAAATTAATAAACCTAATTCTGTAGGTTTAAGTTTAATTCTGGTGAAATATATAAAGTAGATACATTTTCACTTAGCGACTAACTGGAATAGAAATGGGCTAAAGCTTCTCAGCAACTTAATAGGGAGCAAATTGGTTTTTTTTCCCCTCCCCCCTCCAGCACTTGGGTCTATTTTCATTGCCGTGTGCAATACTTTAAAGACATGTCATGGCCAGTGAAGGTGAACAGAACCTAGGGTGAGTGTTGTAAAAAAGTACAATTACTAGACTTAGCCCTTTATTCCAGCCTAGTCGTTAATGATTGGTGAAGACAATCTCATCAGTTTACATTTTGATAGAGACAACAAGCAATCGAGAGAATCAAGACAGACAACTAGAAAACAAATAAAGCCACCACAGTAAACACCAAAATGGGGTGCTCTAGGGCTGTGTGATTGTCTCCTTGTCTGGTTTTCCCAGGTGTTGAATGTAGAAATAAAACAATGCTGCTTTGAAAGTGGGTAATGCACTGTGTAATTATTTGGGATTGTTTAAAATAAAAACGATATTGAGTTTGATTGTGGGTAAACAGGTCTGACAGTGAAATCCTGAGATTGCATTTGGTGGAATACAAGGCAGAATCTGACCCCCGAGGAGTTCATTTCACGCAGAATGCTCTGCAGTCAGACTGTGCCTCGGGCTAAGATCTTATGAGTTAAACAGAGTGGACCTAGTTTGTACCTCAATAAGAAGCCTGTAAGGAAACCCCCCAGGCACTGCATGAAGTGGTGTTGGTGATTCACCAATGGCTGCTCTTCTCTCTGAACTATTGTGAAGCAAGGGCTTGGCATACTGTTTGCTGTTGAGAGTTGCACCTTTTGGAGGCCAGCTGAAACTCATGTCCTGATCACCTATGGCCATTAAAAAAGCCCTAGTACTTTTTACAAGAATATGGATGTCAGCCCAGTGTCTTGGCAAAATTCCACTTCAGGTAATAATTATATGCATTTTTCCTATCTACATTTCTACCCTGAACTTTCACATATACAATGGGCCAGACCCCTACGTTGTGTAGGTACAAAGAAGCAAAAATATAGCTTGCTGCCCTAATTTCCACTCTGTATTAGAGATCCTGGGAGCACAGCACGGATTGACAATGAGCAAAGATTGTAAGGCTGGGGAATGGAAAATACGAAAGTTGTAATAAAGGAAGATCATGAGATTCTCCTATTGTTGCATTATCATCCAGGTACCTTGATTAGAGCCTCTTTATTTTAAGAGACTATAAATATAATTTAGTTAAATGATGTTTAATATTAAAGACCTAGACCTGGGAAAGAGGGTGGGTTGAAGGACAGTGATGGAAGTGAGCCTTGAGGAGGGATCTGAAGAGGGAGAGCAAAGTTGCGATGGCAAGCAAAAGAACATAAGAACGGCCATACTGGGTCAAATCAATGGTCCATCTAGCCCAATATCCTGTCTTCTGACAGTGGCCAATGCCAGGTGCCCAAGAGGGAATGAACAGGAAATCATCAAGTGATCCATTCCCTGTTGGCTCATTCCTAGCTTCTGGCAAACAGAGGCTAGGGACACCACACCTTCCCATCCTGGCTAATAGCCATTGATGGACCTGTCCTCTATCTAATGCTTTTTTAATCCTGTTATAGTCTTGGCCTTCACAACGTCCGATGGCAAAGAGTTCCATAGGTTGACTGTGTGTTGTGTGAAGAAATACTTCCTTTTGTTTGTTTTAAACCAGCTGCCTATTAATTTAATTTGTTGACCCCTGGTTCTTGTGTTTTGAAGAGTAAATAACACTTCCTTATATACTTTCTCCACACCAGTCATGATTTTATAGACCTTAATTTTATCCCCCGTATTCGTCTCTTTTCCAAACTGAAAAGGCCCAGTCTTATTAATTAATTAGTCTCCTTATACGGAAGTGGTTCCATACTCTAATCATTTTTGTTGCCCTTTACTGAACCTTTTCCAATTCCAATATATCTTTTTTTGAGATGGGGTGACCACATCTGCACACAGTATTCAAGATATGAGTGTACCATGGATTTATATAGGGGCAATATGATGTTTTCCGTCTTATTATCTATCCCTTTCTTAATGATTCCCAACATTCTGTTTGCTTTTTTTGACTGCCAGGAAGATCAGGAAGGACGTTCCAAGGCCTCGTGGAGCAGCATGAGACAAGACACAAAGTTGTCTGTAGGTAAAGACCACCAGGGGAGCAAAAAGACAAGCTACTGTGGTAGAGGGTTGGGCAGGAAAAGAGAAGCAAGCAGCAAGAAAGGAGGAAACAGTGGTTTGTGTAAAGCAACTGTGGGGCCCTGAAGGTGAGGATCAGGAATTTGAATCTAATAAGAAAGACAATCAGATATTCATCTTAGAGAGGAATAAGAGGCAAGATTTGGTTTGGATGGGGAGGAGGAGGAGAGAGAAGAACCAAATATGATACTATGGTTGCTGGCCTGGTTTCCTGGATAGTTGAGTTGCTGACAGTGTTAAAGAGTGCATGGACGGTTTGTTTGGGAGTTCCAATTTTACCCTTGTTTCATCATTTGCTACCCTCTGGTTTGAAAAATGTCTACTGTATCCAATCAGGAAGCAGAAACAATATCATGTGACCCGGGTGACACCCCCCCCCCCCACACAGTCAAAGAAAACAGTTCATGAACAACCTACAAGACTTCATTATTCTCAGCAGCCTATAACTCACAGGGCAGACACAGGCTCTGAATCTAAAAGGAGCTGTTCCAGTGAGAAATGAGATGAAATAATATACTGATGTGGGCGTTCCTGGGGAAGGCATGATAAAAAGCTGCTATCAGCAAAGGTCAGTGGCAACTGGGAAGCCTACACTGGGTTGCCTCTGCCAGACTATATCAATTCTGCAATCCTCAGATATTAAAAGGAAAGTATTTTGTGGGAGGTTACTGAGGGAAAGGAAGCAAACAAGTCAGTGAGATACACAGGACATGGGCAGGATGCTGAAATGTAATAAGTATTCTGTTCAGGGTATTGCAAAATTCTTTCCTCTCTGTGCATCCAGCTCTCTAGCTAACTTGGGCCCTCGGTTCTGCTACTGGATCCATGCAGGTGAATCTAGTGGCAGATTCAGGGCCTATCCATATAAAATCTCCATCACCATGTATCTGAGTGCTAAAAACATTATAAAGCTATAAAATTACACAGAAGACTATGACAAAACTAACTGCCAAAGGATATTCTCCTCCCTTGGTTTTCACACCTCTACTGCTAGAACAGGGCCCCATCCTCCCTGATTGAACTAACCTCGTTATCTCTAGCTTGCTTGCTAGCATATATATACCTACCCCTGGAAATTTCCACTACCTGCGTCTGACGAAGTGGGTATTCACCCACGAAAGCTCACGCTCCAAAACATCTGTTAGTCTATAAGGTGCCACAGGATTCTCTGCTGCTTTTACAGATCCAGACTAACACGGCTACCCCTCTGATACTTGCCAAAGGATAGGCCCTTGGTCCCTGAGGAGCATCTGACGAAGGGGTTTGATGTTCAGAAGAGTTGATCACCCAGCAGTACAGCTGATCAGAAAATGACTCTTCACCTCGCCCCACCCCGGGAATTTTTTTCCCCATTTTTGTCAAAAATGTTCTTCACAATTTTTCAGGTTTTCATCAAAACTATTCAGTTGCTGCAAACCAAAACCAAAACACAATACCTTAGTTCAGGTGGTCAATTTTTCAGCAAAAAACCACAAGTTTTCTACGAAAACAGAATTTTTTGGAGGTGGGCAGCATTCTTCCATTATGGCAAAACATTTTTTTTTTGTCGAAAAAAGTTTGGATGAAAATGTTTTTATCCGCTCTGACAGTGACTCCCATGTAAGCCACTTATTCACACTCCTAACAATGGACTTCGGAGCCTAATTTCAGGCACCAACTGTTGAAAATGTTTAGCTATATTTTCCCCTTTACCTCAGAAAGGCATCACTCCTTCTCTATTCTCCCATCAATACTCGTCCTATCCCCTCTCATCAGAGTTGCACTGGCCAACCTGTTGGGGTACCGGGGCCAAAGCTCCACCCAGTGGCCACTCCTTTCAACCTACTTGCTCAGGGTGGCACAGTAATAGATGTGTAGTATTTGCTTCGGCTTTGGCATCTGGATCTAAGCCTGGAGAGGACCTAAATGCATCGAGATGAGGTCTTATGCACCTGAGTTGCCATACAGGCTGGGCCATGATTTCAGCCTGAATTAATTTTGTTCTGAACTTAAGGAGATCGCATTTTATTGTTAAAAAAAAATTAAATGTGAGAAGTTCTATTCTGAACCGTGGTGGTATGATGCAGAGGCAATGGAGACTGGCTCCCATAGCAGCACTTCAAGTTTGGGCACTGAGTGATTTGTTGCTATTGGCAAGATACAACAAAAACCATGGTTTCTATTCCAGCATTTCATCTAATAAAGATTGAAGCAATTTCTAGTCAAAGACTATCTTAATTATTTTGGGTAAAAATGGTGTTTCCCCAAGGCTGAGTTTCGTTCCATGTCCTACACATTTCCCAAGCAATAAAACAGTCATGCAAATCAGACAGGACAGACACCTTAATGTGCCACATAGAAAATCTGCCCTAACATGTTTAGGATCAAATTCCACTGCCTTACCTAAAGTATTACTCTGATTTCCACACACACCTAGTACACCCAGGAAAGACAGTTCTTCTGCAATCACAGGGTTTTCTTGGTGGTGACAGTGTGATGATCTATCTGCTCAGGACAAAGGTGGACAGAGTGGTGCACCATCATCTTCTCTTCCCTCCCGATTTTTTCATTTGAGCAGGCTCTGATCACACTCCTCTGCAGAAGAGCTTTCCGGCAGGCAGTGCCAGCAGGACTGTGAAACTGACTAGGATCACGTTCCATAGTCAATTTCACATAACCGCTGGCGCCACAGATAAAATGCAAGTGCATGGGAATATGATCTGAGTCAATTGGTTTTTTAAGATGCTACTGCTTGATCATTACACGGGAAGAGATGGCGACAAAAAACACAGGGAGGAGGACACAAGGAGGAGAAAAGGGGAGAGAAAAAGATACAGGAAAAGGGGAGGAGAAATTCTGGAGGAAAAAGGAAGAATGGAAAAAAAGAAGAAAAAGAAACAAGAACATATAAAACTGGGTGAGAAAGATGACCATGGTTAGTTCAAAGTCATTTCAGAGGCCTGTCCCACCACTATAATGGCAATGCATTATGGGAAATCTGGATTCATTAATTGACTCTTGGGCTGGTAGGCTCTGGGAATGCTGTGTGATAGAGCACCACTACCTAGCTGGCTCCTCTTGCACTTCTATAACTCCTCGGGCCAGTTCAGGAACAACAATTATTGGGCCCATTATATGTGAGCTTGAGAACAGGAGGACTCTGAAATGTGCATTCTGAGAAGTACTCAGAAGACCCCTTGGAAGACAGCAGAGGGAAACAATATGACTTACTTTCATATCCCATGTATACTTCACACTACAATGCTGTAGAACTACTGGTGGGCTTCCAAGTCTGGAATCACAGATGGTTACGTTTGTTCTCTTGTGTCTCATTGAATCTCTTTTACAATTGCAGTTTTGCTCTAGTGTCATCATCTGACACGACGAAAGTCACTGCTCCCAGAACCACATATTTTCAGGAGGGAACATAATAATTAATGAAGCAGTGTGACCCGGAGTACTCTGAAGCCTTCATACTTGGTTTAGTGCTCATGACAACAATAATTAGCCAGGATAGTCATCATAACGGTTTTTAAAAATTAACTTTAAGAAGGAACTAGTTGGCTCAGGGATTGGTAATGTAATACAGAGTATTTTATTACCAGATCACTGGTTCCAATGCAGCCAGGGCTGATTGCAAGTAAACCGTACTGCTCCTTGGTGGGCTAGGTGAAATGAGTTGGTTGGGCAAATGCCAATTTCTAATAAAGAGACTTCTGCATGACATGAATACCTCCTTCAGAGGGGAATTTTCCACAAAGGCCAAAGATCAACATGGAAACTAAATTGCATCTTCATCCATAACAATAGTCTCACCAGACACTGCACATTGGCCGCCCCAGGCTAAGCTGAACTACATCTCTGGATAAACAGAGGTCTTTGATCTCCAGGGTTGTCAGTCCTCTGCATTTCCCAGCCATGCTTCCACCTAAAGCGGAAAAGCAAAAGTGACAAAGGGCTTATCTCCATGATAAGGTAACACACACTAGAGGGGTGTGATTTCTAAAGCATACAAACAAGCTGCACAATAATTGGTCCATGTAGAACCTGCTGGTGTGCACTAAAGGTTCCCTAGTGCACTTTAAACATAGTGGTGTTTGAAGGCCATTCTTCATTGAATACTATAGGACTTTTTCACTTATAAACTGAAAATTATACGCTGATAATATGAACCAGAATCCAAACACCAGTTACACACTTGGGCTGCAAAATATCCACCAAGCCAACATCTAAATATGGAGATAGGATAGAATTCTAAATACTCCTGTTCATTTTTAACGTGTTTAGGGACAGAAGAGTAGCACTTCATGACTTTTATACAAAGGCCTGTGCAATGCTCAGCTGTTCAGTATCATGTTCAGTGCACCTTATTAGCTTTGTCATGACAGATCACTCTCAAGCCTAGCACTTGTTTATGCAACATTCAGAAGTACTGTGTTTTTCAACACCTGGGAATGGCTTTTTGGTTCTGCTTTCTGAGTGGATTTATTTATCTGGTGCACACATGGGCCAAGAAAGGAGCCCTGGCTTAAATACAGATGATCCAGGAAAAATTAAACTTAGGGCTCATCTGGCCTCATTTCTGAGTTTGCAGAACAAAAACCCAACAGTTTAGATCTTGCAAGATCCAAATCATCCTGGTTTTCATTGAACTTTATTTGAAGGCGAAATGGGCCAAAACTAGACCTGTTGACCTAACTCTCATTCCCTCTCCCCCAAGTGCCTCTATATTTATCTACATTAAGGGAATCAAATAGCATAAGGCCTGGGGAACCTGTGGATTCAGCTTTAGGTTGGTAAAACCCCAAACATGACAAGGCTCTCGTCATTCTTTCAGACACTCATTTCTTCGCAAATTTCTCTCTCTCTCTCTCTCTCTCTCTCTCTCACACACACACACACACACAGAAGAAATCAACATGGTGTTATGTATTAATTCATAAGGACACACAGAATTCTAAATTTAACACACCAAATACACCTCACACATTAATACCAAAGCAAACAGCTAAGTAACAGCTGAGATTTGTTCCTGTGAATCTCCCAAACTGTAGATGCAGTCAACTGTATTGCCAACAAATTACAGATGAGCTGACCAAATAGGATTATTAGGAGCACGATGACGTTTCTGTGTGCATAGCACATTCGTGCTTAGGTGCACTTGTGCAGCTGGAATATACTACTCCATTGTGGGGTGCTTTTAACCAATTTTTAAGAAATGTAATCCAGGACATAGCTACTACCAAAGCTGCTTTAATGAGGTCTCGTTCTCAGAGGATTTATATCGCCATTGAAATGCATTGGCTCGCATTATAGGCAACTCATATAAGAAGCTTTCGTAATAAAGACAAGGGTGACCAGATGCACTTTATAGGAGAAAAATGAGACTGAGGTTCTAGTCAAAAGTTTGGAAGATCCTTTTGCTTCTACATTTCAGTGATATGATATTATAAATGAGCTCTTTGGCTCTTTGTAGATCACTGGCCTCCACTGGACAGGATGATAACTGCTCAGCTGTGTGCCTTACAACCTACATTGCTCATAGGTAAAGGAGACTCTCGCTTAGTTCAGGTGATAGGAACCTGTGCTTTTTGAAATAGGATGGTCCATACTCTGCCCTGGTTGTCCCCATGAAATTAGGAATAATCATAGACCATAGCAAAGTGATGCCCTTGAATTTTCTAGTGCAGGGGTTCTCAATCTTTTTCTTTCTGAGGTCCCCCCAACATGCTATAAAAACTCCACAGCGCACCTGTGCCACAACAACTGCTGTTTTGCATATAAAAGCCAGGGCCAGCGTTACGGGGTAGCAAGCAGGGCAATTGCTCTGCTCCTCATGCCACAGGGGGCCCTACAAAGCTAAGTAGCTTAGGCTTCGGTTTCAGCCCCAGGTATCTGGATCTGGAGTCACAGGCTTCAGCTCCAGGTAGTGGGGCTTTGACTTTCTGCCCTGGGCCCCAAAAGGTCTAATGACACCCCTGCTTCGTGGACCCCCTGAAACCTGCTCAGTGGGTCCCAGATCCTTGGTGGAGAACCACTGTTCTAGTGGTCTCTCACAGCAACCCAAACCAAGGGTGAGTCAGGCAGCTGAACACATCTACTGTTCGGACTGACCTGAACAGAATTCTCGAGTAGACCATAGCATTTCACTTAGCTGGCACATCTCCTCCTCCATGCTACTCTCTAAGAAATACATTCTACAGAGAGATCACAGTGAAACCTTTTCTTTCTTAACTATAAAGGTATTTCCTCAGCTCAATGAACCAGGAGTTATGCACCGAACTCCCAGGCCAGCTAATCGTGAAGAGAATCTCTCTCCAAGGGTTAAACTCCCCAGTTTTCAATTACTGTTACATAAAAACCCTTGTGTTTAATTGCATTTATTGCATTTCTTTGTTTCTGAAGCCCTTGCAGAGCCCCTGTGATAATCTCCAGCATAGCCTTTTATAAACAGGTCACACAGAGATGATAACCCGCTGATGCAGCCACATGCTGTTCTTCCACTGGGTAGCTCCATTTATCCTGGTGGCACCATAAGAAAGAGCAATAGCATTTCCTGATACTTCTTCAGATCTCATTTACATCCTGAGGCTTGTCCTGTATTTTGTACTCCTTTACTCTTTGAAAAGTGGAGTATATGGGAGATTATTATTTTTCTTTTTGCTTCCATACAGGCTGCGTAGTGGGTAGATTGTCAGGTACATTCTTGTTTATACTGCACATTGAGAAGGAGGAGTGGGTTTTCTTACCAGAGTAAGACACCGGTGAAGATTGTTTCTTGCAGCCTGTATTTCCCAAGCAATATTTTAACTATTTCTCATGTAATAATATAATAATTCCACACCAGCAGAGCCACCTCTCCTTTCATTGAGCTAGTGTTACAAATAACCATCTTTTTAGGCCATGATGACTCCAAGACCTCCAGCTGCATTGCTGAGATTTACAGTACCATGTGAGTGGATGCCACCACACAGGGCCAACCACAGCAATGTGCCATGCTTACTATTTCAGGGAACTCAAGTGTTGCTGGAGGAAGGTCACTCCTGGGACTAAGCAAGTGACACTTGGTTTTCCCTACAGATCATTATCTTTCATTTTCAAATCCTATTCCTGCCATCGAAGATTCCTTATAAGAAAAGGGAAAAATATCCCTCTGGTTCTTGCTACACGGGGAGCAGGGGCGGCTCCAGACCCCAGCAAGCCAAGTGCTTGCTTGGGGCGGCATGCCGCGTGGGGCGCTCAGTCGGTTGCCGGGAGGTTCACCGAAGCCGCGGGACCGGCGACCGACAGAGCGCCCCCCACAGCATGCCGCCATGCTTGGGGTGGTGAAATGTCTAGAGCCGCCCCTGATGGGGAGTGTTGTGCAGCAAAGTTCTTGAATCAGTGGGGTGGAGGGTATTGTTTCACACCAACCCGTCAGCCAGAAGCAGAGTTGTTTCCCCAACAATGAAATTAAATTATATTAGATTACATGAATAGTCAAGATCAACTACAATTGTGCGCTACAAGCTTGTGCAACTAGTCTCTTATTTAAACAAATTGCTGGGTCATTTTAATCAGTTAAGTGGCCTAGCCTAGTGTCATAAAGATAGTTAAGGGTTAATGCCTCTTTTACCTGTAAAGGGTTAAGAAGCTCAGTAAACCTGGCTGAGACCTGACCAGAGGACCAATAAGGGGACAAAATACTTTCAAATCTTGGTGGAGGGAAGTCTTTTGTTAGTGCTCTTTGTTTTTGGGTGATGTTTGCTCTTGGGACTAAGAGGGACCAGACATCAATCCAGGCTCTCTAAATCTTTCTGAATCAGTCTCTCATGTATCAAAATTGTAAGTAATAGTCAGACAAGGCTATTTTTGTTTTCTCAACTTGTAAATGTTCCTTGTTTTTGCTGAGAGGATTTTACCTCTGCTTGCTGCAACTTTGAACCTAAGGCTAGAGCGGGTTCCTCGGGGCTATATGAATCCGATACCCTATAAAGTATTTTCCATCCTGATTTTACAAAGATGATTTTTTTTTTACTTTTCTTTCTTTAATTAAAAGCTTTCTTTTTAAAAACCTGATTGATTTTTCCTTGTTTTAAGAACCAAGGGGATTGGATCTGGACTCACCAGGGATTGGTAGGGGGAAAGGAAGGGGGTTGGTTAATTTCTCCTTGTTTTAAGATCCAAGCGGTTTGGATTTGTGTTCACCAGGGAATTGGTGAAGCCTCTCAAGGCTGCCCAGGGAGAGGAAGGTTTTGGGGGGGGACAAGAAGTAATCCAGACACTGAAATTTCTGGATGGTGGCAAAGTTACCAGATCTAAGCTAGTAATTAAGCTTAGAAGTGTCCATGTAGGTCTCCACATTTGTACCCTAAAATTCAGAGTGGGGAAGGAACCTTGACACCTAGCAAAGCCTGCCCTTCCTTTCAGTATAAGAGGCTTCCCTACCTGCACTCATCACTCCTGAAAAAACAATCCTGCAGCTGGGCCCCATACAATTGGGCCCCGATTCAGCAAAGCACTTAAGCATGTGATTAACTTTAAGTTCTATTGAAGTCAATGGTCTTAAATGCCTGGGGAGCTCAGGGGAGGCAAAGTGCAAAACAGCCACTTAGCGAATGAGATGGGAGCAGAGATAGGGAGGAGAAAGACACTAAGTTAACAAACTACATCTCGTGTAATATTTTCCAAGGTGCCTAAGTGACATAAAGAACATAAGTCCCATTTAGTTCTTTATGTTACTTTGGCAGCTTGGAAAATATTGCTTCCACCTACACAACATAGCCATGCTGTGCCCATGTGCCAGCCTGGCTTTTCAGAGTGGTGTTAATAAACCCAAACTTGTTTTGCTGGCTCTGCAAACCCTGAAAGTATTTTGCAATGTGCCACAAAACTTCAGGCTCTAGAAGGCTTTTTCCACTCTACTCCTAGCAAATCAAGAGATCTCACTGTCACAGTTCAGGACAACTGCTCCTGTATTCCAGCCAACGTTTCCAGCTCCCCAGCCATTGCGTTACCGGATGGACACCCTTGTCTGTTTCCCTTCTGACCAGGGGATGTCCTGGTTGTTCAGTTCCCTGACTACACTATGATATTCTCAGCACAAACAGGTTGCCCAAGGACACTGTTTGCTTTCTCTTCAGAGACGCTTAACAGTGAAACTGCTACAGTTATAAGGTACCATGCAATACGTCTTATGCAAGGCTACTTTAGTTTTAAGGTAAAACGCATGACAGGGAAAATACATTAAAAACAGTAAAAGAACCGTCACACATGCTAATGCAGTCCATCAACCTTTCACCCAAGGGAATTCCTTGTGGTTACCAGTTTATCACAGCTTCAGCTCAGAATAAGCACACAGTCCTTCTAAATCTACCCTGTGGATTGTGGGCCTTCATGGACCAGGAATCCTATCCATTTGCTGGACCAAGAAGACAGCCATGGATCAGTATAAAACTAGGCTATTTCTGCAAAAGTGCTTTCTTTGTCTCTTGGTCACTGAAGAATCCAGTTTGAAGTAGCATATACATACCTTTCCAAGGGATGACTTCAAAGTTTCAATAAGGAAGGAAGTACATTAGCATCCACCTTTTCTACTACAGAAGGGGCATACGATACCACAACAACACATACACAATTGCATTTTCAATACCATGTACCCCACAGGTATTAATCTTAATTCAATAAAATTCAACTTTATTCAATAAAGTTCAATCAGTATATTACAGGAAACTGTCAGTCTGTCACACTGCCTATAAAGACACTTACTGAAGGTCCTTGAGGAAGACTGGAGTAGGGATTGGCTGTCTGAGGGAATTCTCCTTGGAGATTAGAATCCATCCATTTGACAAAAAAAATTAATGATGATTAGTCATGCGATTAATCACTCTGCTAAACAATAAAAGAATGCCATTTATTTAAATATTTTTGGATGTTTTCTACATTGATTTCAATTACAAGACACAATACAAAGTACATAGTGCTCACTTTATATTAATTTTTGATTACGAAAACAAAATAGTATTTTTCAATTCACCTAATACAAGTAGTGTAGTGCAATCTCTTTATCATGAAAGTTGAACTTACAAATGTAGAATTATGTACAAAAATAACTGCATTCAAAATAAAACAATGTAAAACTTTACAGCCTACAAATCCACTCAGTCCTACTTCTTGTTCAGCCAATTGCTCAGACAAACAAGTTTGTTTACATTTGCAGGAGATAATGCTGCCTGCTTCTTTTTTACAACATCACCTGAAAGTGAGAACAGGCATTTGCATGGTATTGTTGTAGCCAGAGTCACAAGATATTTACCTGCCAGATACGGTAAAGATTCATATGGGCCTTCATGCTTCAACCACCATTCCAGAGGACGTGTCCATGATGATGATGGGTTCTGCTCAATAATGATCCAAAGCAATGGATCTGTGTGGACTGACACACATTCATTTACATCATCGGAGTCAGGTGCCACCAGCAGAAGGTTGATTCTCCTTTTTGATGGTTCAGGTTCTGTAGTTTCCACATCGGAGTGTTGCTCTTTTAAGACCTCTGAAAGCATGCTCCACACCTTGACCCTCTCAGATTTTGGAAGGCACTTCAGATTCTTAAACATTGGGTCGAGTGCTATAGCTATCTTTCGAAATCTCACATATGTACCTTTTTTGCGTTTTGTCAAATCTGCAGTGAAATTGTTCTTAAAACGAACATGTGCCGAGTCATCATCCAAGATTGCCATAACATGAAATATATGGCAGAATGAGGGTAAAACAGAGCAGGGGACATACATTTCTCCCTGGAGTTCAGTCACAAATTTAATGAACACATTTTTAATGAGCATCATCAGCATGGAAGTATGTCCTCTGGAATGGTGGCAGAAACATGAAGGGGCATTCAAATGTTTAGTATATCTGGCATGTAAATACCTTGTAACGCTGGCTACAAAAGTGCCATGTGAATGCTTGTTCTCACTTTCAGGCAATACTGTAAATAAGAAACAGGCAACATTATCTCACATAAATGTAAACAAACTTGTTTGTCTTAGTGATTGGCTGAACAAAAAGTAGGACTGAGTGGATTTGTAGTCTCTAAAGTTTTACATTGTTTTGTCTTTGATTTATGTAACAAAAAAAATCTACATTTGTAAAGTTGCACTTTCACGAGAAAGATTGCACACTACAGTACTCGTCTGAGGAGAACTTAAATACACAATTTCTTTTTTCCTTTTTACAGTGCAAATATTTGTCATAAAAATAATAATATAAAGTGAGCACTGTACACTTTGTATTATGTGTTGCAATTAAAATCAATATATTTGAAAATGTAGAAAAACATCCAAAACATTTAATAAATTTCAGTTGGTATTCTATTGTTTAACAGTGCAACTAAAACTGTGATTTATCACGATTAATTTTTTAATCGTGATTAATTTTGAGTTCCTCACGTGAGTTAACTGCAATTAATCAACAGTCCTATTAAAAATTAATGGGGGAAACCAAAGGACACAAGGAGAAATATATGGCCAGCAGAGTTAAGGACAATAAATACATTTTTTTAAAATAGTAGGAACAAAAAGGGATCCTGACAATGTATTGGCCAGGTAGAATTATCAATAATAATAAAGAAAGAGGCAGAGGTAGTCAATAAATATTTCTGTTCTGTATTTGGAGAAAAAACAAATGAGGCAGTCTCCTCATATATCACATCACTTTTTCCATTCCACTAGTTACTAGTATCTCTGGAGGATGTTAAACAGGAGCTACTAAAGTTAGACATTTTAAAATCAGCAGGTCCTGATAACTTATACCCAAGAGTTTTAAAAGAGCTGGTTGAGGAACTTGCTGGACCATTAATGTTGATTTTCAACAAGTTTTGGAGCACTGGGGAAGTTCCAGTAGACTGGAAGAAAGCTAATGTTGGGCCAGTTTTTAAAAAAGGTAAATAGGATGACCCAGGTAAAAAAATGTTGGCCTGACATTGATCTCTGGCAAGATAATGGAGCAGCTGACATAGGACTCAATTAATAATGAACTAAAAAGGCAAGGCAATTAATGAAAATCAACACAGGTTTATGGAAAATAGATCCCGTCGAACTAATTTGATATTTTTTGATGAGATTAAAAGTTTGTTTGACAAAGATAATAGCGTTGATGTAATATACTTAGACTTCTATAAGGCATTTGACATGGCACCACCTAAGATTTAGATTTAAAACCTAGAATGATATAAAATTAACATGATACACATTAAATGGATTAAAAACTGACTAGCTAATAGGTCTCAAAATGTAACTGTAATCACAGAATAGTTACTGAGTGAGTCTGTTTCTAGTGGGGTCCCACAGGGACCAGCTCTTGGGCCTACACTATTTAACATCTCTGTCAATGGCCTGGAAGAAAATATAAAATCACCACTGATAAAGTTTGCATATGACACAAAAATTGAGGGAGTGGTAAATAATGAAGCGGACAGGTCACTGATTCAGAGCAATCTTGCTCGCTTGGTAAAATGGGTACAAGCAAATAATATATGCCTTTTAATACAGCTAAATGAAAATGTAAACATCTGAGAACAAAGAATGTAGGACACACAGAGGACTGTATCATGGGAAGCAGTAATTCTGAGAAAGATTTGTGGTGGTGGTGGATAATCACCTGAAGATGAGCTCTAGTGTGACACTGTGGCCAAAAAAGCTAACACAATCGTGGGATGGAATGCTGTTTCCAGTTCTGGCACCCACCATTCGGGAAGGATGTTAGTAAATTGGAGAGGTTCAGAGAAGAGCCCAAGAATGACCGAAGGATTAGAAAACATGCCATGCAGGAATGAACTCAAAGAGTTCAATCTATTTAGCTTAACAAAGAGAAGATCAAGGGGTGACTTGATTACAGTCTATAAGTACCTACTTGCGGATAAATATTTAATAATGTGTTCTTCAATCTAGCAGAGAAAGGTATAACACGATCCAGTGGCTGAAAGTTGAAGTGAGATAAATTCAGACTGGAAATAAGGAGTAAATTTTTAAAGATGAGAGTAATTAATCATGGAACAATTTACCAAGGGTTGTGACGGATTCTCCATCCCTGTCAACTTTTAAATCAAGTTTTTCTAAAAGATCTGCTCTAGGAATTATAGCGAGGAAGTTCTATGTCCTGTGTTATACAGGAGGTCAGAGCAGATGACGACAATGGTCCATTTATGAATCTATGAAGGACAGTATTTGCACACCCTTGCTGCTGAAATGCATTCATTGGTATGCAGGGAGGAGGGTGTGGTTTTTAAAGGGGGACATGGCAATCCTGGGGAGAAGGTGCATTGCTGACAACTTCATGCCTGCAGCTGGGGCAGAAATATTCACTTTATGTTTAATCAAATATTGTGAAAAATAAAATTCAGAGCTTTTTCCCTTCTCCTCATTGGCCTAATGCTCCCTGAGTCCCTGCTAAATATACAATGGATCTGCTAGGCACACATCCCCAACAGAAAATGAGTAAAACCTGTGATGAACAGATTTCAGGAGTGATCCTAAACCACAAAAATAGTCTCTGTTGAACTAGAAACTTTGTTTTATCCACAATCTGACATCATAAACAGAAAAGCCTGACAAGATTGTTTGCTGTGTGGGGGGGTTGGAATGATGATTTTGTGCTGAATTAGCAGTGGGAAGTGATCATTCTTCTCTCTCTCAAGTTCACTGCTACTCATATACATGTTATGACTAGGTTAGATGTACATCTGTTGAGGATGGTCTAATCTGACCCTGGCACAAGTGGGGGAGATGATGTCTTGAGGTCCTTTCCAGGCCTACATTTTTATGATTCTATGTTTTACCATTTGGAGATCTCAGAGTTTCTTAAAACAGCTAGCCAGGTGTCCAGGAAAAGGAAGGCAAAACTAATGTCAGGTTCCTAGGAAAAGCAAGACAAACAACCATTGGCTGAGAGTCCACCATTCATTTGTCACCACCAGGGGCGGCTCCAGGCCTCAGCATGCCAAGCGCGTACTTGGGGCGGCATGCCACGAGGGGCGCTCTGCCGGTCTCCGGGAGGGTGGCAGACAGGATCCCGCAGCTTCAGTGGACCCTCCGCAGGCACACCTGCGGGAGGTCCACCGGAGCCGTGGGACTGGCGAGCGGCAGAGCACCCCCCGCGGCATGACGCCGTGCTTGGGGCAGCGAAATGTCTAGAGCCACCCCTGGTCACCACACCCTTAGAAAGAGCTGCAGACAATAGAAACCAGAACTGCTGTAAACAAGTTTCACTCTTCTCTGAATGTTCACTTTAAGGTCTGCATTTATTTGCCAACCTTTGAGCTAATACAGATGGGACCGATTCATCTCCGGGGCAAGTTCACTGAAGAAAATGTAGTTATACCAAAGTGAAATTGGAGAAGGGATGAGTGATTTTGAGTGCCCAATTCAGACACCTTTAAGAGGCCTTCTTTTTTGGGGGGGTGGTGTCATAAATGGATAGGTAAGGTAAGGGTTAAGTTTCTTTTACCTGAAAAGGGTAACCGAACACCTGACCAGAGGACCAATCAGAGAACTGGATTGTTTAAAGTCAGGGGCGGGAATTTGTATACTCGGGGTCTTTGTTGTTTTCTTAGCTATGAGGAAACAAGTCTTCTTCTAATTCTCTCCTAATACTTCTTCTAAACATCTGTAAGTACCCAGGAACCGCAAAGTAATTCAGCTATGATGGTCTTTGGGGTGTATTTACCTGTATGTTAATTTGTTGTGCTGGTTTAATTGGGCTATCTTTTAAATCAGACTGTTTCTTTATATTTTCTTATAAGCAAGAGCCTGTATTGAGTTTCTTAATGCAAGATGATTGTTTTATATTTTCTTTCTTTTTTTCTATAAAGTTTTCTTGTTAAACCTTGTGAAAGTTCTTTTCCTAGGGAGGCAAAGGGAAAAGCCAGGCTGTGGGCTATTTTCCTATTTGGGTCCAGGGAAAGAGCAGACTACGGGGAAAGAGACGAAGAATTCTCTCTGTTCTCTGGTGGTTACAGTTTTTCCCTCGTTCCTGGAGCAAGGGGGGTGGCAGAGCCCAGCTGTGGGTATTTTGCATCTCCATTGTCCTGAGGGAAGCAGAAAAGCTGGTTTCTTGGGTCACACAGGTTAGCCGCGAGGCAAGCCTGATAAGGAGGGGGAAGGGGTTATTTTCCCTGCTTTTAGCATCCAAGGGATTGGGAATCTGGGTGTCCCACCAAGGGAGGGTTGGGGACACCAGAGGGAGGAAAGGGGGGATCAGCCCCCATAGATTAATTCCTGATCTGGTGGCAGCGAGAATATCCAAGCTGGTAGTGAGCTTGGGGGAGTTTCAGGTAAGCCCCCAAACTTTGGACGCAAAAGTCCAGGTTTGGGACAGGACCAGACTGGTGGACACTAAAGTCCAGGTCTGGGACTGGACGGCTAGATTACCACAGGTGGGTGCTGCAGACTTTCTAAAAACTGCCCCCTTTAAGGTATCTTGAATTGGGCCCTTAACCACTGGGGCTCTTAGATGCATAAGTCAATTGACTCTCGTGGACTCTGTATGAATGTATATATTCAAGGGGGGAAGGAGGAAGATGAATCACTGCAGGAGTGTGACCTCTAACATTTTAGGCAACAGAAGAGTCCCAGGAAATAGCCTTTTTATACTAACCTATGCCAATCACATTTCAAATATCAAAACCTCAAAAAATACCATAGAATAAATTAAAGCCTGAGCTCATGCATCCAGAAATATAGAGGACTTCTGGCATCTGCTCCTGGTTCTGCTGCTGACTTACTGTTTGACCTTGGGTAAGTCACTTATTTTGTGCCTCAGTTTCCCCATCAATAAAATCAGATGAAAGGCATTATAGTAGTGCAAAGCATTCTTCGTCATTATAACAAATGTCGATCTTTGTTCTTTCCTTTCCCCAAGAGGTGATCTATGGAAGCCATTTTCTTTCTTTTAAAAAAGTGGATAGAAAAAAATCAATCCAACTTTCCAAAAAAAAATCAAAAGAAAGAATAAGGCTGGAGCTGTATCTGTTCAACGGGAATCCAACATTTAAATGAGACTGCACTCACAGAAAAACAATTGTCTTACAAGGGCAATTGAAAATCAGAGTGAACGAGTATTTATAGCTACTGAGCTGTTTAAAACAACAAATTGAAACTACAGCAGCAACCACTTCACAAAGTCATATTCTTGAAGAAGGGGAAAAAAAAGATCAAAGATCTGCAGGCAGCCAGCTCTGCATACAAGTGGCCTTATCAGCTCTTGGCTGTGTTAAAGAGTCAGGCATCCTGAAAGAGAAAATATTTAATGAGGCGATGAATAACACTTCTTGGCCTTAATTATAAGGCTAGTACTAAGCAACAATAATTGCAGGATAAATTATCATCAAGAGATATTTCCAAATAAAAAAAATGCATGTCATTATCAAACAATTATTTTAAGTCTCATTTACATATAAAAAAGAATAAATGGGATAATCTTTTTTTTTCTCCCTTCCATTTGTGGGGGTGGTGGAAATTTTCAGGGTGGTGCATGGGAATTAGATGCACAACACCCAGTATTGCTAATGACAGACTAATTCTCCTCACACCATGTTGTGAGTTGTGCATTTATGTCTGAGGGCAGAATTCAACCCAAGAAAAACTCAAATATCTTTGATATTCTACCCCAGATGTTTAATAGTGGGGATGTATGGCCTAAGATCTCTTTACAAAATCTCATTGGAAATAAATAGGAGAGAAGGTGTATCTAAGTTAGAGAATATTAGATGTTATGGATAGTAAGGTAGATAAATATGGAAGCCCTATTGACCTCAGCAGATGAGATTTTAAAAAGCTCTGGATTACAGGGACACAGAAACCATACATGCTCTTGGAACCAGTAGATCACTCAGAACTACAGCTGGCCAGAAAATGGTTTCCCCTGACCAGGAAATTTTTCAAGACTTTGCAAAAATTTCCAATCCCAAATTTTAATGAACCAACAATCCCCCCACCCTCAAAAAAAAAAAATCAGTTTGGGTCAATCAAAATGTTTTGTTTCTGTGATTTTGAAATGTTTTGTTGTGATCTTGATAATTTAAAATGTACTTTAGCTTCAATTTTGAAAGCATCCTTTTGAACTGAAAAAGCAGAATTTTTCATTTTGAAAAATGTTGAAATTGTTTGCAAATTTCAACTTTTTTTCCCTAATAACATTCTTGAAATGAGAAATCCATCAAAAGCAAAAATTCCCCACAGTTTTGATAAATCAGCATTTTCCAATGAAAACAGGTTTGATTTAAAAATTCCTGCCTAGTTCAACTCAGAACCACCTCCTGAAGTATTCATAGCCCCATAACTTGGTCTCCACTAGCTGTTTATTTTCCCCTTTCTTACTCTTCTCTTCTCTCTCTGACGCACACTAAGCACATGCAGGGCTTAATTTTCCATTGTGTTGCATGCTCCCTGTGCAGCCAATTACACTAGTGCAATGTGCTGTAAAACAGAGAATCAGGCCCAGGGATTGTACATATACACACAAAACTACACAGCAATCAGAAACTAGGGGCCTGATCCATAGTCCAACGAAGAAAATGAAAAGACTCCAACTGTCTCAATAGGCTTTAGATCAAGCCCTAGATTCTTCTGAATGCTTAAAAGTGGAATTATTTTTAGTTACAAAACAGATTAACATTCATTCAGTTCCAATACTTTTTTTCAGTATAAAGTTCACTGACAATGAGGCACAGTTAGTGCACTAGCCGCTGTTTCTTATAACCGAGAGCCAAAGCTCTCAAAATAGAGAAAAATGCACAGTTCCTATTTCAAAAGCTCCCTCTAGCTTTCCCCAGCTGTTTGTTACCAGGATTTTTCCTGATGATCTGCTAGAAAAAACAGCTTAGAGTCAAAGGTGGTCTCATCCGCCTTAGAGAAACACAAGCAGATATTGTATAACCAATTTCAAGTGGGTTTTTAATTTGTAAAAGCCACACTGTTAAGAAGACGCTAAAAACCCACCCTCTTCTTTTGATTCAAGATCAAAGAGATTTTTTTAAAAGTGACATAACCCTTAGATGTCCCAGAAAACCACATTTACCACTGAATTAACCAGCTTCAGTCTCCAAGCCTCATACACACAAACTAGAACAGAGGGGCTGGAGAAGCGGGTTTTATTTCAACTGTGGGCACATCTGAAAGAAACAAGCATAGGTCAAGCCCCCTGTAACTTAGTGCCAGCACATGATAGCCACTGTGGAGGGATATAAGGATCTCTAACTGACAGATGTAGGATTATAGAGCCAGATCCTCAGCTGGTGTAAATCAGTGTAGTTCTATTGACTTCACTGATTTACACCAGCAAATTTTGTTTTCAGGGATAAAGCTGGCATTTTGTGTGCACAGCGGGCCAGAACAGTGACTATCTGGCCACATACATGCGTATAACCTCTTATTTACATGTGCCTATAGAGCAGTGCATAGACAGAATTGTGAGTAATTGCATGTGCAATGGTGCATGTGGACTTGGTTTGCAAGAATCAAATCCAAAACATTTCCCGGACATTTAGGATCCTGATCAGCCCCCTCTAGCAAAAATGTGGGAAGCAGCAAAATGCCCCCAAATTTATTCCAAAACAGTAAAATGTACTATACCCTAAATTGGTGCACATTTTCAATGGGACCATATAGTTTTCAGTGAGTGTGGATGTTCCAGATAAGGCAGAGGTGATATTGACCAAAATGCTTTAGAAGCACCTGCACTAACACCTCTTAGTGACCAGTTTACATGAGATTGCCTGTTCGGCTCAGAATCTCCTCAGATATGGCACATGACACTGGAGACAAATCACAGGTATATGAGCAGGCTTCCTCCCTAGTCTCAGATGTGAATAGGTGCTCACATTGATGCTTTTGTAAGGTATTGGGCGTGCATGTGTTTGCATGTGAGTGAATGACAGAAAGTCAAGTTGCTGCGGGCCCGAATTGGATCAAAGCCCTAATCCTGATGACACATAATGGAAATTCTCTCTGCTCAAGCAGTAGAGACCTGTGGTTTGGGAGTTGAAGTGCCAAGGTATAATCCTACTTCTGCAGGCATGTGTGTATCCACCCAGCATGCAGGTCTCCAGCAATCTAGTCTATGTCCTTATACGACCCTTCTGTTAGTATGGGTGCCTGTTTTCTGAAGCACATGCATTTATTGCTCTAGATGCTGCATTGAATAGTGCTGCACAAACCTGGCCAAATTTTCAACAGTCAGTCCAATGTCCAGTACACACACCTGGACATTCTGGGTGGAAACACCTAAGCATGTGCTAATACATCCATGCTCTAATCTAATACTCACAAGAGTGCAGGTGTTAACATTTGTATCCAAAAACCCACTGCAGCTTTAACTAGCTCACTTTGTGATGTGACATTTAGAAAGCAGCTTGCTGACTAAGAGATTTGGCGTTGACCTTGCCTACTTATTGGAAGGCCATTTGCATTTTTCTGATGGAGTGCAAGTATGAAACTCACTGTATCAGTTCCTCGCTCATAGAAGATGGGAATATGGTGGCATACTAGGTTACATACCTAACCCACAGTTAGGAGTTGAAGGTGTTGGAATGAATCTCAGGACAGGAGCTAGTGAAGGAGGAAAGCCCATCATAAATAGGCTTACTTCCACATACTTAGTGATAGTGGCAGTGTTCATGCCCTCTTCAAAATGATCAAATCTGTGCACCTTTGGTGGGAGTGGGTTATAGTGAGAGTGAGATCCAGCATAGCCGGTTGGAAACTGGAATTTCCATCCTGCAAGAAATTCCAATAGTTCGAAATTTGTTCCCATCCTGAATCTCCAACAGTGAACCATGGTCATGTGACTCCCATCATACACCACATTCATTCAATCATAGGGAATACTTTAGTGCTTCATGGGTGACGGAGTCCACGCAGGGACCCAGACCATTAAGGAGACTGAAGGCAAGAGGCACCAAAGCAGCTCAGGCAATACAGATTAACATCACGCTGATCTGAAACCAAACACTTTGATTTGGTTCAATAAATCTGCCCCAGAATGAAACGTTTCATTTCAATTTTTCTAGCAGATGATCAAGAAAAACTTTTGATTTTGTACAAACTGCATTTTCCATTGAAAAAACATTTCTACAGAAAATTCACGACCAGCTCTGATGTCCAGCCTATCAAAGTCCAGGGAATGGGCTAAAATAGTCCTCAAACACAAAAGAAAAATCAAATAATTTTTGTTTCTAATACCTGACCTATATATATCAACCCAATCCCAGTGAAGTCAATAGAACAACTCTTCTCTGGTGAAAAGGCTTCAAAGCCCTATATGACTAGAAAAATATGCATAGACTTGGTGTTTCTACAAAATAAATCATCTGACTCCTTCCTTTACTATTATCATCCCTACTGACTCTTCCAATTATTTTATCGCTCTTTTGAATTACACAGATGATACATTATAACCTCATCCTATTTCTACAGGTATTCTCAGGAAACTGCAATGTCTCGGCATTAAAACAAAGCACTGCACGTTATGCAATAAAATAGAAGTTTATAATGAAGTTAAAAATTGGGAGCTTTATGAGAAAGTTAAAATTGTCACAGAGAATGGTGCAGAAAGATTTATTGCATTAACAGTGTGACCTAAAATGAAAAGATTAAATAAAAAAAGCGAAGTCTTTTATAAACCGAAGCAAATGTAGAGGCAATGTCAAAGCTATTCGGCCACAAATTAGACCCATCATTTTTGCTTTGCAGGGCCTGTCTTGCCCAGGAATTTTTTTCTGCACAGGAATGGATGCAATAGAATGAAGAGAACAGGGGAGGAGGCCGAAAAAGAGATGGGGAGCACATTTCTGAAGGAGTATAAAGGGATGTACAGGGTGTCTATGTTAGGTGTGGCAGTAATATCCCCTGATATCACCAATCACAGACTGTATATGGTGTGCACAAAGGGTAGGTCTACATTGCAATCTGTGCAGCACGAGTAGGCATACCCACACTGTGCTGGCATGACTAAAAGTGCAGATGCAGCAATATGAGCTTCAACAGGTTTGAACAACCACAACAGGGAGCCCAAGCATGACCCACAATGACACCATGGATTGCAGTGGGGACATACCCAAAGGCACACCAAACAAGGTTCTCTTTAGAAGGCGGCCATTTTTTCCCTACAGAAAATCTTCACTCTTTTTCCTTTTTAGTGGAGTTATGCTTAGGGTGACCATATTTCCCAAAGAGAAAATGAGACACTGTGGGGGGCGAGCCCGAGGGCCTCTCCGCTGCATGGGGCTGGCCTGAGGCCCTGTTTTCTCTTTCTGGGGCTGGCTTCGCTGCACGCCCACACACTGCCTGCCTCCTGCACTAGACTGCGCCTGGCGTCACTGCTCGCTGGAGCCTTGCCCGCGCCCCACTCAAACTCTGTCTCCCCCCGCTGCGTGGGCAGGCATTGCTGTTCCCCCTCTACACACACACACTCCTTCCACCACAGCCCACTTTTTTGGCAAAAATGGGCGTCTGTCCTGTTTGCTCTTCCCAATTAATCAAATTGGCAAGAGCAAACAGGACAAATGCTCACTTTTGCCAAAAGAGTCACCATAGCCAGGACAGGGCTCAAAAAAGGGATGGTCTCAGCCAAAACGGGACGTATGGTCACCCTACTTTAATTGGGTTCAGTCTATGCTGTCATAAACAGATAGCTAAGGATTAATGTCTCTTTCACCTGGAAAGGGTTAACAAACGACACCTGACCAGAGGACCAATCGGGAAACAAGATACTTTCAACTCTGGCTGGAGGGAAGTTTTTGGGTGTGGGTCCTTTGTTCTTAGTCTGTTGTCTCTCTGGGCTCTGAGGGTGACCACGCTATCTCCAGGCTCTCTACTCTTCTGTTTCCAACTTGTAAGTACAGGTAGAAAGACAATATAGGCTTTTACATTGTTTTTCTGTATTTGCAAGTGTGTAGTCTGCTGGACATATCTTAAATTGTATTTTTTCTGAATAAGGCTGTTTATTCATTTTTTTATAAGCTAACAGACCCTGTAATATTTTCATCTTGATTACAGAGACAATTTTTATGTCTTTTCTTTCTTTTTATTAAAAGCCTTCTTTTTAAGACCTGTTTTTGATTTTTTTTCTAGTTGAGGCTCAAGGGAATTGGAATCTCTGTGCCAGGATTACTGTCTCTCTCAGGGAGAGTCTGGGAGGGGG
>NC_133787.1:31584256-31606310 GCF_003597395.2 Chelonoidis abingdonii
ACACACTTGCAAATACAGAAAAACAATGTAAAAGCCTATATTGTCTTTCTACCTGTACTTACAAGTTGGAAACAGAAGAGTAGAGAGCCTGGAGATAGCGTGGTCACCCTCAGAGCCCAGAGAGACAACAGACTAAGAACAAAGGGCCCACACCCAAAAACTTCCCTCCAGCCAGAGTTGAAAGTATCTTGTTTCCCGATTGGTCCTCTGGTCAGGTGTCGTTTGTTAACCCTTTCCAGGTGAAAGAGACATTAACCCTTAGCTATCTGTTTATGACATATGCGCACCGCACACACAAGAGCCCAGTACCAGGTCAGTACACAGACCCAAATCCAGAATAATGGGGGTCAAGGAAATCTGACCATGCTGCCAATGTCGCTTTGCCATAGTCTTGTCAGTTATTTCACTTAAAATGTTTTGATTCAGCCTCTCTCTTTTGCCCCATTGATTTGAATGGGATTACTTGCAGAGTAAATTCCTACTCAAGAGGAGTAATGATGGCAGACCCTGTGAGATGCCAAGTACCGTCAATTCCCATCCAAGTGTTCTCACTTAGCACCCTGTGAAGTGCATGGCCAGTTTGCATCTATTTTTTATGTTGCTATTTTTATTAATAAAGAAAATCAACAAAAGCTCTGACAGAAATAAATGGTCAGAAAAGAACTTCCTCTAAATTCAAAAGACTTGAGAAGTATCTACCATGGAAAGGCAAAAGACCAGATCCTCAGAAGATGCAAATCGAAGCCAATGGAGCTTCACCAATTCACACGGGCTGAGGATATGACCAATATAGAGTCATAACTCCCCCCGCAAATTCCACAAATGCTTTCTGATTCAAAGTGACTAGTGCTTCCCCTTATACAAATACATTTTCTAGTATGTCTTCTAATGTATTTTCATCCAGGAACATTTATTGCCTGTGTATGTTTCCATTTTCCTTGAGATTTCAAAATAGTTGGCACTGTTAACTTAGAATATTGCTAGTTACTTGTTGGCTAGAAAAGACAAATTCTGAGCAAGGGAACCGTTCTGGGAGGATTTAGTGTATTTTGAATTATTTAGACCCCTGCCGTTAACATGACAGGATTGTTTCTCTCTTGCAGTAGCCTGCTGCTACAAGAATTAAAACTGTCAGTGCACGGTAAAGCCTGGGCTAGGCCTTAGTAATGAGCTTGATCAGTCAACAAATGAGTTTATACAGCAAATTAAACTGTACATGTGTTTTAGGTGGTAAATATTTAGAGAATAAAGATATCTAGCTAACAAGGAGGGCTGGGCAGGAAAAAACATAATGCAAATGTCAATCCTTTAAACCTTCAGCATGGTAGGATTTTGTAGAAAGTTTACTGCCACTGTCTTCTTTTATTTTGTCTACCTCTGCAAACAGCAGGGGAACACTCTGTTTCCACTGATGTATTGGATAGAGGTGGTATTTGCGCTGCTGGATTTTGTGTTGGTCAGAATTCCAGAGACACATTTGGCTCTAGAGCTCGAACATCCAACAGACTTATGTTGAAAGCACTATCAGAGAGAAGCGTTCTAGACTTGTGTTCATAATAATAGATGAAAGCAGCAAGCTTCAGTAGGCAGTGTAGTTCAGTGGGGAGGGCGGTAGGCTTGTGGCCTCAGCTCCATTTCTGGCTTTAGTCTCTGCCCCAAAGAACTTCACTACCTAATGTAAATCGTTTCGGGATCATGCATCTCTCCATGAGTCCTGCTATCACAGCTGCAGTTAGCACAGACACTCAGACTGGACACCTCTCTTACAAAGAGGAGACTGCATCCAGCAGGATGACCCTTCCATTCTAGAATTTACTTTTCCCTTTTCACCCACCCCAGCTCCAGCCCTGTTAGCCTTCTAGCTCCAAAAGCCATCTTTTTTTCTAGGGAAGGGCTGGGGTGTTGTTTATCTTGGAAGGGGCATTTATTACTAAGATTACAATTTTCCATTAAAAAAATCATTTTTGTCAAAAAGTCACTTTTCGTCGAGAAAATGTTTCTATTAAAAAAAAAAAAAAGTCCAGCAGTTCTGTAAAGAATCCATGGCATTCCTTCCAAAGCTAGGAGTGTTAACCCAAACTCCTTGTCAAATTCCAACTCCAGTAGCAATATTTATTCTGCCATTACAGTTGCATGCATTATTTTTCTATATGTTCTGACAAAGAAAGTGTGCTCAAAACCCTAACAGAGTCCAGTAGAGCAGTGATTTTAATTATGTTTCTATATGGATAGATTCATTAATTTGCAAAGCTTTTAATCATCAGCTAATAGGCACCCCTCCCATGCTGAGCAGCTTTACAACTTCTAATATTTACATTCTCATTAAAAAGTCATCTCAATATTCTATAGTGTAGATGTACATTATTAAAAGATGTATCTATTTGACACAACCCTACAGTGTTCATTAGATTAATGTAAATATTTTAACAGAGCACAATCATCAAAAAGTAACACTGAATTTCCAGATTTAGATCTGTAGTTTGAACAAGGAAACAATTTGTTTTTGGTCAGTTCATTGGTATTTTTCTTCTTTTCACTATAGTTAGAAAATTGGTGGGTAGTTGAGGGAGAGTGGTGTTGTCGAGTAGACATATTGACTGGATATCAAGAAACATGGATTCTATTCCTGACACTTCCACTGGATTGCTGAGTGACCTTGGGCAAGTCATGTTGCTTGTCTGTGCCTTGGTTTCCTCATTTGTGACCTCTTTTGCAAAGCATTTTGCGACCTATTGATGAGAAGCACTAGCTATGATTATTATTTCATGAAAATTTCATATCCAAGTCTCCTTTGTTTGGAATTTCAGTAATTTTGAATAGCAGATTAATATTTTTTCAGGTGGTTTTTATGTAGAAAAACATTGAAATCCTGGCTACTTCTGGTAATGAAATGTGAGTGTTCTTTGTATTAGAACCACCCTTGGTGCCAGCAAAGATTAGTTATTTAGTCAAAGGCTTTTTCAACTCAAAGTTTAAAATATTGTACTGAAAATCTTGGGGATACTTTGACATGAGTGTTTAAATCATTAGATTGCCGATTGGTGCTTATCATTGGTGCAGTTTTCACTTTATTTATAGCATTTTAGTACAAAGTCCTGGCATTAAGATGACCAGTGCAGCTCATTCTGCCACAGTCAGATGGTGCACTGTAGAGCAGCCCAGGTCAAGAGGCTAATATAGAATCAGCCCTGGGATTTGGAGGATGCAACTGGCTCTTTTGTGATCACTGCACACAGCTGAAAATCAAGCCATAAACTCAATTAATTTCACCCAGTTCATCCAAGTCTGAGCTAAAATCCAGTTCACGGGGACAGAGCTTCCACAGAAATCCCCAGCTCTCTCCTTATCCCCACTTCCAACAAGGATCTTACACTGAGCAAGCTTCTCAACTATACTCCATGCAAGGCTGGCACTGACAATTCAGAATGCATTTGGTATGGCAATGACTGAATGGTAGAACAGCCAACTATTCCAGGCTTTGCTATGAGTGTAAAATTTGAGAAGAGCCCAGTTATATTTTGAAAGGAAATTGAACCACAGAATATCCTTGTAAAGCACAGTCAGAACAGCACAGAACACTCTCCAAATAATATGCTATTAAGTGCAGTAAATCCAAACAGCACCCTAGACACTTGTTTGGAAGTTCAGAATGCATATTATGGATATACTATTAATGTTTGTTTTTAGCATGAAATCTATCAAACCACAAACATTCAGTGCTATGGATATTAACTATTTCTTGAAAGAACTGATATACTACTGCAGTTTATTTGCATGGCAGGGAATGAAACTTCATGTTTCACCTTCTTCACGTCTTTCTTTGATTAGATTGCCTCAGTTTAATTACCATATTCTGTTAAAAGACGTCAGCACAGGTGTAATTTCATGCAGGTGTTACCTGGTATAATGAGGCCAGATGTTTCCCATGAAATACGTCTGGTTCATTTGGAATGTGTGTGCTGCAATAGATTGATTTGTACATCCATTAGTTCAAACTGAAAAAAAAATGGTGAGGAATTACGAACAAGGTGAAATTTGGACTAGAGGAACCGATAATAATACCTATTTTTCTCTTCTCTTTGTCCTTGGTTTCTGTCCTGTATTTAAGCTTTACCTTTAATGGCAGTTAAAGATCTCTCACTGCAGTGTCTATTTCAGTTAGTTCAGCTGGTTGGCCAAAAGTACAAAGATCATGAGTGTCTGATGCAAACATGCACAGATCATGCATGGAATAGGCAAGGGTGTACTTGCCTGGGCATTAAACTGGCAGCCGCCTGTCTTGCATCATCCATGTATCATCATCATCCATGTATTATCTTGCACTGTTACGACAATGGAGTTGGCCAGTTTCATAGTATTTTAGGATGGGGAGGAGAACGTCAGGTTTCCACCCACAGAAACTCTTCTCTGTTTGCAAAACATTGAGCAAAGAATAAAAAGTGCTTTTACTTGATCACAAATCCACCAACCCATGAATTTTCACTGATAGTAAATATTTCATAACACTGCTCTCAAGAAAGTTGATATCACGGCACAAAAAAAATGGAAGTGTTCATACTGGGGGGAGAACTGACTATCTGCATGAATTGCTGTGAGAACCACATGATTAGGTAAACCACACAGTGGCTCATGGCATTTTGCGCTGCAAGACTAATTTTGTTATTCTCATAAAGCGCATAGAAGTAAATAGTATTAAGTGACTTCTGCTGTTATGCAATAGAAGAGAAGCCAAATAGTCCTGAAAGGCTTAATGGAGATGAACTATTTACAGCCCATCCCTCGAAAGTTGTCTTAGCAACTTTGCCTTCTCATGCTCGCATCCCACATATTATAAGCATTGCTGTTGCCCCCAATCCAGAAGTAAAGCAGGAGTAACTTATACTGGTGTGAAACCAGCATAAGAGAGAGGAGATCAGAATTTGTTTGAAAACCTGTCCCTCATTTACCCCCAAAACTTTCAGTTGCTCTAACACAGAGTGTGCTTCTTGGGACCAGAGGACCAATACATTCCTACCTTCTGGTGATTTAGATGGCAATGACCAACTGCAGGCAAAGTGAAAACAAACAAACAAACAAACAAATCTAAAGGGCAGAACTGGAGGGGATTTTCTCAGTGAGGTATTTCCAGTTTGAGCTCACACGTAGGGGTTGTTCTGTACTCACATTTCATTCCAAACCCAATTCCAGCTGTCAGAGTAAGTGAATCCAACTGGCAGTTCAAATACCAGAGCAAGTCAGGACCTTTTCACATTTCTCCCCATTGTTCTGTCTAGTGCAATGCTGCATAGATGACATAAAACAAACCCTGAGACTCTGAAACTCATGGGACTGCAAAGCTCTCTGAACACTGAAGAGTTGAGCGTTACCGGAAAGTTCATAATAAACATTGGCACAAAGGGGCTTGCCAAGCAGGTATTACAGAAGCTCAAAGCAACCAAGACTTTTATTCTGTGCAATATGGCTTACTGTTTTTTAAAATTAAAAAAAAATCCCACAGGAGATCAAAATAGTGTAAACCATGCTGATCTTCCCATCTTGCAAATACTTATGCTTGTGCTTAACTTTAATCCCCATGGGGAAACTCAGATGCTTAAAGTTAAGTACTTGGATAAGCATTTGCAGGGTGGGTGAGGGGCTACAACCGTAGAAATAAAAGTTTTTAATTAAAAATACTAACTTAACATCAGCCAAAAATATTTCTTTAAAATTAGTTGTTTGAATGGTTTGCTTTGTTTGATGGAGAGCTTAAAGGTACATGTCAAACAAAGTATTTGTAAAATAACTAAAACCAACCACTCTACTGTCTACCCTCATTATTTCAATTCAGAGACTGGCAGAACAAGACTTAATACTACAATAAAGCAAAACTGGTGTCAGCAAAAAAAAAAAGTTTTGATGACACACTGATATGGGAACACTATGATACATGGATAAAAACTATGTGAAAACCAGAAACACATAAGATTGCAAATTAATCTTTTTATTTGAAATATAAATATTGTTACTATCAAGCTTGACAGTATAGAAAATGTGTGCCCTGCAGCCTTCTGACAAAACAAAATTTATATTTAAAACTTCCTGAAATAATGCCTTTCATATGTGGGGTTTTGTCACATTGCAGTGGCTCTGAGCCTACCTTATGGTCCTGCACCTTTAATTATTTTATGCCTAGAAGACACATTTTAAATAGAAGAGGCGGGTTACACGAGTTTTGACAGCTGGGGATGATTAAAATACTGACAACATGCACTATATAAAATTCCCTGAGGTTTTAGCAGGGTACTCATAGGAAAGTTGGAGATTAGAATAATAAAAAAAAAAGTATTTTTACCCACCAGCACGAAATGTTCAGGACATTTTCCCCCCTTCTCTTCCATATAAACTTTTTAAAAAATATCTCAAGGCCACATACTTGAAAATTGGTCAACAAATTTGATTTACTAATCTGTTCCCATTTAACAAATATGCAGCCAGGTTTCATGGCCAGCTGTTCTATATCACTTTGTGAATGGAGCAAGGGGAGAGCTGGATTTCAAACATAGTTAACATTGGGTTTTTTTCCTTACCAGGGTGTTACTGATTGTGCTGATTTTCTTGCTTCTTGACTGACATGGTGGTGTGCAAAATGTTGTTGTTGCTACTATAGTGGCAAAAATGTAGCCCTTAGGCCATGATCCACCAAGGTTTGTAAGCATATTCCTAATCCTAAGTATCTCAATAGCCCACGCTGAGTTTGCATGCTTAAAATTAGGCACATGTTTAAGTACTTTGCTGAACTGAGGGCTTAATAATCAGATGTATTAAGTTTAATCAGATGTATTCAGACAATAATGTAAAGGGAAGAGATGGGTTATGATGGTCATGACTGAAGCTCAGTGGTTGTAGTTCACAGGAGTTCACATGAAGCTTTTGATCCAAACAAATCTGTAAAAGCAAATCCCCCAAACAACCATATTTTGCCTTAAAGCCACGAAGAACTGCAGAGGCCATCCATTGGCTCAGGTGAACGTGAAACTCGCCACAAGTTATTGTTCATTATCATTCATGGATTTCAATTGCCCAGGACTGTGCTAGGTACCTCACAGCAACAAGTGAAGCCAGAGGGTGAAATCCTGATGCCACCCAAGTCAACGGCAAAACTCCCATTGATTTCACTGAGGCCAGGATTTCATCACCAGTTCTTGCCCCAAAAAGCTGACAATCTACGATTCTACTTGATACAATCAGCGATGCTCACGGGAGAGGGAGAATAATGTGATCATGCAGTTAATCAGAAAGGCAGGTAGATAGATGGAAAGTGAATGCCCCTCAATTTTCTTAAGCTTCCTGGCAGAGGTGAGGCTTTAGGAAGGATAGGAATGAGGCAAGTGAAGGACATACCCACATATAGGGTGCAGCATGGAAGACAACCCAGTGATAATCACAGGTAAGAGCAACAAAAGTAGTATCAAGGCTTGTATCATTGGTGGAGCAGAGAGGAAGACAGAAATGGAAGTAGATCTGGTAAGAGAGGGGGACATGAGTTGTGCAGTACAGATCATTGTAGATTCAACCAAAACTTCACAAGTTTTGCTAGATACATGTGAAAAGTCAGTCTACTGAAGTCAATGAATTTACACCCTTTTACATCAACAAACAATCTGGGCAAAAATGTAAAATCCCTTTGCTAGGCTGCTTCTCCGTGATGGAGAATACAAAATTTACATGAATGAAATATTATTCCCCTTTGAAAAGATACATTTAACAGGATACAGACATAGTCATTCCACTAGGATACATTACCACCTTTGTACTTACCGGTACCTCCATCGCTGTATACTAAGGCCCACAATGAGATATTATTGATGCCACTGCAAGATACACATTTCCCCATTAGGTCAAGTAATTCTAAATGCCCTAAAAATCCTTTTTTCCCTTAAGGAGTAATGGAGAATAAGTCTTTGCCTGTAGCACACTATGAGAGCTGTTTGGTCTTCTCCCAAAGATCATATCAAATATCTACACTGCAATGTACATTCAGGCTCAGTAGAACTCAAGTCAGCTTGAGCATCCACACTCATTTGTAACCCCTTAGGAATTGTTGAACCTGGGTCCCAGCCTAGGGCTCTGGGGGTATGGCTACACTTGGAATTTCAAAGCACTGCCGCGGCAGCGCTGTGGGAGTGCTGCCGCAGCAGTGCTTTGAAGTGTGAGTGTGGTCGGAGCGGCAGCGCTGGGAGAGAGCTCTCCTAGCGCTGCAGGTAAACCACATCCTTTACGAGTGTAGCATGCAGCGCTGGGAGCCGCGCTCCCAGCACTGCCGCCCTGATTACACTGACGCTTTACAGCACTGTATCTTGTAGCCCTCAGGGAGGTGTTTTTTCACACCCCTGAGCACGAAAGTTGCAGCACTGTAAAGTGTGAGTGTAGCCATAACACTCTGCACTACATTATCTAAGCCTGTGTCCAGACACCCATAACCCAGACTTTTGAGTGCTCTCTCAAAATGTGGTCACTCTAGCCCTCTCTTCATGGTACACACTTTTGGGAAGGCTCCGCCACCCCTGGCCCTGGGTTTTCAATTATGTGTGTGTCAGTGGAAGGAAGGGTTATACCTGAGCTGCAGTTCCAACTCTGGGCTGACATTGCAGTGTAGACATACCATAACAGTCCCATGAGATGTGCAATGCATCTGAAATAATGCAATTCTTTCTAAGATAATTGTAGTGACTGTATAGTGAATTTAATAATATTGATATTAATTATGGGGTAAAGGACAAGAAAGACCTTTTTTTAAAATGGTGCAATGCACATTATTGAAGGATGAGTGAAATTACGTAAACAGAAGCCAAGAATAGTTGAAGTGTCTGATTTGAGAAGTACAAGGACATAATGAGAATTTATCAAGTGTTCCTGTTTTATTTAGCTAGGATACAAAACACTTGTTTTATTCAGTGTTTGTAAATACAATGATGGATACATTTTTCTATGGAGGAACACAGATTCCCCCATCCCCCGTCTGAAAATATGCAAATTTACCAATTTCAGACCTGGGCAACAGACAAAAAACATAATATAGCAGAAACACTTGATGAAAATATTGTTTTAACTCCAAAGAAAACTAAAAGAAGTATATTTGAAATATTGTTTCCATAAACAGGTGTCTCATTCCATGACTCTCTAAGATTTCAAATTACAACAAGCAGGCAAAGTGGAATATATCCTGTTTCTTGTTAAGGAAAAAAAAATTGGTTGGGAAGACAACTCATCTTAAATGGCAAAATATGAGCTCAGACCAGGTTATTACAGAAGTGAATGTAATTTAAAAGGAGAAAATGAGCCACATGCAGATTCCCTTTTTGTAAAATGTACTCTGAAGAGTGGCTAACTTGCTGCCTGTGATCATTTAGGCTTGAAGAAGTGTTTTGACACCAATGCAGTAAGTGCCTGGTTTCATGGTTCACTTGTTAATACTGTACTCTTTTCACTGGACTACTGGAATTCTGGTCAGAAGCAGGTGTGTGAATTATCCAACTGAAGTTTCATCCCGGGGAAACCTCTCCGATCGATGTTCTGTGAACTTTTTTTCAGAACAATAACTAGTCAAGGGTGTTCCCTTAGCTGTGCTTTAGGAATTCATGATATTATAGATAATATGGAAAGATTCAGACACAGTCTGAAGCACTAGACACAATAAATACAGATCCAAAATAATTCAGAAGACACTTCATTCACATGAACAACATGTACTATAAAGTTAGGCACTGGTGGTAAAATTTCATAGCGCTCTATAGGATTTTACTTGCCTGACTTTGGGTTTGAGTCAATGAAAGTCAAGCAGCTTGAAATGTTATTCAGTTCTTTGAAATTTTCCCCCTATATAGTTTTATGAACTCTTGAACTGCTCAGCACTCAACAGTAAAGCTGTTATTGTGTTTCTATTGTGCTATGATAACTTATATATCCAGGAATCCAAGCCAAGATATGGTGGTTGCCAGAACCCACCCCAGTATTTATCATGTAGCTAAGCCTCCATAATTATATGCTATTCTAAGTATAGAGATATACTATGATACTAGGTACAGTAGCTCTGTGTGGCAACTGGAGGCAAATATTGACTACGTAAGCAGCAACCACATTTGGGCTGTGATATACAGCGGTGCCTCCCCATACTGTTGAATATGCCATTATACATCAACCAGCTGTGGAAAGGCTTGAGCACCCCTTCCCCCCCAAAAAATAAACTCAGGGAGTGGAAAGATCCTAAATCATCAAGGAAATCACCATACCCTGGGACAGCTATACCAAGCTACACCTGACCTCATACTCCATCCCACTCTCTCCATACTTAAAATCACAATACTCATGGTCTTGTTTTCAAAAATACCGAATACCCAGCAGCTCCCATGAAAACCAACGGATGTTCTGCCCATTTGAACATCAGGCCATTGATAACAAAATGAGAGTCATTGCCAGGGAATGGGCTGTGTGAAAGACAGACATCCAGGTGCTTTAATTATACCACGTACACTGTGTGGGTATGAGCTCAGTCCAAGCAGGAAAGATCAGAGTACCTCCACCCTATTTCCATCTGTCTGTCAACATTGCATAATCAGCAGTGCCTGCTCACCTGTGTCTCATGTTCAGAAGATAAGAGGTATAGACCCTTCAGCTAGCAGGCAACTACTGTGGGACTGAACTCCATGTGGAGTTGGGAATTGTTGTACAATAAGCTGGCAGTAGTCTGGCAGCTTTGTATCAGCACCAGAAATTTGGGGGCAAGCCAATCATTGCAAATTTAAGCATCAATGCATCCCACCTTTGGGGAAACGAATTACTGAAATCTGTTCAAAGAGACATTACATCAGTGTCTCATCTGCCTGCTTTTTGTTGTTGAACAAGTGCTCAGTAAGGAAAAAAGCCTAATATATAACCTAGTGTCCTTGTTTTCAAACCTTCATTGTTATATATAGGATGTGGCTGAGTATTTTATGGCTGCTGCTGTTTCCTACCCAAAACCTATCCAATGCAGATGTTCAGTGCATTGGTCTATTAAATGCTTTGTGTATTAAAATAGGCAAGTTGTCAAAGTCAGCTCTTTTTATTAACCCCTTTTCCCAATTATTTTTATATACGTGTACATGCACCCCCATGCCTCCACACACACACCCCTCCGTATGTAGATGATTTTGGAATTTCACACTGTAGAACTTTTTGTGCACATGCTGACCTGTTCAGATTTTTTTCTCTTATCTTTTTTTGTACAGGTAGTTACATCTTAATATTTGTGTGTCCAGTTACGAAGAAAGACGAGAGCGATGTGAAATAAAAAAATGTGACAAGTAGAATTATAGTATGAAATGATATTATACTCTTGCTTGATATTAATAGGTTTTTCCAAGTACTTAACAACTGTGCCATAACAGAAAATAATCCAGTGGGAGTGTCCTGTTAGCCATTTTAGACAGACTGTTAGCCAATTTATTTTATTTATTCATTATTTCAATTATAATGGATTCATTATCTGATTAATGAAGGGTAACATCCTGTCTTTAACACACACCTACTGAAAGAAACATGAAGGGATGTGCATTTAAGCTCATGCACTTCAGTGTTTATGGATATTTTGTACAGAATGAGACATTGCTTACCTTCCCACACAATGGAGACAGGTTCCTGGCACAGCGGTGATTTAATGAGCCAGAGAAGACCCAGGTCAGACCACACCCTTTGCAGCTAGAACTGTGCAAACAAATGTAATTACTTTGTGTGAATGGGATAAAGAAAAATTAAGTCAGTCTGTGCCCAGATGACAACTCTGACAGTAGCCTATTTTTTACAACATGACAACATTGCCCAGAAAGAGAAAGGCTCATAATTTTCTAAAATATCCTAATCCTGTTTACAGACCTTGCTGTCAAATGCTTGGAATCTGTTTGCAAAATTTTAAAAACAAATCACAAGAAGCCTGTTGAGTAATTTCTAATAGGGCCTGATCCACAGCCTAATGGGAATCTTTCCATTGATTTCACTGGGCTTAGCCCCACATTGGAGGAAAGCATCATCTTCACATGGACTTTCCACAAACAAAACCAGAAAGTCTAACTTCATACAGATAGTTAATTGCTGCAAATTATTTTCTTAGCTCTAGCACTTGGGGACATATAGTATCACCAAGAACTTGTTCTTGTGTTAAAAATCATCCTTGCTAACTGCATGCTTTGGTGATATATTGAGGCTCCAAACCCACCTATGAGAGTTCAGCACTTCGGAACACCACTGTTAAAGATTAAATTATGCTCTACATAGATAGTTCATGTGGTTTTGATTATTGTTATTGATAGAGCTTTTTAAGTCAGGCCAGATGAGGTTTCAGACCCGTTGCTTCTCTTTCTTTGGCTGGTGAGCAAGTGGAAATGTGAATAATCAAGTGACTTACTTGGGAAGACTTACCAGTAGCTCATCCTTACACATGCTCTAGGTATAATTTAGAGAACACTGCCACTACAGTACTACTGTCTACTCACATTTCAAAGTCTAATTAAGAAACTCACAGAACAAAATTCTGATCTTAGTAGCTTCAGTGTCCTGCAATATTTTTACACTCTGATATTTTGTCTACTGTGTCCATAAGATAACATGTATTTTGTGGACTTAGTGCTACGCAATTGGGTAGATAGGTTTAGAATACGTAAGTGATCAATGATGCATCTCACGGGTTATTTGAATGAACAGTTTCTGCAACTATCTTGCAGTCATGGTATACGCATGCACAACTGAAGTCCTTAAAAACATGAACATTGTGCCATGTAAGTTTGTGAATATGTGGCCTATGTGTGGGAGTATGAGAGAGATTTTACCAGGCCAAAGGGCAGTTATTGCCTATTGACTTTCAGTGAGACTTGGGTCTCTAACTGCCCTTTGTACCTTTGAACATCTTCACCTCTAATGCATCTTATGCATAGGGATTTTCCTTATTCAGACAAAAAAGTTATTAGGGAAGAATAAATTCTGAAGTGTAGTTTGGATTTTCAGATTTGGGCCCCTAAATTAAGGCATCCAGTATTTGGCTGCTCACATCAGCTCTCACTCGTGAGAACTGGTGTTGTAGTTGAAACACTCAGAGGGCCTAGGTTCCTTCTCTGACTGGAGAAGACTTCTCTGTGCCTCAGCTTTCTCAACCACAAAACAGGACTAACAATTATCTACTTCACTAGGCTTTTGTGACACTTATATCGGAAAAATGTGCAAGCAGTTTGCAGGACAGGACTGGAATTCAAAACGATCCTGGCAAAATTGGAGAATTGGTCTGAAATCAACGTGATGAAATTCAGTGAGTAAGGTAGGACTTCACTTAGGAAGGAAAAATCAAATGCACAACTACAAAATGGTGAATAAGTGGCTGGGTGATAGTACTGCTGAAAAGGATCTGGGGGTTGCAGTGGATCACCAACTGAATGAGTCAGCAATGTGGCACAGTTGCAAAAAAAGCTAGTATCATTCTGGTGTGTACCAACAATGTGTGGTATACAAGACATAGGAGGTAACTGTCGCACTCTGCGTGGCACTGGTGTGGTCTCAGATGCAGTACTATGTCCCATTCTAGGCACAACACTTTAGGAAAGACACGAACAAATTGGAGAGAGAGGCCAGAGGAAGCAACAATTATGATAAAAGGTTTAGAAAACCTGACCTATGTAGAAAGGTTAAAAAAAACTGGGCATGTTTAGTCTTCAGAAAAGAAGACTGAAGGGAGGACCAGATAACAACCTTCAAGTATGTTAAGGGCTTTTATAAAGAGGATGGTGAACAATTGTTCTCCATGTCCACTGAAGGTAGTATGAAAAGTAACAAGCTTAATCTGCAGCAAGGGATAAGTTGGATATTAGGAAAAACTATAAGAGTAGTTAAGTTTCGGAGTAGGCTTTCAAGGGAGGTTGTGGAATCCCTGCCATTGTAAGTTTTTAAGAATAGGTTAGACAAACACCTGTCAGGGATGGTTTAGGTATACTTGACCCTGTCTCAACTCAGGGGACTAGATTACCTCTTGAGGTCTCTTCCAGCATTATATATATCTATGAAAGTGTTTCAAAATCTTTAGTTAGCAGGTGCTATTGGAAATCAGGGTGGTATCTGAAAACAAGTTTTTTGGGGGGGTCTCTTGAGTTAACTTTATATTTTTACACATTTTTAAATTTTGTACAAAATTGGGCTACATATAATAATAGCTATTTCTTATCTAGCACTTTTCAGCAGAAGTTCTCAATGCACTTTACAAAGGAGATCAGTAATGCCTTTTTACATCTGTAAATTTTACAGATGGGGAAACAGAGACATGAGGTGGTTAAAGTGACTTGCCCAAGGTCACAGAGTAGACCAGTGTCAGAGCTGAGCATAGAATCCAGGTCTCCTAAGTCTCTAGCCACTAGACCACTTTGCCAGAGAACATAAGATAGGTTTTAAAAATGAAACGGAGCATTTTTAAATGTGTGATAGATATTTATACTTGTTCTGATTCTCTGAGATCTATACTGAGATTTGGAATAGAAATGGCAAGGGTATTTGCATTTATAGTCCTATTATTTGAAGGCCCAGAAGACTGTATGTGGATTAAAACTGTATGTGAATCTAGTCAATGTTGCTTAAAAACAAATTAATCTTCTATTACATCACAAATGAAACTGATGCTAAAAAAAGACGGTTACTCACTGTTGTAACTGTTGTTCTTCGAGATGTGTTGCTCATATCCATTCCAAATAGGTGTGCGTGTGCCGCGTGCACATTCGTCGGAAGATTTTTACCCTAGCAACACCCGGCGGGTCTGCTGGGCGCCCCCTGGCGTGGCGCCGCCATGGCACCGAATATATACCCCTGCCAACCAGTCCGCTCCTCAGTTCCTTCTTGTTGGCTACTCCGACAGTGGGGAAGGAGGGCGGGTTTTGGAATGGATATGAGCAACACATCTCAAAGAACAACAGTTACAACGGTGAGTAACCGTCTTTTCTTCTTCAAGTGCTTGCTCATATCCATTCCAAATAGGTGAATCCCAAGCCTTACCTAGGCGGTGGGGTCGGAGTGAGAAACTGCAGAGTGCAGGACTGCTGAGCCAAAGGCTGCATCGTCTCTGGATTGTTGTACCAGGGCGTAATGAGATGTAAAGGTGTGCACCGAAGACCACGTAGCTGCTCGGCATATCTCCTGGATAGGCACTTAAGCTAAAAAGGCGGCCGACGAGGCCTGGACCCTGGTCGAATGTGCGGTAACGTGGCCCGGAGAAGTGTGAGCTAAATCATAGCAAGCCCAGATGCACGCTGTTACCCAGGACGAAATCCTCTGGGAAGAAACAGGCTGGCCTTTCATCCGGTCTGCCACCGCAACAAAGAGTTGGAGAGTTCTACGGAAAGACCGCGTACGGTCAATATAGAAGGCGAGCGCCCTACGGACGTCCAGCGAGTGCAACTATTGCTCCCTACGTGATGTATGGGGCTTGAGGAAAAAGACCGGGAGGAATATGTCCTGGTTGAGATGAAAGGAGGAAACTACTTTGAGGAGGAATGCCAGATGTGGGCATAACTGCACCTTGTCTTTGTGGAATGTCGTGTAAGGTGGGTCCACCATCAGAGCTCGAAGTTCAGAGACTCTCCTCGCCGATGTAATGGCTACAAGGAAGGCTGTTTTCCACGACAAATATAAGAGTGAGCAGGTTGCCAGCGGTTCGAATGGGGGGGAGCATAAGCCTCATCAAAACTAAATTGAGGTCCCAGGAGGGGGCGGGGCATCGTACCAAAGGAAAAAGATGCTCCAGGCCTTTGAGGAACCTGGAGACCATAGGGTG
Organism: Chelonoidis abingdonii; assembly: GCF_003597395.2. Classification (NCBI taxonomy): domain Eukaryota; kingdom Metazoa; phylum Chordata; order Testudines; family Testudinidae; genus Chelonoidis; species Chelonoidis abingdonii. The sequence goes on from NC_133787.1 coordinate 31,600,071, forward strand.
GGAGAAGACAGAGAAAGCTCCCTCTCCAGGGTGGAAAGTCGAGATAGCTGCTAAGTGTACACGCAGAGATGAGGTCGCGAGACCCTGCTGCTTGAGATACCAGAGGTAGTCCAGGATATTAGGGATGGGAACCTGTGTAGGAGCAACATTCTGCGTCTGACACCAGCAAGAGAACCTTTTCCACTTGGCTAAGTAAGTGGACCGAGTAGACGGTTTCCTGCTACCCAGGAGAACCTCCTGCAACGGGGCTGAGCAGCGTAATTCCAACGGGGTTAACCATGTAGGAGCCATGCTGTTAGGTGGAGGGACTGCAGGTCTGGGTGGAGAAGCCTGCCGTGGTCCTGCGTGATCAAGTCCTGATGGAGGGGTAGGGGGATTGGGTCGGCCCTCGAGAGGTCCAGCAACGTGGTGTACCAGCGTTGCTGGGGCCAGGCAGGGGCAATCAGAATCAGTCGAGCCCTGTCCCTGCGAAGTTTCACGAGAACCCTGTGCACCATCGGGAAGGGGGGAAAGGCGTAAAGCAAGTGGTTCACCCAAGAGATTAGGAAGGCATCCAATATTGAGCCCAGGGCGAGACCCTGGAAGGAGCAGAACCTGTGGCACTTCCGGCTGTTGCGGGAAGCGAAGAGGTCGATGTGGGGAAAACTCCACTTCTGGAAGATGGAATGGGCAACGTCCGGGAGAAGCGACCACTCGTGGGCGAGGAAGGATCTGCTGAGATAGTCCGCTAGTGTGTTCCGGACTCCAGGGAGAAAGGACGCCACCAGGTCTATAGAGTGGGCTATACAAAATTCCCACAGATGGATCGCCTCCTGACAAAGGGGGGAGGAGCGAGTCTCTCCCTGCTTGTTTATGTAATGCATTGCCGTTGTGTTGTCCGTGAGCACGAGAACACAACGGCCCTGCAGATGATGTCTGAAGGTCTGGCAGGTGAGGCGGACTGCTCTCAGCTCCCTGACGTTTATATTTAGCGCTAGTTTTTGGGTCAACCAGAGGCCTTGCATGCGACGATGGCCTAGGTGAGCCCCCCAGCCAAGAGACGACGCGTCCGTCGTTAGGGATACTGAGGGTTGTCTCGGGTGGAACGGCATGCCTGCACAGACCAGTGAAGGTGTTAGCCACCAGTTGAGGGAGCCTAAGACACTTTGAGGAACGGTGACGACCATATCGATCGAGTCCCTGCCTGGGCGGTAAATTGAGGCCAGCCAGGTTTAAAGGGGACGCAGACACAGTTTGGCGTGCCTGGTTACAAAGGTGCACGCAGCCACGTGGCCGAGCAAGCTGAGGCAGGTACGGGCTGAGGTCATCGGGAAAGTTTGAAGGTTTTGTATGGCCGAGACTATTGACCTGAACTGGGGCAGCGGAAGGCAGGCTGTTGAGAGTTTGGAGTCTAGAATGGCTCCTATGAACTCCAATCTTTGAGTGGGTACCAGAGAGTGAACTTCTCTGTATTGATCATCAGGCCCAATCGCTCGAACAGGTCTGTGATGATCGCCACATGTCTGGAGACTTGGGCCTCGGAGGTCCCGCGAATTAGCCAGTCGAGCGGCGCCGGCGCTCTCCGGTGCCAAAGAGGCACCTCTCCCTGGCATGGACTGTGTGGCACCTGGTGCCAAAGTTGGAGGGGTGAGGGCCACCTCCATTAGGAGCTGCTGAAGGCAAAAGTCTCGCTCCTTTTTTGTCTGCGGCTTAAAAGATTTGCAAATGCGGCACTTATCTGAGAGACGGGATTCCCCCAGGCACTTTAGGCACGAGTCGTGGGGGTCTCCCATTGGCATTGGCCGGCGGCAGGCTGAGCACGGCTTGAAGCCCGGTGAGCCAGGCATGGGCCTGGGCACTGGGGGAGCGGAAGGGCTAATACCCAGCCCTCTAAGTGAAAAACACTAACTACGTTAAGAACAGTATAAACTACAACTATAACTATAACTATATACACAAAAGTACTAGAACAGGTGAATCGCTAGGGAGGTGGAGAAAGGCTAAGCCGCGCTCCACTGTTCCAGCGACCGACACGGGCGGTAAGAAGGAACTGAGGAGCGGACGGGTTGGCAGGGGTATATATTCGGTGCCATGGCAGCGCCATGGCAGCGCCACGCCAGGGGGCGCCCAGCCGACCCGCCGGGTGTTGCTAGGGTAAAAATCTTCCGACAAACGTGCACACGGCGTGCACACACCTATTTGGAACGGATATGAGCAAGCACTCGAAGAAGAATGATGGCACACTCTTTTCATTATAAATAAAATGAAGAGTTGTACTGTGATACAATTGGCAATCTATACACTCTCTAAACAAAAATATTTTTTTCCCATATGTAATTTGCCATCTACTCATGATGAATGTTTCTTTTGGGAATGCTAGTAGCATCACTGTTCCATATCCTTGTTAGGTGAGCTATTCAATAACATCAGATAAGCACGATGTACTCATTGCCACTGGACAGCTGCCCCAAATTTCCACATTCACCTCAGTGCTGTTACTTTCTGTTGGGCCCTTCTTTGTAGTTTGCTAAATTAAAATCGAGACCACTCTGCCATTTCTGAAAGAGCTGCTGGATTTGTTGTTGCGCTCAAGGTACACTGACATTTATAGAAAGCATCAGAGAACTGGATCACTGGGCAGGTTGAACAGCTTTATGTTTGGATGTTTTTTTAAATCAGATTTTACTTTCAGAGTTTAACACAGGAGCAGTCTGAATTCCAAAGAGATTAAGAGCTGCAAGGAATATTTGGCCAAATCCCAGTTTACTTGCAAGAAAAGGAAGCAAGAAATCCCAATGAAAAACATTCAGGCACAACCCATACTTTCAAAGTGTGTTGCTTAACAGGGTTCTGTAGGGGCTTCCTTCACCACAGCATGTATCCTCTCTAAGGTTTCCAGCCTGCCCTGCTTTTAAAGTGATACCATCCCATCACACCAAATACCATTCTTACTCATTTAATTACTAACATTGTATTATTTGTTATTACTGTTGTGACTCACTTGTATAGCATTACAAATTAAAAAATTTCCAGACAGACCTCTCAAAAAGATACACAGCACATCTTTGCAGGCAGCATTTTACTAACTGTGGATGACTCGTAGGGAAGTTTTCCTCCTTATCTTCAAAGCACTCCATGGCCTGGGCCCAGGATCTCTAAAAGATCATCCAAAGCTCTAGGACAAAGACTTGTCGACAACTACACTCCTCTGGCACAATGGAATTCTCTACAATAAGGTAAAAGTCATCTGTGCAAGAGACCAAACTTCCACAGGGGCTGGTCTGAGATTATGCAATGAATGAACTCAACCAGGAACTGAGGACCATCACAAACCTCTCCACGGACAAGGCCTATTTCTTTGAAATGCCTTCTCTAACAAACACAGAGCAACAGGTATATATTTTAAAAAAAACACTACTAAGGAACTCCACTGGGAAGAGAGTGAGAGAACAGCAGCATATGACAGATGTGCAGTCAGATTGCTTAATGAACTAGTGGAAGATGCTCAGATACTATGGTGATAAGCATGGTATAAAAACCTGACTAGACTAAGTTTCTTGATTAGCAGGGGCAATGTATGTAGATGCCCATGCAGTGGGTGCATACAGATAATGTAAGCTAAACTTTATAAATCACACTGATATCATGTGCACTTTCAAATCCAGATCACCACTTTGAATCCAGTGGAGGTTAGCAATGAGCAGAGTTTGGCAACCTAATATGATCTGCTAGTCTCACCACCTTTCCTATTGTGTCACCAACCTCCGCCCCCTCTCCTTTGGCACTCTTTTTGGAGGAATGAAAGAGAAATACCTTCTCACCCCCGTCAATCCTTTTAGAACAGATATAGGCCAGGCAGTGGCCTGCAAGACAGACAACTTAGTCTCCATCCCCAGCTCTGCTGCACGACCATGGGCAAATCACTTCACAGCTCTGCTTCCCTTTTCATGTCTCATCTAGTTAGATTGTAAACTCTGGGACTATCTCTGTGTGTGAGAACAGACACAAGTGCTATGCGGTGCCAATCTGCTGGGACTTTAGAGCTTATAATAGTGTGAACCATGGCCGGCTCAGGAGTTTTTGCCCCCTCAAGCGGCGAAAAAGAAAAAAGAGCCACAATCAGCGGCACTTCAGTGGCAGCTCCACCACCACCACTTTGTTCTTTGGCAGCAATTCGGCGGCAGGTCCTTCCCTCCAAGACGGACTGAGGGACCCGCCGCTGAATTGCCACCGAAGAGCTGGAGATACCGCCCCTGTCCATTGGCTGCCCCAAGCACCTGCTTGCTGCACTGGTGCCTGGAGCCAGCCCTGGTTTGAACAAACCCATGGGACCACTGATGCACTTAAAGTTAAGTGTGTGCCCAGGTGTTTGCAGAACTGGAGCTTATGTTTGTTCTGTGGATGAGAAGACAATTTCAGATGTGAAGACTACCAATCTGGCATCTTCATCTAGCACTAAATTCTCTTTATAAAGAGCAGAAAGAAATTGCTGCTTTTGCTTAGGAACTGTGCATTGCCCCATATGAATATTTTGAACAGTATGGGAAAGAAGCCTTTGTGAAGAGCTGATTTATGTATTCTGTTGCTTGTGCACTAAATACTATATCTGAAATTATATAAAGAAGAAGATATTTTTAGTAATTGTTGGCTATTAAAGCCACTGGAAAAAAAGTAGTTTCTCTAGGTACAACTTATTCTGTTTGTGGTTTTAGACACCATTGCCAATATTTCAATAATATATACATTATGAACTGCTATAGCTGGCAAGGTGTATCCATGTTGTCTGTTCCAGGGGAGGATTTTATTGCTTACTCAAAATGAATAGATTCCGAAGTGGAATCCAGCATGGAAAATGAAGAAAGGTCAGGGATAGGGTAATATTTATGGCAGATAGAGCTTTTTAGTATCTTACTAGCTTCAGGGTCTAAAGCACTCTTTTGAGCCTCCTCACTCAGAGAGCCTGTTGGTATTCAAAAAAAAAAAGAGTGAACTTTTTCATTATAAGCCATTCTAACGCAGAACTTTTTATGCAAAATAAGTAACATGCAAAGGGGTGTTCCAGCCCAGCTGAGACCAACACTCACTATAAAACATGACACACTTTTGGCAGTAAGCACTGCAGCTATAGTACTTGCTCACTTTTATTTGGAACTGGGTGCTATAATCCCAGCTATTAATCATGGACTTAGGAAACTAAATATTAGGAATTGGATGAGTTTCACTCACAAGGGGATATAGAGGACGGATGACTATGAGATAAGGGAAAGAGGGTGTGGTACTAAATGTGGCACAAAGATATGCAGGGTTAAAGAATTCCCATCTGCAATGAATGCACAAATAAATGATGAAGACTAAAGCAACGGACAGTAGGTATAGGTTTTGGGAAAGGCCAATTGCTAGGATGAGTAACAGAGCTGGGAAAACTAGTCACAGGGAACGTGCGACCCTCAGAGCATCCCAGTGCCAGATGGTAACAAGCTTACTGATATTGGATAGTGAATTTCAGCTGGCTTGACCAGTGCAGTGTACCCCAATTCACTTATGTCACAAGCTGTGTCTAATTGGTGTTATGTAAGGCATCACTGGGAAACCAACAGCAGTGATCACTAATATCCTTGCAAAGTGGATGTATGGTAAATGCCCAAAAGACTGTACAAAGGTGAAGGAAACATTGAACTAAAATGTATTGAACCAGAGATGTCTGGGGAAGTGGGTAAACAGGTTTTCTCCAGACAAAGGAAAAGCCAATGCCTCCATTTAGGTGCACTCACTGGCAATTGGCAATCATAGTCAAGTGGTCATTCGTTGGCACATCAGAGGCTGCAGAAACAGATCAATTTGTATAATAGAAAGCACTGGTGGGGAGGCCACTGGCATGAAACTTTCTCCATAAGACTCCCTGGCACCTTTCTTCACTGGACTATAAAAGTGAGAGACAAAGACCCCCAAGTTATCTTTCAACTAAGATGACAAAGGAACCAAGAACTCTGTATTTTGTGGGAGATCCTGGCCAAGGGGGGGTTGGTAAGAATCTTACCATGAACTAAGACTCTAGGTTTGTTAAGTCTTAATCACTAGAAAGTGTTTTTCACTTTTTTTTGTTTGTGACCATTTCTGACTTATAGACTCACAGACTCGTAGGTCAGAAGGGACCAATATGATCATCTAGTCTGACCTCCTGCACAAAGCAGGCCACAGAACCCTACCCATCCACTTTTATAACAACCCCTAACCCATGACTGAGTTATTGAAGTCCTCAAA
>NC_133787.1:31607887-31649778 GCF_003597395.2 Chelonoidis abingdonii
GTTCCATCACTGATCTTATTTATCACTTACAGTTAACACTGCATCATTGGATGGTACATGAAAACGATTCAGGCTACTTTAAATCTCCAGCCATCCTTTGGCCTTTCTTGGCCTGCTCTTCTTCTAAACAGCAGCATGCTAGCGCTTCAATAAGCGCTGGTACTCCCAGTCATTGAGTACATTCGCACGAGGTTACTATTATCTTACCTATTAAATATCTGGCTTTCAGCACTTCCTGCACAAGCCAGTAGGCCTCCCAGTTCCTCCATCTCGTGTTACCTCACTAAGGTAGCTAGGGCTCCCGCGGGCATTAGTCGGTATGAAGGGAGATGGAAGGCAGGGCTCCACGCTGACATATTTAAACAGTGGGATACCGCATTTGATCCAGAGGAGCAAGTGATCCCGGAGGAAAGCGAGCGCAGAGAAACTGAGCTAACAGTGATGGACTCGAGTGTAGAACTGGGGCGATAACTGTGCGCGCGGCGAGACCGGGTAACAGGAATTTTACGGACCCAACCGCCAGAAAACAAAGTAAAGAGCATGTCTACACCTACATACCACGCAGCTCAGCGCAATGGAATATCACTAGGTAATATGCAAAGAAAGGGAACTGGAGCTACTGGTGCAGGAAGTGAAACCAAATACTATATAAGTGGAATAAAGAATATCCCGGCCTTAGGTCGGTAATAGTACTCATGACTGAGAGTACCAGCGTATTGAAGGCTATGTGGGGGCTATTTGATTACCGACTATCAGGGAAGGAAAAGGCAGGTGGGGAGTAGCATTTTACCATCAACAAAACATTTGTACACGCTACAATAGCTGTCACAGGAATATAATAAGAAGCGAGCCTTGGCACATGTGTAACCACTAGGACGGAGTCTGTCTCGTGTGTCTAAAAATCACACTTCGCGTCTCCTAGAGAGTTAAAAAGAGCTACTTAAGTGCCTCCCATGAGCAGTAGCCTTTGTGGGGAGAGTCGCTACCAGGACTGCCGAGACCGAGGGATCGATCTCGCGATAAGAATCACGAAGACTCCTCCTCGTCCAATCTCTTTATCACGAAAAGAGCATCTATATGTATATTATGATATGCTCATCTCATATATGGAGAGAGGCTTGAGGTCACAAGCTTCCGCACGAGCCTTACGTCATATGCCACTAGACGAAGTGCTTAGGCACGAGAATAATTAGTGGGCGCGGACCTACTTTTCCTGGTAATGTGATACTTACGGGCGGAAGGATTGCTTCACGACCCAAAGTATCACCCGATAAGAACGTAACTCGCAATGACAAGAGGGGATGCCATTTTAACGATTTGGTTTTGGCTGTCGGCATAAATGCTTCGAATGACGGCGTAAGCATTACTCCCAAAGCCCTCCTTATAGCACCACTGCCTGAGCCATCTGTTAATCGTGCATCTAATCTTGATTCAGGCTCTTTGTTCGAGGCCTGCTCTAGGGCGGAACCAGCAGAGTCCCCACTGAGACACCTGAGCCTCGATTCCTGAGGGGGGCGTCTTCCGCCAGGCTTGGCATGAGTCCTCCTTGATAGCAGTCGGCAGGCGAAAGTAACTAGCCTATGCATGCGATGCCCATTTTTTAAAGGAGCAATCAAACGATCTTGCGCCGCTCGGATACCTTTTCAGGCTCTGCAGGTCCACATCCTGTATCTTAGCGCCGCCCGGGCGAAGCACACCCTTCTGTTCTCTCCGATCACGCGGAGTTACGGCCATGTCTACGTTCTTCTCAGTAAAGCGAGTCTGCCAAATCAAATAGACTTGCCTTTATGCGCTGGTGACAGATGTGATTGCTGCCGGTCTGATCCCCTGGCACGGCAGCTGGCCCGGGCAAGTCCTCTCGATTCGTAATAGCGGCTTTAGACTTTTGCAAATCGCTCGCTGGGGCTCATACTTAGGTTTTTTTTTTTTTTGTGTTTTTTTTTTTTTTTTTTGTTTTTTTTTTCTTTTTTGTTTTTTTTTTGGTTTGTTTTTTTTTTGTGTTTTTGTTTTTTTTTTGTTTTGTTTTTTTTTTTTTTTTTTTGTTTTTTTGTTTTTTTTTTTGTTTTCTTTTTTTTGTTTTTTTTTTTTTTTTTTTTTTTTTTTTGTTTTTTTTTGTTTGTTTTGGTTGCCTCCATTGACTCTCCGATCTCGCTTCTGTGGCCAGGACTAGCTCTCGTCTCTTTTCGCTTGGCCCCATTCTTCCTTCAAAGCGAGCATCAACTGCTGTGGCTCCATCTTCATTTTTCCAAAGCCCAGGCGAACCTGTTCCTGAGTGCTATTTCTCCGTCGCTGGGCACCGTCTTTTTCCTCTGGCTGGTTCTGCCTAAGTCAGCATGCTCCACGTCCATTTACGCTGCACCCAGCAGGCCGCCTCCTCAGAAAGTTCTTGGTCGCTGCTTCCATCTGCACATCTGAGCTATCCGCCTGTGCGCGCATCAATGGTCTGTGTTCATCATCTGCTCAAGGCTAACCCCCTTGCTAAAAGCTCGAGGCCAGAGTTCTACATGATCTCCATCCCTTATGCTTTTCTTCCAGGGCAGCTCTATCAGCCGGTCACTTTCATCAGACAAAACCGCTTTGCAGGTGCGGCCCCTCAAAAAAAAGAGGAAAAGGACGCATGTACAATGCGCACAGGCTCGCAGCATCGGTCAATACCTCAGTGTGTTCTCACATGGCTGGCCTCTGTCTCAGCCTCTGGCCTTGACCAACCTCTGTGCGTTTTGTTTTTTATTTTTTTTTTTTTGGGCAGTTACAGCGCCAACACAGCTGCAGCCAGCAGGCCCCCAACAGAGCACTGGGCTGCGGGCAAAGAGCCGCCTGCGCCCTTCCCTTAATCTTGCTTGTTGGGGTTTCTCTGCCTTAGTCTCCCCTGCAACCTCCCCCTGGAAACTCCCACTGAAACTCCCCTGTTAGCAGCTCTGTTTGCTGGCTCCTGTGCCGCTGCCTGAGTGCCTGGCTACTTATATAGGACCCCTAATCAGGTAAGCCCCGCCCCCAACTCAGGGCTCAGCCTCTCTCCCAGCACCTGGCCCCTAGCAGCCTTCACACACACTCACTCACACACAAACTCCACAATACAATCCACAAACTACAAAAACCTGCTCCTTCAACAGAAGTCCCACTGAAACTCCCCTGTTAGCAGCTGGCTCCTGTTCACTTAAAATTTCACTTTTTCATTAAATAAACTTGTTTGACTTCTATTCTAAATCAGCCCAGTGCTGTGTTTGATATGGCATTATTATTAACTCCAGTGAAAGCACCAAGCTTGCTCCTCTCAATGTTCCAGGAGAGAGCTGGACATTTCAGGGCAGATGATTCATGGGAAATTCAGGATGGGGGGTGTGTTGCGGTCACTTGGCTAATAGCAACCAAGGCTGGTGGAGACCAAAGTGTGACTGTGGTGTAACAAGCAGGCTGCTGGAGTCAGAATTGCTGAATCAGGGCTGCTCAATACACGGACACTAAGTGCATGCTCGTCTGCTGGCTGGGAGCATCCAGACAGGAAGCTACAGCAACAGAGCACTTTAAGGCACTCAGGATTATAGGACAAGTGGTGACAACCTCTCACTGGTCTGGACTGCACCCCAAAACATGACAGAATGCCTGCCTAGTTCAGTGGTATAAATTTAATAGTAACCGTAAGCTATTCCCATTATACTGCTGTTCAGTGGCCTGTGCAAAAGGCGTTTGGGGTCTAAGTCCAGTCCCCTGTCAGCAGCTGTCGACATCACAAATATCCATCTGGTTGGCAGTCTCATTAGCACAGCCAAAAACTGACTGAACATGAAGACTGAACCATCTTCTATATGACAGAGCCCTTCTTTCATCCCTGGTGAGGGAAGGGAGGAAAAGAGGTGCTGTGAAGTGAGAAATATGGGAAGGCTGCATGTGTTTTGTGGATTAAAGAGAGGACTTCAGTCTCCAGGCTTCTCCATCTGGTAACATCTATGATGTGAAAATTAAAATAGTCCAAAATACCATAGGGGGAATACAGCCAGATATACCATATGGGGCAGCAATGGGTTAGAACCCACAGAGCAAGTATTTTTCCCATGCTCTCTTGAAGAGTACCTGATGTACTCATGCATACATATTATGATACATGCATATCAATGCTGCTTTTGTGTTGTGTGTCCTTCAGAATGCTGGAATGTCTAGTGGACCACCAACATTTCAAAGAATGGCAAAGAATCTCATCACCTCACAGATCAGCATGGGAAGGAGATAAAACATAGGCACAAAATTGTTTCCACAGGGAGCTTCTCAAAAGAATCCCTGTTGATATCAGTTTGTTACACACAGAACACCTTACAAGTCACAGGCCAGGTCTACACTGTGACTTTAAATCGGTTTAATGGCCGATATACCGATTTAACGCTGTATCCGTTCACACGACGTCGTCATTATATGAGTAAACGCCGTCCTAAATCGATTCGGAACTTCATCGAAACGAAGAGGAGTAGCGCTAATATCGAATAGTGATAACTCGATTAGGGTCATGTGGACGGAAATCGACGTTATGCCGGCGCATCCCAGAGGCAGCAACTGACGCTCGGACAGCAATCTGAACTCGGGCAGCGGGCAGGTAAACAGGAAGCCCGGAACTTTGAATGATTACATTCCTGCTGCCCAGCGTGGACTCTTGATCAGCACGGTGGCGATGCAGTTTTGAAATCGAAAAATAAGCTCCAGCATAGACCGTACGGGAATACTAGTCTGATCGCTGTATGGGGAGACAAATTGTTTATCAGCTCCGTACAGAACACGAAATCCAAAGCGTTGAATAAAAAACTCCAGGATACACGCGCTAGTGGACAAGCGTAACGGAAGCCAGAGACTCAAATGACGCATCATGAAGGGAGGGAGGGGTACTGAGGACTCCAGCTATCCACAGTCCACAGCAGTCTCTGAAAATTATTTGCATTCTTGCTGAGCTCCCAATGTCTGTAGGGTTCAAACACAGTGTTGGCGTGGTTCAGGAACAGCCTCAGTTTATTTCCCCATCACCACGTGAAAAAAAAAAGGAAAGATTCTGTGCATGCGTTTGCTCATGCACTCTCGCAAAAGGCGCCAAAGGGTTGTCTGCTGCTTACACAAAGGAGGGTGGAGCTGTACCCAGACACCCGGGGCATGTTTTCGCCCATCAGGCACTGTGCTCTCAACACGGAAGTGGGAACTAGGGATAGCTGAGAACAGCTACCCACAGTGGCACGCTCCTGAACGTATGGTATTTGACCATGGACGCAAACAATCGATTTCGGGATCCCACTGTGGACGCGCTAAACCGATTTTATTAGATCTGTTTTGTAATATCGGTTTAAGCTAATTCGAAATAATCGTGCAGTGTAGACGTACCCACAGATAGTTGCTCTTTGATATTGTCTTACTCTCCTAGGAATTGCTCCATCTTCTATTGATGTCAATGGCAAAACTCCTGTTGACTTTAGTGAGAGCAGAATCGGGTACTGATCTCTGTACTTTTTCTCATATGTCTTTGGCTCTAATTCTGATTAGACACCCATGTAAAATGAGGTGCAGCTTCACTTAAATCAATGGTGTTACAATGATCTGAGATCAGAATCAGGCCTCATGGGGTGTTGTACCTCTGCCCTTCTGTGCCCATATGCACACTTTGGCTCTCAGAACTGAATTGACTCATGTGTAGACTGACTCTTCCTTTAGTGGAAGGAAGTGATAATTGTTTTAAAGAGGTTCAAAATTAAAGGAACAGACACCCACCTACTTGGTCTTAGACCTATTGGGTAATGCAATTACTCTTCTATGTGTCCTGGTCAGTACATTATTCTGGAGAAGGCATGGTCTGCTTTTTAAGTCCTGAGACATAATGAGCCTGTTATATAATTTACCAGGTACAAATATATTCTTCTTTCTAGCTAACCTAACCTGTTGTTGTAACAAGCCATGTTTTAATGATAGTCGTTTCACCACTGCACATTCATACAGAGCGCACATAATTCAAATACAATGTGGCAGCATGGTCTGGAACAATTACTTCTCAGAAATTACTAGACATCTGAATTGTGCATATATTTAATCAGTCTCTTCCTCAATGAATCTCATTTGAAATGTGTGACTCCACTCTGTATACCACCACTCAAGTTGTCTTGCATTACAGTTTAAGTTAAAGAACACAGCCTCTTTATTTTTAACCAGATCAGACACCTGCTATCCATTTGAATGGTATCTGATAGAAATATTTGTGCAGGAAGGACAAGAATCAATTATTCATGAGAACTAGACAATGAACTGCATTAACACAGTTCATGAACCTGAAACCTTTGCAACCTGGCTTATCCTCCATACATTTATAAGGGCACTTGCATCTTTTAAACAACTGACATATTTATGCTGCAGAAGACAGAAACAAATGAGGAAGCAAATGTATTTTGTTAAAAGAAAATGTGAAATGTTTTGGATTAGATTGAATTTCTTTTCTGTTCCCCTATATAAGTGGTAACATTTCACTACTTTATTTAACTAAACATCTCATGAGACTGTCTTTTCCATGAGATTTCCAGCCCAGATTCTGCTGAAGGAAGAAATTTGGATAACTCAGATGATCAAATATACGTAACTTTTGGATGCTTAACCTTGAGTATATGGGAGTTTGGATTCTTAATCTTTCATGGTAGCTTATTTAAACAAAACATTTTGAGGTTCCTTCACCCTTAGTCCCTTTGCACTGTATGCATGTGCATTCCTTTCCTAGCAAGCTCTTCATCTCTATGTTTCAAATACAATTTAATTAAGCACAGCCAACTTTGCAATGGTGTTCTGGTTGAGCATATGCCAACAGGAGCCCTGCACTTCACTTCATTTGAGCCTTGTAGTGCGACTACTGATGATGTCTGATGAAGTGCCTGACGTTCAAGCTATATGGAGACATAGTCCTGATGTCAGAATGGAATGGTAAGAACAATACAGAAGTTTAGGCCCCAAGAAAATTAAAAAATTGCTAACACTACATTCTATTAAAGTCTTGCTCCACTCAGAGCAGAGATGTGAATGCCACTGTCATGTTTAATACATCATTATGCATAGTCTCATTATACTAGGAGAGTGGTTGAAATCCCAAGACAAATTTTTAAAATATGTGACAATCAGAAATGTCAGTATCTGTATTTTGAATCCCAGGATTGGCCAGTCCTTGAACTAATACAAGTTGAAATACAATTTGAATTAAAATCAAGCCTCCAATTGACTTTAAAGGCAACCATTAATATTTATTTGTTTTGATGGGAAATGATACCGGCAATTAATTTCTTTCACACCTTCAGTGTTTGAGTTATAAAAACTTGTAATGTAACATGGCATGCCAGATGAATAACATCTGAGATTATTTCTTTTAGATCAAATGATTGACATGCAGTGATTTTTATAGCAAAATTGTGCAATGATAGATGAGGCGAGTGCTACTATGGGAAGATCTATCGTGTTAAATATTTTTCCCTAGCATAAAATGTATTACCCTGGTCTATAAGCTGTCACTGTAAAAAGAATAGGAATGATAAGGTTATGGGTTCTCTCTTCCACTGTATCTCTTTTAGAAAATATAGCAGTAATTTATAAATAAAACATATAAGGACTCAGTTCAATAAGACACACGTCTGGACTTTGGCACTGCAGAGCTCTGCACCAGGCCACCAAAGCTGCATAACATTGATTTTCTTCGGTGTCTTTCACAGTCTCTTGCCAGCATCTCATTGCAGAGGGCAGACATGACTTTTATTATATCAGCCCCTTTGCCATTAATGACAAGCAAATACCTTTCCTTAATGATTGGTCAGTTGATGACAAGACTGGGACTCCACCCATTTCTTGCTATTGGTGTGCCAGTTTTCCCCACTCTCCTTGTCCTCTTTGTGGGTGGAGATTTTGAAGCCACTAAGCTTTCACATCATGTACTGGGGCGGGGAGGCGGGGGTGTAGTTCTAGGGGTTGGTTTTACTAGCTCTCCAGAGTAAAATAAGCCTGATGTGCACCCCAACCACCTTCTAGTGCAGGGAGTGTGAGGAGAGTCTCCCATTTCATACTCATGGAGGTGAAAGTCCCAGGAGCAGAATCAGTCCTACCACTTTCTTGAAGATGGAAAACTACCCAAACCTCCTGAGTTTGCAAAATTCAGTGGAAACAGTATTCTTAGTAAATCCTGTAGTATTTCTTCATGTCCACTTCTGGTCCAGGCTAGTGAAGCATGATCACAGAACTTAGAGCATAAAACCAAAAGTCAGGAGTTCTATTCATGGCTCTGATACTGACTTGCTGAATAACCTTGAGCAAATTATTTAAAACCAAATTCTTCAAAAGTATTCATGAATTTTGGGAGCTAAAGTTTTTGGGTGCCCAACTTCAGATAACTTGGCCCTGATTTTCAGAGGTTCTGAGTATTCACCATGGCAAATATAGTCAATTGGAGATGCTGGTGCTCAATATAGAACAGTGAGCAGTCTATATATCATGATCATTTATTCTGGACCAAGACTTAGGCAGGCCTTGTGCAGCATGAGCTGCATTCCTCATTCAGGGAGCTAGAAAGCCTGGGAGCTCCAGAGTCCATTTATGTCAAGAATCCGAATACAGACCCCCATTCAGCACCTGTGAAAATTAAGTCACAGGAGGCTCAATTTGGGCACTCAAGATTATTGGACGTTAGATAATTTGGGCATGCCTCAGTTTATCTGCAAAAAGGAGTGGATTCATATTTCACAAAGGTGTTGAGAGTCTTAAGTATTGTCTGCCAAAGTGCCATGTAATCCCCGGGTGAAAGCTGTTGTAGAACTACAAAATATTATTGTCATTATTTTGCTGAACCTTCACAAAAGATTTAGTTCAGGTTTACATCTTGCAGTGGGCAAATATTTGGCACGGGAGAGTGCATTGTTAATGGTTCCAAAAGAATTTGATCCTCACTAATGTGCCCATGTGTACAGGGTTTCTTAAACCACTTTTGTTAATAAATATTTCTCATCAATTTGAGACTTATGTGTAGGTTTTGTCACTTGAGTGGAGGGACATTGACATATGTATTTAGTTGAAAGAAAAAAAAATGTTCCCATCAGTTTTATAATGTATTTTTTGTTCTGTGACATATCCACTGAAAGATCTATCAGTCAGAGACCGCATGATTGGCTCATTCAAAAAATGACACTTAAGAATGTAAAACAAGTTGGGTAAGAACCCTGTCCTAAGAGTAAAAGTCATAGCTCCCACCTAAATCAATTCTGTTTTCAGGTATGACAGGTCAATGATAAATGTGCGCAGAGATGTAGGAACAGAATGGAATTTGCATTGAACTATATGCCTCTTGACTGACAATATCTTATACTGACAAGGTGGGTGAGATAATAACTTTTATTGGACCAACTTCTTAAAGTAGTCAGAAGAAAAACAGGATTCAGACTCCCTTTTGATTGTGATTTAGTCCACAAAATATTTTCTGTTGAAGTGGTCGCAGGCATTATTTTGAACATTCATTCATTTTCTCTGCCCAGGTGTTTTACCCAATGTTTGTTCTTGTGCATTGTGGAGTTTAGTTTATGATGTTCGTACTCCAAAATTAGAATTCTGTGCCTCCCAAAATTAACTCAAATTGATTGGGGCTTTTTTATTCTTAATTTATTTAAGAAACATGTACACAAAGTTTAAACATTAAACTCTAAATTTGAAATCCTGGGTCTGTTATTTATATACCTCTAGAAGGAAATCTGGTCTTCTGCAGTGCTGCCAGACAAGTTTGCTCATGCTCCCATGCCTGTGACCTTAACCTTGATGCGATGTATTCATCTCTAGGGGCAAAAGGTAAATCAGATACTATAAGCATTGTGCTAATTTTTCCCAGACCCCACACCCCTGAGCAAAATGCCTGAAAAATAAATGCCAAATTGATGCTATTACTCCCCAAATAAAACAATCAAGAATATTGTTACAGTTTAGTGTTTAAGTTTGAAGGAAATAAGCTTCAACCGTGTCTTAAAATGCATGGTGAATATGTCCCTGGCCTTACGTCCTTTATGGAGATTGTGCTTATTCAACAGATAACTCAACGATGCAGTCAATACCTGGCAAATTTGATACTTCTAAAGGCACTAAAGGGGAATGTCAACCAACACTGATGAGCAGCTTTGAACCCAAGGCCTTTCAGATGCAGCTTGACAAGTTAACAGGCTTTTCCTCCTCTGTGGAAAAGAGGCTTCTGATAGACTGCATTTCTGTGAGTAAAATAAACTCACTCTCCTATGGGCACATGCCTTAAAGGGACAGGATAATCCCCCATTCTCAGTGTGTACTGTGTCACTGAAGTACATTTGTGCTGCATGTGGTATTTCTGGGAGGAAAAATGAAACAAACCAGTAAAATATCTCTTGGGTGGGTGAATGGGTTGTTAAGTGGGAAAACTTGTAGACTCTTTTTGCAAGGTGACAAAAGAATCTGCTTCTGAAAACCAGGGCTGCCCAGATGATTCAGGGGGTCTGGGGCAATGCAATTTTGGGGGCTCCTTCCATAAAAAAAAGTTGCAATACTATAGAATACTACATTCTTGTGGGGGCCTTTGTGGGGCCCAGGACCTGGGGCAAATTGCCCCTCTTGCCCCCCCGGGCAGCCCTGCTGAAACCTGCTTTCACTTTTATCTAGCACAGAAATGCTGGTTAATGGTTACTGTTCTACAAGAAAGGGAATGTTGTACATGTTATGGGATTGAAATGTTAGCTGGAAACAAACAACTAAGTTAGAGAGGTCTTACTCAGTAGATCACAGGGAATTTACTGTATAGTAGGCAATGGCAAACAGAAGTGCTCTAGTGGACTCCTCAGTCAAAAAGATTAAGAGAAGTTGGTCAATCAGTTCAGATACATTAACTTGATAAGTGAAGTTACGTATCTATTTTTTCAGCCCAACAAACCTTTTAAACAAACAGAACCACCAACAAAGCAAAATGTACTTGAGTTAATAGGAACCTTAGTTTCACTCTACAAGGTAAGACCACATAAGCTCTGTAGACAGAGAAAGTTTGGACTCTCTATTCTTTGGGGCCAACTATAGGCCAGATTCTCAACTTGCATAAATCAGTGTCACTCTAATGAAGTGAACAGAGAAAAACTGATTTAATTCTGTCCCTCAGGACTGAGGATCTATCCCTAAAAGTCTAACTAGTTCTGTATTGTCTACCTACCACCCTGAAATGCATTTGCCCATCTGTGTACTGGAGAAAAGAGGCCATTCTTTCTTGATCATTACAGGCAGAGTTCACAGAGTTTGATGACCCTTATTTTCTTACCTTGTTGTTCATTTCCATGGCTACAAATGTTATTTGTGGCTGAAACCTATCTAGTCTCTCATTTATCCCCAGAGCCCATAAATATCTATTTTTAAATTTTAAATATAATTTCTGGGGCTTCTGTTAAGGTTTTTAAGCATATGTACAATATTTCCATCATGTTGTAAAATTGGGAGTATTTACAATTTTTGGAAGTAATGAGGATCCAAAGAAAGCTAAGACTACAATTTTCAAAAGTGGAATGAAGCCAAGACCAGCTAAAGGCTACATGGAAACCCATGGAATGTATTCTTTAGCAACTTTATTGTTTGTGTTGAGATATCTGGTAAGGTCTTTTGGGAAAACATACCACATATCTCTTCAAAGTCCAACCAAAATATCATCTGTCCTATTCTCAGTACAGCAGCCTTACTGAGATAAACAACTCAGGAAAAAAAAAATCTTCCCCAGTAAATCATACTGACCAAACATGGGTTTTGCCAAATTCCCTATACTCTACTCCAACCAGTGAGATGCTGTTTTACCCAACAGGGAGCCAGATTATATGACAAATTTAGGACATTAAAATTAAGACAACATATCTGCGGTCCTCTCAGAAATCAAGCAGTTCTTATTTTCTTAAATCTCTTTTTCTTGGCACCAGGGGACTTTGGGCCACAGCTAAATAGCTTATGAACTCATTTCCTAAAATTTCAGTCTCCCGAAAGCTTTCTTTCTCTGAATTATTTTTAATTCAGTCAATTTGTAACACATATTCAGGCCATATCCTCCACAATATTTTATGATAAATCCCATTCAATTTCACATGTAGGGTAGCAAGCTTTATTGCTTAACAAACATTTCATCTACTCTCCCATAATTTATATCTGAATGGGTTTATTATAGACATAGCATTTCATTCATAGTGCAGTTAATTCTGTAGCACGCTGCCTGTTTTCTGTATGGTTGCTCTACCATTATGTGCTTTCAGTACAATTGAATTTTTTCCTTGGGAGTTTTATAAAATGGTTTATGAATATGTAATACAAATTGTATTAACAAGGCAAATGTACTTTTATTTCTTTTATGACCATTTCCAGTCATTGCCTGGTAAGAGAACAAGCACATCTAACTCAATTCCTACACGTCTATTAAATAGAGCTATCCATACATTACTGCTTTCAAGGGACAGTGCTATCACTTTAAAAACAAACAAATACTTGTTATAATGCTAGTTGATGTTGCAGGCTCCTCCAGAGTGGGGGTGGGGAGGCTATGTAGCACAACCCTTCTATTGGTAGGTTTTTCACCCTTTAATCAGGTAATAGAATCATTAATACATATTACTGCGGGCTATTTTTTTAGGATGCTTGTCCAGACAGTCTACAAACTTATGATTAGTTATTTGTATTGCAATAATGCCTAGACATGGCAGCCACATTGTGCCACTGTACACACATATAACAGAAAGATGCTCCCTGCCCCAGAGAGCTTACACTCTAACTACAAGATGAGACACAACTAGTGGATACAACTAATGGACATGGGTGGAGCACAGGATAATAGCAAGAAGATTATAAGAAGTTTAATGAGCTGAGACACTGCCTGACCATTGTCAAGCAATTTATAGGTATCACGGCAAAGGTAGAGTTTAATGAGAGATTTGAAGAGGATGATGGCCATGAGGATATCCTCTTATGCATAAGGGAGAAAGCAAGAAGATGTTTGTTGGAAAATGTCATTAGTAGGCAATGAAGGCTGACATCACTGCCAGTGAAGATGAGGGGCAGTTGGTCTCTAGTACTGTAACATATGTTAGGCAGGTTATGGCAAAGCCATGAGCTCACTTAGCTCACTGTGCGTACCAAAACTTTATTTTTTGTATAAAGCTTTTATAAAATACCCAAGGGGACAGAAACTCAGTTAATGTAAATTGTCTCCTTTCCATTGACTTTGATTGAGTTATGATGAATTATATAAGCCAAGGAACTGGGCTCCAGAGAGTAGGATGGGCCCATTATTAAATATATGAATAGTATGTGTTGGGATTAATGCCATTGGATCTGAAGAGAGTGGAGCAATGGTTCATAGGCTCTATTTTACCTAAGCTCACCTATTCTTTGTATAAACAAATTTTTACTTAGAAGCTAAGGTAGGCGTTTCTTTTTGGCAGCTGAGAACACCAGCACATTGTGCAAGTGCAGGCACAAGCTCTAATTTATATACATAGGGTAATTTTGATCTTTTGGTTCACCATAGTTACCTTCCTAAGCCTCCAAGGTGGATTCTCTAATGCACTTTACCTCAGGCTTGTTCTCAATCATCTGATCTGGCTCTGGATTAAGAACGCAAACTCTAAAAACACCTTGCTCCCATTCCACACTTTCGACTGCTGATTACAAGAAAGAAACTCTCTGCACTGAGACTTTGTCCCTCTCACAGACTGGCCTGGACTAATAACTTTCCATTAGCTCTTCCTTACAGAGCGTGAGATTAGTTTCTCAGCAATGGCAATGCCTGGCCAGAGTTTGAGAATGGCAGTAAGTGGTCTGGGATTGGCAGACTAAAAGGGGGAAATAGAAGATTTTGAATATATTTCTGCCATGGTCTCCATCCAGATCCAGAGCAGACATTTGCTGTGGGGTTTCAGAATGTTACCAAGTCTGCCTATGTCTTGGTACCATCACTAAGTGAGTGATCCCTACTGAAACCTCTAAAATTACATGTGCAGGAAAAAAATTAGAGAGAAATCAATGGTCATATTTTGCAATAAATATTGCAGATATATGGCCAGATTCTGCTCTGAGGTACCCCAGCATAAATTTGGAGTAGATCCAATGAAGTTATTCTGGATTTACAACTGTAATCTAGAGCAGAATTTGACCCATATACATTTTCATATAACATACTTTATGGAAAAATAGTAATAGCTGTGAATGTCAGAAACAACCCTCCCCAGGCTCTCGAAGCTTATCATCAGAAGCGAGCTCCTCATAGACCAGGACACACCAACTCAAAGCACCACCAGACTCTGCCAAAAGAACAGAAGCAAAACCTGTTGACATATCTCCACTGATACAATAATCAATAGACCTCACAACTAGGGTGACCAAGTGTCCAGTTTTTGACCGGAACACATGGTCGAAAAGGGACCCTGGCAGCACCAGTCAGCACTACCGAACGGGCCGTTAAAAGTCCAGATGACGGTGCTGTGGGTCTAAGGCAGGCTAGTCCCTACCTGTCCTGGCACTGCGCTGTGCCCCGAAGTGGCCACGGGGCTCTGTGCGCTGTCCCCACCCTGAGCACCAGCTTCACACTCCCATTGTCCCGGCCAATGGGAGCAGGGGTAGGTGCCTGTGGGTAAGAACAGTGCATGGAACCTCCTGGCCCCCGGTCTAGGAGCCAGACCTCCTGGCTGCTTCCGGGGTGCAGCACAGTGCCAGGACAGCAGGGAACCTGCCTTAGCCTTGTTGCTCCACTGACCAAGAGCTGCCTGAGGTAAGCCCGCACCCCAACCCCAGCAACCCAAATGCAGAGCCCCTTCTGCACACCAAACCTTTCATCTCCAGTCCCATCCCAGAGCCTTCACCCCCAGCCCAGATCCCTCACCCCCCTGCACCCCAAGTCCCTGCCCACAGCCCTCTCCCACAAACTGAACCCCTCATCCCTGTCCCCACCCCAGAGCCCTCACTCCCTTCTGCACCCCAACCCCCTGCCTCAACCTGCAGTCACTTCCCACACTCTGAATCCCTTGAGCCCACCCCCCAGCCAGGAACCCCCTCCTGCATCTCAAACTCTTCCTCCTTGGCCCCATCCCGGAGCCAGCACCCCCAGTTAGAGCCCTCACCCTCTTCCACACCCCAACCCTCTGCCCCAACCCAGTGAAAGTGCATGAGGGTTGGGGAGAGCGAGTCACTGAGGGAGGGGGAATGCACTGAGTGGGGGACAAGGCCTTGGGAAAGGGGTGGGGTGCAGGGAAGGGGCAGAGCTAGAGTGTTTGGTTTTGTGTGATTAGAAAATTGGCAACCCTACTCACAACGCACCTTTCAAGATCCATGGGATCTACACATGCTTATCACAACAATGTGTTATACCTCATCCAGTGCAATAAACGCCCTTACAACAACTATGTGGATGAGACCAGAAAATAACTACACTCTCAAATGAACTCACAGGAAAATGATACAAGACAAAAAAAATCCACGTCACCTGTTGGTAAACACTTTACAAAGTGATCACTCTATAGCTGATCTCTCAGTCCTTATCCTCAAAGGAAACCTGCACAATCCCTTCAAAAGCCTGGCAGCTTAAATTCATAACTGCTTGATACTAAAAATCATGGACTAAATAGACACACCAGATTTATGACAACAATCTATAACCCATTAACAGCTGCCCCCTCCAGTTGCCTTTTTCTTTCTCCCCCTTTCTTTCCTCCCCCCTGTGACTAGAGGGGTGTAAATGGGCCACTTCACTTTGAATGGTTCCTTGAAATGTGTGTTAAGGATTTATACTAAACAATCTGTTCCATCTTGTATTTAGCTCTAATACTCCAAGTATGCTTCCCAGACCTGAAAAGAAGCTCTGTGTAAGCTCAAAAGCTTGTCTCTTTTACCAACAGAATTTGGTCCAATAAAAGATATTACCTCATCCTTGTCTCTAAGACTTCGAATAGGTAAAGTTTTCTCTGATTCAGCTTAGGTAAGTCCTTATGCCTGTGGCCTTCACCATGGTATCTGAGCATCCTGGATAAACATATTTCCTTACGATTTTAACAATTAAATAATAAATGTGAGGACTAATCCTGTGATTTCTCCCCATTTTTCTTCCATCTGTAACTTCCCCTTCCCTTTTATCTGTCTTGAAAATGGTATTTCCCTAAGACACCATAATCATATTTGGAGGGGGGGAGAGGAAAAAAAACCACAACCTCTTGCAGAAATGGCCCCACCCACTCGCCAGTTTACATTAATGTCACTACAGAGTTTTGGGCCAGCATTATAAAATGCTTCAATGATTTTGACAGGAGAAAACCACAGCTCTCATTGATCAATCATCAGCTGAAGCTTCCTGAGGTGACCAAACTCCAGGGGAAAGGATGGTATATAGATGGCAGCAATTGGCAGTGCAAATATAGAAGGAAGCTACTTCTCACTAGAACACAGCAACAAGGTTTATTAAAACTCAGAGCCCTCTCATAAGCTTAAACAACAAGGGGAGCCCGATATAGTCATATGTCTTATTGTACTATTATTTCATTAGTACTTGCAGTCACAGCATCATTCCACCTAAGGTAGTTTTATGGCCCCCATTACCATAGTATCTGAGGATTTCTCCATCTTTTAATATATTTCACTTCACAAAACCCCTGTGAGGTAGGGCAGTACTATTAACCCCAGTCCTACAGACAGGCACAGAGAGACTAAATGACTTGCCAAAGGTCACACAGGAAGGCAGTCTCAAACAAGAGAATTCAACCCAGATCTCTGGAGGCCTAGCCCAGCACCTTTCCCACTGGACCATCCTTCTTCTCCCCTCATCTTTCTGTTAGCTTTAGAGACGTGTGAGGATAAGCACCTCGTACTAAATTGCTGAGTGTGTATTTATGTTTCCTTTTTCAGTATGTTTCTCTACAATGCATTAATGAGTCATCACCCAAATTAATGAATATTTCCCTGCTAGCAGGTGAGGGTTCATAGGCCTCCTGGAAGAGATGTTTATGGGCAAACTAGGTCAAGAAATGGTTCCTGGAGTAGAGGGCAGCCCAGAAGTGGAAATGGAAAGCCAGGGAGGAGGCAGTTAACCATAGTGAAGGGGAAATGGGGTGCGAAAGCAGATGAGAACAGAGAGGAAGTGGTTTCCAAACAGTGTATGAGAAGAAGCATTTATAGAGTCACACCCAGGCAGGACTCCCACATTAAATGTGCCACCTCTGTGGGAAGAAAATGACATGGAGCCTGCTGTTAAAGCAAGAGTCACTTCCTTTGCATTAACTGCTACTGTGAATGGGTGTGTAAAACTTGACTTAGTGTCAAAATGCTCAGCTGTTTCTAATCCCTTTCCTAGGAGTTCTGTGGGTCAGATTTGTGGGCAGGTTCAGAATTAACAGCTTGGATCAGTGACCCATAGTGATCCTTTATTAAATTCCTCTATGGGCAATTGTACTGTTATTTTATATTAGTGTTAACAAAGGCCTGAATGAGATGTAAGTAAGGGAAGTTATATTTTAAATAAAAGTTCAGATAAATGTGCCACTAGGGAGCTTAGGATCAAATGAGCTTTTATATTTTTTATGTAGAATGTAATCACTTTCTTCATGACTGTAGTTGCTACATTTCTGTTATTAAAGAGCTTATTATTCCATGGGGGATACTTTTCATTGGTATTACGTGCTTACCAACCAAAAGAGATTGTATCTGCCCATCCTTTAAATCTCAATAAAGCCACAGGAAAACATAACATGATAATATTAGAATTGGCAAGATACTCATGGTGCCAACTCTGATCATGCCTGTGCCCAGACCAGATCTGTATGCAATTTAAATGAGAAAAAAAAAAAAACAGAATAATGTGGTTATCTGCTTTACAAACCTTAACATCTGAGTGTTTGGTGCATATTCAGGGGAATTTGCCAGACGCAGTATGTAAAAAGGAGAGAATACATCCAAAAAAGACAGTGAGAAATTTCTAAAAGGGAAGTCAGTGACCTAACAGGCCACTTACATGCATTCAAACTTGGAAAAACTGGGAGAGTTAGAACTTCCTCCTGGGCTATTACACATCTGCCAATTATGTAGCAAGTCCACCTTTAACCTCTCTGACCTTGGCTCCATTACAGGGGCCATATGTTCTCACAGGAACTGGTTTTGAATAGAGTATCCAATACATTAGGCAAACCCAAGCTGTACTTCAGAGTCAGGCAGGTAGATATTCTCTTTCCACCGATTTTTCTTTCAACAAGCATTATCATGGGTAGTACGCAGGACAAAAGTGCAGTCTTCTCTTAGATAGGAGGGTCTTTCTATTCTTTTTGCATATCTGTCTCCCTCAGTGTCCCAGCGTACTAATGCCATACAACATATTAATTCTACAAGTCTAGCATTCTTGAAGTACCCCTTGAAGAACCCAGTGCCATAAATGCATGTTTTGTGTGATTGGTTTTTTCTAAAATAATTTTGAGTGGTTTGTGTTTGTTTTGGGGTGTTTTTTTTGGGGGGGGGGGGGTTGGAGGGTGTCAAAGTGACAGCCAAATATTGGAATATGAACACTAAGGGGCCACAGATAATATGAGCTTCCTTGTCAATAGCTTCCAGCAGCCCCCATTGTCCTGGAGCAGCGAGCCGTGGCCACAGGGAGCCGCGATCGGCCAAACCTGCAGACGCGGCAAGTACACAAATCGGCCCAGCCCGCCAGGGGCTTTCCCTGCACAAGCGGCGGAACAAGTTTGGGAACCATTGGTCTAGATAATACTTAGTCCTGGCATGAGTGCAGCGCACTGGACTAGATGACCTCTTGGGATCCCTTCCAGAACTACGATTCTATGATTCCAGTTGCTGTGATTTAATGAGAGATTTTGTTTACTAATATTCATAAATCGTGGCTACGAATTGTCTGTGAAAAATACTACATGTCATTCTTCAGCCTTTGATGAAGGACTAGCACAAGAAGGGACTTGCATTGTTCCCTAAAAGATTTGCATTCATCCTGACCTCTCACAGTTAGGAGTTCCATAGTCAGTGGTGCTGTTTCTTGCACACAGTCATCTCCAGCCATGGCCCTGCTTTTTCCCTGTCCCCTTTTCAGAGTACTGAAGCTGAGGCCAGAGCAGGAGCAAGTAGTCTCTGCACCTTCGATAGCACTGCTATTGCGTCAAGCCCTGTGCAGCCTAGAAAGAGGAAGGAAGCTTCATGCTCACCCCCATATGTCCATGCACAGGCCACGTGAAATCTAGTACACAAACTGTCACGGATTACTGGGGTGTAAATAATGCAATAAGGATATAGAAAGGATTGGACATTGATACAAATAGGAGTAATGTTTTGTAGTTACACTAGCTAGATTAAAAAAGTCATATAGGCTATCAATCCTCATGCTACTGGGAGTAAATGGATTCAGCTGGGACTTGAGAGGAATTCTTTCCATCACAGTACAGCTGGCCAGGTGCATTATGGAGATTTTCATCTTCTGAGATAGGATACTGGATCACACAGACCACTGGTCTGCTGTGCTATGGAAGCAAGGAATTCCACAGCCTATACACAATCTCTCTCTTCTTGCACTACAGACCTTCTGTGTAACCAGCATGAAATTCATTTTTCATGTCGAAAAAATACCTTGGAAAGTGGGGAGTGAGGTAGAGATGGGGAAGTGCTCTGAAGGCCAAAGGAAGGCCTCTGGGAAAAAGCTTTATGCTTTTAGTGAAGGTCTCCAGGTTTGAGATTAACAAAGTCCTGTGAGTTAGAGATGAGAAAAAAATTGTTAGGTGGTCAATCTAATCTCAGCGCAGGAGAGCTGGATTAGACAAACCAAATGAACAAACATTTTCCGCTGCCTTTCACAAAGGTCAGAAATTCAAGATAAACAGGCTGTGATTTTTGCTTTTCAGGTATATTCCAAAGACAAGAGTTTAATCAACAATCTGGTTATTATGTATTTATTTACTGCCACCCTAGTACATTACAGATATTAGCAGTGTTATAAGGGCCCAACCATATGTCCATTCAGGTTGGTAGGATTCCTTCTTTTGACTTTAATAGGTACCAGATTAGGCGCCAGGAGAGTATTACTGGGGAACAGTGTTTGAGTAATTCATGCTTTGAGTAATATTTTAGCTATAAAAGATTACCATGTTAAAGGCAGCGTGTATGAATTATATATATTTCATACTATCTCAGTAATGTCCTTTCTTATCACTTGCTTGAGGAACAGTCTCCTGCTCAAAAAATGAGACTGTATGATATTATTGTCCCTCAGAGCTCAGATGAGCTTGGTGATACTGTCTGTTTTAATACAGAATGGCCCCTTTCCACTAATTTTCTGTACAAATCCAGGTGTACCATTGCAAACAATACAATCCATATAAATTCCATTTAAACTGTAGTATTTTCTCCTTTTCTGCAGCTTTTTCATTATTGTCAGAGCAGCACTAGCCTAACCACTTTCTACTGAAAGAATAATTGTAAATCTGCACAAAGTTCATGATGATTAGTTTCTTTTGGAGTCGGGCCAAAGAATAAGTCTTTCTCCAATACAGACTTTACGTGTAATTTCAGTCAAGAATTCATTTATTAATCCTTCCTATCAAGCATGGATTAAGTAGTTCATGGGCTCTGGTGACATCAAGCAACTCTTTGTCTTGTGGTATTCTTCCCAATCAAAGGTCTCAATGCCAGAAAGAGGTTATCCCTGAAGTTATTTAATATTATATCTGCATCTAATTACACAGGCCTAGGGTGCCCATTACATCTATCTAGGTTTCAGTCTCTCCTACTGAACTTCTAATAGGGATTGTTCCTTCTTAGGCCAGAGCATGTAATGCAACCACATGAAATCTTGTGTAACTAAGAAAGTTTATTGAATCTATAGGATCAGTGGCTTTTTGGAAGACAGAGTACATTGGAGTGTGAAGGGCATCTAGAAGACCACCTCTGGATGGATCCATCATGGATTTCTGGAGCTTCTACCCCCCCATTCCAACAGAGAAAACAAAAAGAGAAGAGAGGTTTTGTGTCAGAATCTCCCATAGATTTCTTTGTCCACAGTGTATAGTAATTATTTCCTTCTCACATGAGGTTCTGCTTTGATATGACAAATAATTTTCTGTAAAGCTACATTAAACTCTGTGGTTTGGTTTTGTAGGAATTTATGTGGATATTAGTTCCTTAGGTTTCAACTTTTAAATCAGAGGGAAAAAAATCAAAGCAAAATTAGATTTAAAACAGCCGTGTTTCACCTGGTTTTGTGTGTTTGAATTTTTGCATTTGAACTAAATTGATACGATTGTGTGTTGCAGACTTCACAACAAGCCACATATGTTTGAAAGGCTGTTCTATTGAAGCTCAGCGTTCCAAATGAAACCCCCATCCAGACAACATTTGGTGCGAACATTTCACACAGCTTTAACATTCTGTGAACTCTCTCTGAATTATTGTTGTTCCACAGATGTCCTGAGGGATTTTCAGAACTGCTGTGAGACGATGACATCCCTTGAGGAGGGCTAATAGACTGTCATTGTTTCCACTGGGAACAATGAAGGTCAGAAGTGCTAGCCAGCCCCTGGTAACATGCAACTTCCTTGCACTGTTCAGCAATATTATTGAAAATGTGTATCTCTGATTGCCATTTAACTGTGATCCTGTGGAATCAGTCCTTATAATGTGTTATTTGCTTTAGTCCTGAAGCCTTGCAAATCATCTCAGCTCAAAAAACTCACAAGGCCTGCCGGTCATGTTTCTTTCTCAGGACACATTTAATATATCAGGCAAAGAGCTAACAGCTAACCTTAGAAATGGAAGCAAAGTTCCCCAGCTCCTGGTTTTTAACCCTGAGTTTAGAGCCTTACTTTTCACTCTACCCAGCTCTCATCCTGTTCTCCGAGCAGCTGCTTTTATAGCCTCACTCTGGAGCACCTGTGCAAGCCAAGTGTTGGTTTTAACCCCTTATTTGCCTAGGTTAAGGCAGCTCCACAACCTGTCACAATGTCCTTTGCTATTTTTTTCTCCTTTCCTTAGGGCCACTCCAATGGCCATTGAATTCAATGAGAGTCTTTCCACTGAAATCAGCTGGATCAAGCCCTCATTCTTTAAAAGGAGTTCAGAAAAAGCCTAAGGGCCATCACTGGAAACTTTTTAAATAAAAACTGGCTGATTTTCTAGAAGATATGCTCTAGTTCAAACAGGAATTAATTCAGGGAAATCCTATGACTTGTGCTATTCAGGAGGTCAGACTAGATAATCACACTGGTTCCTTCTGGCCTTACAGTTTGGCTGAGAACAGAAGCTATTTGATATTAAACTCTTCACTGATATTCAGGCATCTGTTGATCTATCAGTGCTTTTGTTTCCATACATGCCTGCTGCTCCTTTCCTTCTCATTCAGTAACGATTGTGTATATTCAATTGTAATTGGAGAACCTACAGGAATAAATGTAAAGCTGGTGGGGAAAGGATTCAAAAAAGTTTTAATAGAAAAATTGTAATTCACACATATTATGATCACAAGGGAAAATGAACCACAGCTTGATCACACAACAAGAATAGCAATTAGGTGCAATCGTTGAATTTGGTTTAGGTATGCAGCATATGTAGGTAAATACACTGAATGCTAATGGTTTTATAATAGTCTTATTAATTCACACACACAGTTAATGTTTAAGATAAACTTCCCATCTTTAGAGTACTTTATGCATTCCACTTTTACAGAATTCCAATTGAATGAATATGAACATAATCATTTTACACAAATGTTCTCTAAGGAGTGTGCAGAGAGTATGAAGCAGTGCTCTGACTCCCCACAGCTTTATTCATAATGGATCAGCCTTTTCATTCCTTATTAATTTAATGGAGTACAACTGAGCAGCCTAGCAGCTTGAGCTTATGAGTGTTTCACAAATGGGACTTTTTGCCTGTAAATCGCTTAATCCTACTGGCTAGGCCTCATAAATTGAATAAAAGAGTGAACTAGGTTTTAATTAAGTCTCAGGAATGAGACTGTCTGAAAGATACCACAGCCTTTTAAGATCAACGTGCTGAAGCGTGTTGTCCAGCACCCTAGCAGTGTCAACCATCCCAGGCTAGGAGGACGTAGACCAGTTGCTTTGATGTAGGAGATTTATTGATGCATTTTTTTTTTTATTAAAAAATCTGTTTATCACTGTTCTTCAGTCTCATTAAGTCAGTGCCATCCAAAAGCACGAGGGAAAGAAGGCCCATTGCTGTACAGTTGATCTGTTCTGGAAGCTAAAGGATTTTTGGTCATTCATTACTTCTCCATCCATAAAACTGGTATCCCTTGACTGACCAGCAACCCGAAGGACAGACAGACATTTTGGCCCATGCTGTTTCTAAGCACTTCCTGATTGCAAGATGTGTTATGTAATTGCCATAACACCGGTCATTAAGAAATCTACTTCTAAATATTTTCTTGGATGGGGGGCAGGGTTTAGAGTGTTAAATTTGTTTTATACATGCAAAATACACAAGATCCTGGTGAAGCCTAAAGCCAGTGCTAGCTTTCAATATATGCAGGCCATTTCTATAGGGGCTTCTGGATTTTGATACTTCTAGTGACTCTATGAAGCTTCTGAGCCAGATACTGGAAAGGGATAAGCATCCAAAAGCTCCCCTACTGGTATGTTAGCAGTGGCAGTACAATTGTTGGCACGGCTAGGCACTGAGATCAGGACCCGCTTGTGCTAGGCGCTGTACAAACATATGAGACTGTAAGCTCTCTGGGGCAGGGACTATCTAAATAGTGCCTAGAGTGGTGTGAGGATTTTTAAAGGAAATCAGCTCTTGTTTCTAATTTTCTTTACAGTGGGAACTGTAAGGTCGGAGAAATGGAGAGTAATTTGCCTAGCCTGCTTGCAGTACATTATCTTCAATTGGACTACTGCTCTTTAGTTATGTTTTGGTTTTTATTGTGTTGTAATTTTAAGTTACGTCAAGGGCACTTAGGCTGGAATTTTCAATTAGGCACCCAGCTCTCACTGAATTTTCTGAAGCTCATTTGAAAATCTGAACCCTAGAGTGAGTGAGCATACATTGGCACAGATCTATGTAAGCAAATGAAATAAAACAGACAAATTTTCAAACACACTGGACATCTGGAAGCCCCTTCAAGGAAAAGCTGATGGATGCTGAGCACTTCTGGAAAATTCAGTCCAATGCTGTCACTCCAGGTGACACTGGTTTATGTAAAAAAGCTGGGGTTTAAGATGAAAAATGTATGTTTTTGCTGATCATAATAGAGTTTTAAATGCTTAAAAGATTCTGATGGCTGTGTGTGTGTAAAACAGTGCATCTTTCTAAGCAGTTGGCTTTTCAGAAGCTTAAAAATCATGGATGAAAATTTTAAAGAATGCCAGAGATTTAGCCTGACATCTTCCATTAAATTAAAATTCATGGGGTGGGAGGGGGAGAAAATGTGTGGCTAAATTCCCTGGCCTGTTTGAAAATCTCAACCTAGTTCTATGTGAATATTTTCATTTAGCTTCAAGTAACACCTACGAGGGCTGTAACTAACAATGATTAAATAAATCTGCATGTTTTCAGGTCACACTGTACATTTGACAGTGCTTTCCATATAGTCAGTTTCACTGTAGTCAGTTTGTCCTGTTTAGGTCTTTCACAGAGCAGCAGACAAGACGAAAAACTTTTATAAAATAAATAGGAAAATATGGGTGCAAAACCACAAAAACTGACAGTGGGATTCAAGGCAGGAAATTAAATTATGTTTAACTCCTGTTTAAAACATTGACTATATTTCAAGTTGACAATGTCCCACTAATGTGAGTTCTGCAAGACAGTGAAGGGCTGATATGAGAAAATCGGGATCCATATTGTGTTGACGATAAGATTGCACCCAAATAGGACAAAGTCAACCAGTTTCAGTTTTCTGGACAACTTTATCAAACTGCCAGACTGGATGTGTCAATATGTCCCACACATTACACTTCCCTGCACTTCCTTCACCTTCACTCAAACTCCCCTTGCAACTAGTTGCCTTCTTGTTCCATGAAACCAATGACCACTTCATCCCACTCTTTCAACCCCCATCCTTTTCCTTCTGAAGCAGGGGACCTTCTTGCCACTTTTCCTGTGAAGCTCAAGGCTTCCTGTGCTATCTGAATGATAAGAGTCCAGCCAGTCTGCTGAGCTGTGATGTGCCACTATTGTACAACTCTCATTCACCTGCGTGTTCGTGCTACGCAGTAGAGCAGAGGGTGGAAATATGCCATGCAGCACTGCTCTAACTCCTCAGAGCATTGCAGCTTGAGGTTACATGGATTTTGGAGCAAGTCACATGGTTAGATCGGAGTGAAAAGGATCAATCTATCTACACATTTTCAATGTGAATGGCTTATTGAGCAATGCCTTAAGTGCTTTATTAATAAGTGGTAAAATAGTTACAGTGCCACTAGTCTTCTGAATAAATGCATAAAGCTCTCTGAATCAAAAGCTACACAATCAAAGTGTCACTGATCTATTTTTCAAAAGTGTGAACTGATCATTCTCTTGCATTAGATCAACAGCACTTATAAAAGATAATATATATCAACAGGCTTTATATGCAGCATTTGCCAAACTCCCAGCAAGATTTCTTTAGGCATCATAAACACAGATTCATTGATTGATTTGCACTAATTACTTAAAGAAGATGTTCCTGGGCAAATTACACACACTGAGGCAGTTTACAAAGAATGTTATTTGCTAATTGACAAAGTGTGCACCTGCTTTTGAACCGTTGTCAGGCTGAAGAGAAAATAAATACTGAACTCGGAGAAAATACATCGAAAAACATGTTGGAGCCAACGTGGGATTTTCATCTCATTGTTAATTGCTAATGCATTTCCTGCTTAATTCCTTTGTTTCTCATCCTCCCGCAAAAGAAAAATGTACAATCAGCGCAAATGTTAAATTAGTCATGAAATGTTAATTTGATATTGCCCTGCAAAATATACTGTGGATTTCAGTGAGCATTTAGCATTTGTGACAAGGAAAAGCCCCAAAGCAGAGAAAACTTCTTAGCAGCATAACACATCTAAAGAAAGCTCTGTGTGCCTCCCCTTTTCATTTTAAAATCAATAGCATAATAACTGACTCAGTTTGGAAACTGGGTTAAATTCTACTGTTTTATACCTGAGTAACCCTATAATTTCAGCAGTGTTGCCTGGGTGGAAACAAGGAAGAATTTGGCTCATTGTACTCTCTAAATTCCATGGTCAATTTTACCAACATTCTCTATCATTTATATGTAGCCAACATTCTCCAGCATTTTATTTGTAGGCAACAGTCACAACAAATCATTGTTAGTATGGGATCTAATTTATAGCAAGCTAGTCTGCATCCCTACACATGGAAAAGAGAAGGCACGCTTAAAAATCATTTGGGACAGTCAGCCTTGTGTCCTGCTGTTCACTAATCTATTTGAATAAAATCTAAATTTGCGGCTCAAACCTGTGACCATCTTCATCATTGTCATAACTCAGTTGAGATCACCAGAGAGGACTATGGGCCACAGGGTCTAAAAAATCATTTAGGACCAAATTCTGCCCATAGGTATGTTTATGTGGTTCCAGTTGAATCCACAGGGAACTGTGTTTATTCATTTGAAACTGACTGTCCAGGTGTGGTTACAGGCAAACTTCTCATAGCGATGAATTTATTCAATGAATTCAGCCCTTTTTTGTTTGTTTTGTTTTTCTACTAGCAAGATACTTACTAGCCAACTCATGTGTAGGACCTTTTCCATGGTTCACAATCATTCAAACATTTCATGCAAATAGATTTCAGCTAGTGGGATGCTCCCCAACAATTTGCCTCAGCTATTTTCCACTGTTTTTTTTAAATGCAAGCTGTGTTATTGGTCACTGAAGTCACATGATCTACTATTTCTGTTCTCAGATTGGCTGGCTGAACAAACCGATAGACCAAAATGGCTGACCAGTAAATATCTATACTCTCAAGTGAATACAGGAATGCACATGAAGAACAGCCAATTTCCAAACACACATGCCACCAAAATCACATTTGCATTAATGGGATCCGTACAAGGGACACCCAACATGGGCTAACAGGTCAGCTATTTGGAATCTGAACATTCATGAATACTGTTTTCACTATTCACTCATCTCATAACATCCTTTACGGAAATCTACGAGGTCCCCTAATGATGACTGATTTAACTACTTTATATAGGGGAAAAAATTGATTGCTTAGCTCAGTGGTACAAATAGATCCCAATAAATACATTATTCAATACATTTCATTTTTTTAAACTGTTACTCCAACACAGTGTGAAATTCCTACACTTAACCATTATCTAAAATCACTACCTGTGAATTTCTGCAGTAAAACATTCCTTGAGCTACAGAATGTTCCCAAAAGAGTTCATGATGAAGATTCCCAATTTGAACTGGGCTGGCCTCATGATATTGCTTCTATTATTTGACTGAATGATTTATAGAGCTAAATGATCCACTGTGAATGGTGAATATTACTAGCCAATGTATAATTAGAAATCTGTACTGTGTTGGTTAATGTGGCATAGGATCTGAGGTGGTCAGTTTAAGTTTTATGGCAATATAAATTTAAAAATGTTTACAAGGGTCATACCCCAGCTATCTGTGTATCCAGAAGAAGTAGATATTGGGTGTATTCAGCCAGAGGGTGTGGGAAATAATGGCATAGATCAAAAGTTGATCAACTGTACTTATTCTAAAGAAATTGAAATCCCTGGTACTATAGACATAACAACCTCAGAGCAGGAAGGGTGGAGGGAACTCCCAGAGGAAATTAGGAGGCAATTGTTGTGTGGCCTTCCCCTCCCCAAACAGGATGACTAATCAAGGAATATTTTGTGTTAATGTTAATGAAACTTTAAATGCACTCTAACACCTGGGCAGTGAGGTCATACTGTACTAGCCTATCTGAAAGGGTTTGATAAAAGAAAAGAAAAAATCTCTTGACATAGGGAGGAATGGGGCCCAGATTCTCAGAGGTATTTAGGTGCCTGACGCCCATTGGAAAAAAAATTGATGGCAATTAGACACCTAAATACCTTTGAGGATCTAAGCCTTGCTCTCTAGACAGCAAGTGATGCTGACAGCCTGACCAAAAGGTGATCATAGGAGAGATTTGCTTTCCTGAGATGTAAGTTATTCACTTGGCTTTCTCCTCTGTAACTAAGCTGAAAATGTCTTAACCCTTCTCATAGCTAAACTAGATAAGTAAACTATTTCTTTTGTCATCATTTTCTCTCTATTTCTTATAAATCTTGTTCAGATTACCGTGGTATGGGCAATTCCAGCAGATGTCCCCTGAGAAATGAGCATGCAATAATCTCTAAGGAGAGGTGCTGAAGGATAAAGAATTCCACAATTCCCCACCTCCATCTCAACACACCAGTCTCAGTCAAGAGGCATTGACAGAGGTGTCTTAATCCAGTGAATTGCCATTAAACTGTGGTGGGCAGACAGAAGGGGAGGAATCAAAAGACCAACAAGGAGATGAGAATCACTGGGGTGCTGGTTACAGTTGTGCCAGAATGGGGTTAGGATGTGGTTAAAACCCATAAGAAACAGTAAGAAAACTCCCACCACAACCAAGCATTATTCACTCCGCTCTAACTGTGGCTAAGACATAATATTTGTCTTGAGTTAGAGACAGCCTCATTTTTGTGTTTCTGCAAAAGGCACAATCTGGCTGCAATGTCACCACTTCCATAGACGGGGGTTTGGCTACATCATTCCTGACTATGTTTAGCTGCTTTCACTATGAAATAATCTTTTTCAAAAGGTCTTAATTTTTCTGAATTTCTTTCACTCCACTGAGCATCTGCTTCACTCAGGAACCCTCAGGAAAGAAAAAAAAAAAAGCAGAGGGCCAAATCTGCAGCTGGTGTAAGTCATCAGAGCGCCATTGGCTTTATTGCTTAACATCAACTGAGAACCTAGCCCAGAAGCTTAATAAAGGAGAATATGTACAGTATTCTTGAGACAGATATAGTTTGCATAATTGTAGCCCATGATGAGCCTAGTAGAGGCATGTTAATAAGGACCTGTATAGCACTAGAATGTTTATGGATAATGATATCAGTTCCTGCTGATAGAGATGGGTTCTGATTTGACAATAAGCAATTTTGAAAAGTTGATTTGCTTCAGTGAGCTCATATTCTGCTCTTATTTTGAAGTGAGCTAAGGAAGTCAGACAATCTCAACTACAGTTATTTACATTCTTTCAGTGCACCCCAAGAGATGAGAATTGTGTCTGAAATATGTCTGAGAAAAATGTTGACCTGTGCCTATTAAAACAAATGAACCAAAAAGCCCTGCACACCGATAACTACAAGTAAATAGCTTATAATGAGTAGAAAAATAATTCAAAGCAAGCCCCCCTACTGGCTAAACACTAATGGACAGATCATTGGCTGTGCATGGTATGAGTGGGCGTGCACTCACACACACGCAAATTATGTAGGCTATGTGACTAGGCATATCTGTGTATATGGAGGCAGGTTCCATTCCTAAACAAGGTGCAAAAGAACATTCAGATAAAATATCCCAAATAATTAGTCCAAAAGCCACAAATTAAAAAAAAAAAAAAAGGATCTTCTCTAGTACTGTGGTAGCCTCCAACCTTTCAGAGGCCTAGGTTAAATAAGCACCCAGATGTTTTAGTTGCTAATCCAAATCTTATTCAAACTGTCAGAACTGCAGACCTTCAAATCCAAGGAGAACAAAGCTTGGTTTCTGCAACTGATCATGCTAGAAATACCACAAGAGATGCCCGCTTTGGTACTTACCCTGCTGGGTGAAAATGTTAGACAACATACAATAGTGCATCACCAAGAGAAAATGGGTATCTTATCTGTACACAACTCTGATGAGGTGTTCACTCTGCACTGGCCCTGAAAGGGTTAATGAAGACAAAGAAGGGGGCTAATTAACCCAACAGGCCACAGCTGAGAGGAATCAGATGGCTAAGTAAGCCCCTGATTGAGAGAGAGGGGGCCCAGCTGAGGATGAAGGAGCAAGGCTGGACTTATAAAAGCAGGAAACTGACAGCAAATAGGGCAGCTGGGAAAGTCTGCAGTCACTTCCTGGGAAAATGGAAGTGTGTTTGGGCTAGTAAAGGGGGGAAGGGCAGGGTTTGGGGGAAGGGAGTAATGTCTAGAAGGGAACAGACCTTGACTGCTGGCTGGAGGGTCTTTGAGCTTGAACCCACCGTAAAGAGCAGGCCTGGGGTTCTCCTGCCCGCTGCTGAGGGAGTGGCACTACAAGGCAGTGAATGGGAAGACCACCTAGGATTGCTGGAGGAAGACTTTAGTACTCCGGAAGGAAAAATGCAGAGTGACCTGGCTGGAGGCTGAGTCACGAAGAGGCAGCAGCAGCAGTTTGTGGAGTGAGAGAGAGGCTGCAGACCCAGAGAGAGAGGCAGAGGACACCCTGCAACCATGGGAAAGGGCATGGACCTTGCAAGCTATTCCCCAGAACAACAGGAGGAGGTACCATCTTAGTAGTGAGTGGAACACTCTGTCACAACGACATTAAGAATATAAAGAAGCCACACCGATAAAGCCAAATATCCATGTTTACTAACTCTATACAAAGAGAGGCCTACCTACATATGTAAAGTGCTGCTCTGGTATGGTTCTGTTGGCTTCTGCAATAGAAGACAGGGAAGCCCTCTAGAATGCTCACGCACTATTCAAAGGAATACAACACAATTCCTTTATACAAGTTAAAGAATAACCAGATAAGTGTGATCATTGACAGTGGAGTGGGGTTGCTCTAAGGAACTGATTAACTCAGAGAATTAGTTTAATAGAAGACCGATCCCTTCACCCTGAGTGTCTGGTTCCAGATCAGTACAGATCCTAGTGGGATTTAATAAGTGACAAACATAGAAACTGCCATACTGGATCAGACCCAAGGTCCATCTAGTTCAGTATCTGGTCTCATAGCAGACAGAAGCAGAAGCTCAGAGGAAGGTGTAAGAACCCTGAAATAAGCAGATCTGGGGGGAAAAAAATCTGCCCTACACGGGTCTCATCTTTGTCTTTTATAGTTTGAGATTGGCTTAAACTCTAAAACAGTCTTCAGTTATCATAAGACTATGCAGAGTTACCTGTATAAATGTCTAATCCCTTTCTGAATCTTGTTAAGTTCTTGGCATCAACGATATCCTGTGGTAACCAGTTCCACAGTGTGAAAAACATCCTTTTATCAATTATGAATTTCCACCCTTTTAATTTAATTGAATATTTCTTGGTCTTGTGGAAGGACCACAGGAGGAGACAGGGAGAACAGAAGTTCCCGATCTAACTTCTCTAGACCACTCATCATTTTCTGTCCTCCTGTTTGCTTTCTAAGGTGCACAAGCCCAGTCTTTTCGTTTCTTCACAGAGTTTTTCCCTTGGTCATTTTTGCTGCTCTTCTCTGAGCCTCCAGCAGTATATTTTGTGACAGAATGACCAGTAGTGTACACTGAGTTCTAGATGAGGCTACCCCATTGATTTATATAAAGGCATCATCATATTTTCAGGATTATTTTTATCCCATTCTTTATGCATCATAATACCTCGTTAGCTTTTTTTTTTTTTTTTTTTGTGCACAGGGGGGAGACTATAACAGTGTATTGAGCTGGGATTTTTACCGAGCTGCCTACAGTGATGCCCAGAACCATTTCCTAGGTTGATACAGAACCATGTAAGATGCATGAGTAGTTTGAATTTATCTCCCCAATGTGCATTACTTTGTATTTAATATTATAATTCATTTGCCATCGTGAGACATGAGATGGTGGTCCTATGTTAATTTCTAGTAGACACCTGTGCATGTCATCCCCCAAAAGGCAGTCCCAGCAGAGAGGCAAATGGACTACTTTCTATATTTATAGGTGGTCCTTTAGGGCAGATTTGATGCACATTGATGGGCTGATGTGCATCACACAGAAACACTAGGATACATCTGCACTGCAAGTGAAGGAGTGATTGTAGCATGGGTAAACACACCAGGGTTAGTTTCAGCCTAGCTGGCATAGGGAACAACAGTGTACATGTGTTGGCACGGGGCTCAGCATAGGCTAGCAGAACCAGAATATGTATCCAGGCTCCTTGGAGGGCTTATATTCTGGTTGCTGGCCTGTCCTGAAACTACCGTGTCGACATTGCTATTGTAACCCCATCCAAGCTAGATTAAAACAAGCCTAACATGCCTACCTATGCTACAATCACTTCATTTGCAGTGTAGACATACCCTAAGGGTAAAATCCTGGCCCTGATGAAGTCAACAGGAATTTTTCAATTAACTTCAATGGAACCCGGATTTAAGAACTTCCAAAAAGATTATGGACTCTCATCCATATTAGACCCTCATCTAGTGTTAATCAACACATCTCCATGGATGTCCATTGAATTTATACCAGCTGAGAATCTGACTCCATCTATCAGTGAGAGCAAACTATTTTTGCCAGAGATGTGCCATTGCCATGCATGCTCTGTCATATGAATAAAGAGAAGGCTTTCATTTGCAGAGCTGTCAAATCTCACACCTTTTACCAGACCCGGATTCACATTTTGTTTTTTTAATATGAGCATATGGCAGAATGAAAATGATAAACTCTCTCATGTCCCAGTGGTGTATCACAGGCTAATATAAAAAGTTAAATGAAACATTAGGAGAAAGAGAAAGCACTCTGAAAAACATGCACTGCCACTTTAATATTTCAAATGTTTCTTTTTACATAAAATTATAACATAATAGAAGTAAGGAATCCAGCATGATACTTTATCACAATACCCAGCCAACTTTAACTCATCTCAAGTGTTATTATAAGAAACAGAATTTACTGGTATAGACTTATATTCAATAGCACTCCTTCCCTTTTTAATGAAATGTCATTATTCCAATATAAATCCTTTCATTGTGCAACCTGCTCCCCCCACCCTCATCGCACTATATTTCATTTCCTGCAGTTACGTGATATTATTGCCTTCCCCCCCCCACAGCTATTGATTTAGGTGTATATGGTTATTACAATGCAAAATAAAACCGTTCCCTCATCCATTCTACCTTGTACCATTGAA
The DNA here is from genome assembly GCF_003597395.2 of Chelonoidis abingdonii. Taxonomy (NCBI): domain Eukaryota; kingdom Metazoa; phylum Chordata; order Testudines; family Testudinidae; genus Chelonoidis; species Chelonoidis abingdonii. The sequence goes on from NC_133787.1 coordinate 31,640,970, forward strand.
CATTAACTTAATTTGTTTCAAATCTGCATTTGATTTGGCAAGGAAACCATTTATCTTTATGAAGAAAGCCCTCATAAAGTAGGGACTTCAGGAGATCACTGCTTTAAAAACTTAATAGCCTTGTGTCTTATACACTAGAAAAATGAATTAAACTGTCAAATATTATATGTCTCAATGTAACCTTTTTGCATTTCATACTATGTTTAATTTATTATATTCAGAAAAAAATTAGAGGAAATCTTACTATATTCAAGCATGGGTTGATTTTTTTACATTTCATGATAGTCAATGAATATCATAGAGTAGTTTGATGGGGTGTTTGGTGGGGTTGACTTCTTTTTTTTTTTTAAATGAAAATCCATGAGCCCTCAAGTCACTACTAACACTGACTTTCTACCCTCTGGTAGCATGTAGCATCTTTGCAGCTGGCTTCCTGGCAGGACTGGAAGATATGGTATAAGGGTCTGATCCAATGCCCACTGAAATCAGATGGAAGTCTCCCTCTGAAGACAGTAGGCTTTAGACCATACTTTAATATATGATGTGTTTTGCATACTTGATAAGGGAATAGGAAGTGGGAATAAATATCTGTGACTGTGATGGAAATGTTTACGTTTAGAAGATTTACCTTAAACTCCCATTGATGAATAGACAGTCTGCCAGTATGAACATCAGTTATGAAACTAAAATAATCCCAGCGGGTTGCAGGCCTGAGGACTAATTTAGATTCCACCCCCCCCCCGCCAATATTTCTTGAAATAACTATCATTTTGCATTGCAACAAATATATTAATAGTTATTTTAAATATCTTTTAAAGAGATTGGTATTGCTTTTTTCAGCCAAGTTTTTAATCCAGAAAAATAAATTTTCCTGATTTATGAGGCTCTATAATTCCTTTATTTATTAGGGTTAGTGTGATCAGTGAAAACAAAGTCCGTCTTCCAATAATTTGGGGACCAAAGGCCCAGTCCCTCAACCCTTATTCATGAGTTGTTGCATTGAACCAAAAACTTGAAGTCTATGGGAGTGGTGAGTGAAAGTTAAGCCAGTTATTTAGGTAACTAATTATGAATGTAGGTGCCGAGCTTTATGCACCTAAGTGTGAAAACTTTGGCCTTAAAACACTAGGATGAAAATGCTAGAAGATCCAATCTCAAAATGGCACTATAAGAGTTAATGTCTCTTTAGGGGATAATTGTTCAAAACCTTCATGTTAACAAATGTTATAAGAGGAGGTTTAATAATCAGACAGTACTTGTGCTGTGCTCAAGGAGGAGGAGACTGCTCCATAAAGAAGAGGCATGGTGGAAAAAGGGAAGACCAATGAAGTGGAAGGAGGATACTAAGAGAATATTTAGAGGGGAAACTTGATTGAGGCAAAGGTAGAGGAAATGAGAGCAGAGATGTAGGCAGGAAAGGAGCTGTACAGATCCTGGAAGCTGAGGATGAGAAACTTTGACTTCGATGCGGAAGGTACGGAGAAGAGAGGGAAGGGACCCAAAACGAGAGTAACATGGTCCAAGAATGGGAGTAGAAGGGAGAGTCCAGGCTGTGGCCAGTCTCTAAAGGCATACATAAGGGTCAAAAGGCTATAAGAAGCTCCTCCTTCTGTGCCATCCACCTAAGGGCTCCCATCAACTTCATAGGACTAGGATTTCATCCACTGTCTTTCTGAGGTCTAGTGGCTCCTGATGTTACCTCTAGGGTGATGGAACTATGTACAAGCTCTACCAAGGGGATGTAGCTGAAAGCCACAATTCCATATGCAAATTCTCATTCTCCTCTCACACAGAGCTCAAATCGTGCAAAAATCAGTGGAGTGATATGGGGTGAAATTAGTGTAAGTGAGAGGAGAATGAGCTCTACAGTGTCCAAATCTGAAAATTAATCCAACATCCAGATTTCATTTCATTCAACATGCCTTCTTATTTTGATAAGTGTGGCACTAAAAGCCCTTTATGCCAACTCACTGCTATGAAAAAGTAAATCCCAGCTGGTCTGATAAATTCACTATGCCCAACATACTGTCAGAATATTTTCCAAATAGCCTCTTGTAAGGTATCACATAAGAACTGGTGACATGCTGATCGTGAATATCAGGATGTGATGTAAGTAAGTGTTCTGGAAATATGTTCTTAAAATACATTTTGGAGGCAGCTGACAAAGGAATGTGGATTTATCTGTCCGCATGGAACAAGCTAATAGGTAGATGGTACTCAAGCCATGTGATTTTACAAGCAAAATGATAATAATACATTTGCATCTAAACAAAGTAATCAAGCCAATTGAAAAAACAAGATGACCAGAGGATGAAGAAGGGGCTTGCTGTCTGCATCTCAAATAACAAGCAGCAAAGGAGAGGAAACCTGTTTTTCAAATACATTTCAAATGTTTTCTGCACTATAAAAGAGAAGAAAGGGGACTCCTTTGTTATCCATCAGTTAAAGAACAAAAGGGACCAGTGCACTTGGAATCTGTGAAAGGTGGATCTCCCAACTATATGGGTTGAGGATGCTGAGAACTGACTGTAGGTGAGAAATTGCATGAGACTAGGATTAAATTTTAGACTCCAGAAAGCATGTTTTATTGGTTACATTTTCTGTTTCTATCTCTGTTTAGTATCACTTAAATCTCTGTTCTTTATTCATCTTATTTTTAAGCTAGATGGACCTTTGGTCTGACCCAGTATGGGCAATTCTTATGTACTTGTTACAATTTCATATCAGTGTGGTTACTCTAAAATGAGATGTGCATCCCGATTGAGCTAACAGGCCTGTGTATATTCTCTCTCTTTGGAGAAAGTGGATGTGATAATTCCTGAGAGTGTTCAGTGATAGGGACTGGATACTGCAGAGGAATGCTGTTCCAGCAGTTCTTAGGGTTCACTACGTTACCCACAAGGCAAGACTAAGACTGGCAGTGTCTTGGAGTTTGTTGGTGAGGCAGATTGGTGTGACAGGGAACTGACACACACAATAAGCTTCAACAAAGCTCTCTTGCTGAGATGATGGGGTAACAGTGGCTTACAGTTCTGGGCACCTCAAGGAAATGTCACACTGAGGTATGTTCCTCAGGTACCCCTTCATTTTGTTGGTTTTGCTAATGTAAAACAGGCATAATATGCTTGCAATACATTGTAATGAGCGCTACACAAAGCTCTGTATCTTTAGAATGTTGTTGAAGTACATTTATCAAGCATCTCAAAGAGCTGATACGCTACATACACGTGGCTTTATCTGTCCATTTCTTCCCAGTAGGTAAATATTTTTTTTATCACCATAAATAAAACCACAGTGCTGCTTTGTTATTAGTCACGTAATCCAATGAATTCCAGTTTCACGAGTAATAGGCAACATTTTAATTTAGCGCTGATAGTTGACACCACCTCAAATTTTGGGGGCAGGAAGAGGGGCAGCATGTTTTTCATTTTCTTCTCAGACAACCATGTTCCCTGTTAACATGTGATCTACGGAGAATGGTAACGGACCTATTAAAGTTGCCCTATTTTTATTATTCTAAGTGTTTAGTGGAGCCCCTAGGTGCTTTACATAAACATACATGAAAATTAGGAACAGAACAAATATATGGCTAACAAATACAGACCACAGCTATATTTGTCTGTCTAATGGAGGAGGACACACAAGACCATATTACAGTGTCTGATCATCTCATGAGTTCCTCCTCCTGGTTTTTTATTTCTGTGCACATGGGCAGTTGTTAGTTTGAGACAGGTTAAGCCTGTCAATTCTTTGTAGATCTCCATTTCATGTCAAATCCTGCCCATACCTCTGTGGACAAGGAAGATTTTTGATTCCTGGTGAACTTGATGCAGTGCTCTGTGCATGGGAAGCAGGTGAAGGGAGTCTAGACCAGGGGTATGGTGGTGGTACACAGTACGACTAGTATGTGGCATGGCTAGTAGACCCTTAATCCTTTTATTAGCAACTCCCCTATTTTACATGGTGAGAATCCATGGGCAGTAGGATTTACTTCAGTCCTGAGGTTGTCATAGAAGCTATGGAGAATTCCATCCACTACAATCCTCAAGTGATCCCAGTCCACACCGCATGATCCCACTCCTTTTTCAGGCTGAACGTGGATCCAGAGATTTCTGGCCAAAACAAGCTTAACACAGCTACTCTGCATGGGGAGGATCCCTTTTGGCTCACCCAATAAAACAGCTGCCTTTAGGCCACACAGGTCCCAATACAAATCTCAGTTGCAGTAAAGTATGGGTCATCCAGATAAATCAGGTGCCTGGAACTGCTGAGACACCAAAGTGGTTGGGGGATGTAGCCTCATTGTGTGGAGTAGCTATTATTGCTGTTGGGTGCAGAGAGTAAAGGTCATCCTCCATTTTGGAAGTTGGGGATCTCAAACAGTGGCTGGCTTAAGCTTCGGGCAGGCTCTCATTGCTATGAAATGTTTAAAATAAAGTAGTTGTTCAATGCAAGCTCTCCATGAATTCATGAGTTGGACCACATATGACTACAAGAGCCATGTAAGTAAATCCCACATAACGTCATATAAATACATCAGAGGGAGGCAGAAGTTATTGAAGCTAAAGGACAATGTTGGCACATAAACAAAGAGTTACAACCTGGCCATGAATAAATTTAAGCTGGAAATGAGAAGGAGGTTGCTACCATTAGAGGAGTGAAGTTCTGGAACAGCCTCTCAAAAAAGAGCAGTAGCAGCAAGCAACCTAGAGTGTGATAAATTTATGACTGGGTTTATATGATAGGTTGTCTGCAATCGCAAGGGACTGGACTCTATGTTCCAGGAGGTCCCTTCCTGTTCTATAGCCCATGGTTCTAATGATCAACGTGGATGTTGATTCTGTGATCAGAGTAAGCTGAGTAAGCTAAGTAAGGTGACATGTTAACAAGAACTGGCTAGAAAAAGGGTTACCTTATTTTTTATAAACAGTCAAATTTCAAAACCTTTCAACAACTGCTAAAATTGATATGGAAGAAATATGAATCCTTCTGAGCAGAGCTCTCAAACAACGCTTACTTTCTATTATAAAGCACAATGTTCACAAGCACATCTACAGAGGCTAAAATACAATTTCTTCTCAACACTGATGAGGAAGTTTGGACAGGCAGAAGCCTCATTCATTCTTCTACTAATAAAATATGAAAGTATCATCATAGCTATAATTTCCTGTAGCATCAAAATTGTTTCCTGTTAATATTTCCATGTTGTTGTTGTTGATACAACCTCCCCTAAATATTAGCATTTTCAGCTGGCAGAATGGAAATGCTAACGTACAATAGCTGTGACACACAAGCCTCATTGTAAGGCTCTTGATTAAAAACCAGACCCCGTGGAAGCAAAATTCTGGATTCAAACTACCCACAACTACTGGGACTGGAATACAAACCCAGAATTCAGTCTCCAAATTCAATTCCTATTCTCCCTCCTCCCACCCCCATTTTGAAGAAACAATCTTGTCATTTAGGCTAATTTCTAATTAAAATACAAGCCCCCTGTCTATTGTGCAATCCTATTATGTACTTTGAATAGTATTAATGCACACCTCAGCACCATCTTCTTCTCACCTCAGCTCAAAATGTTCAGCTAGGAAGGAGAATGTTATTGAAAAGATCTGATGAACCTATACAGATTATAGCTCCGTATTCTTGCTATCACACTGTCTGAACCTAGTAGAAGTTTGGGGTGCAGATTGGTGACAGAACACAGTACATTGGAAGCAAACAAATCAGCTAGAAACTATTTTTGGTGAACCACCCATACAATCAATTTAGCCATAAAGTTGCACAATTATGGATTTATTCTAACAAACATTTTGAATATTCATCTGACTCCCACTTTCCTATCTATTAGTGAAAGGAATATGGGCATCTCCAAATGGATGAGAACGTATCTTTGTGAGAGAGATGCTCTAGGAATTATTTTGGGAAAATTCTATGACCAGTGTTGCACAGGAAGTTGGACAAGATGATTATAGTGGTCCTTTCTGGCCTTGGAATCTATGCCTATACCGATACGTCTGGTCCAGCATTTGCTCTAGGGGTTTTATTGTCCCAAGTAAAGTAGAAAATGCCTTCCCCTTGGAGTCAGAAACATACAAAATAAACCACCTCTATTTATTTTGCTGTTTCTGTTTGACTGTGGTCTCTGGAGGGCAGAACTAATCCTGATAGTATGAATATTTGTCTGTCTATCCTGTCCTAGTTAGCCAGCAAAACATATTGGGCTGGATCCTCACCTGATATGTCACTGTAACGCAATGACGCCCAGTTTTCTTCAATAGAGTTAAGTAAATTGACACCAGTTAAGAATCTGCCCCTTTATTTCTATCTATTGTCTTGAGTGTACTGGGGATGCTATTTTATGGGCTGTGTTTTCAGGGAGGCCTGTTGAAGGGTTAACTCACCACAGCTGTGCCCCCTCATGTCCAGGGGTGGCAAAGCAGGCTTTCCTCCTCTCACATTCGCAGGCCACAGGCACTCTGGTCCCACATTACTCAGCCCCGAGGCCAGCTTTAGTTCCACATCTCTTTCGGGGTACTCTAGTCTCAAGTTCACAGAAAACAATATCCATGTTCCAGTCTCAGGCCCCTTCTTGGGGGTTACTAATACCCACATGTCCTCACCCAGGATCTGCAGTGTAGACCATTCAAAGAAATTTCCGTTTCAGTACGTTTAGTCCCACTCAACTCCCAGTACTTTATCAAACTTTGTCTCAGGCTCAGCAGAACCCTTTGTCTTCCTCCATCTTAGTTCTTCCTGTGTCTCAGCTCCATACTGAGCCTTCTTTCAAGCCTGCTACAATGAGAATTACCATCTCCTGTATTCTTTGCCTTTTAATTTTCTGTACCCAGGACTTTCCCTGACATCCTCAGTTTCCTAGGCTGCTTACCTCAGGGCTTCTCGCTGAGGATTCAGCCTCATACCTGAAAAGTTCTTTCTTGATTTATTTCAGAGGACTGCTTCCCAAGGCTTTATCCCTGGACACTCCCCTCCTCAGAGGCTGTCACAGGAGCTTCTTCTTTTGTGCAGTTCCTCTATGCAGTCCCACAAACTTCACTCCAAAATGGCCCTGAGGCTTTACTGTCACTGCTTGTTGGGCTTCACTGCCTCTGTCTTTCTCTTAGCTTAGGGATAACACAGCTCTTGCCCCAGGCTTCACTGCCCTAGCCTCCCAGGTTTCCTTTGGGCTCAGGATCCCTAGTTCTAGCTTCAAATTTCAGGCCTCTGATGCATCTCTCACCCTTAGCCCCACAGATGAAACTCCCAACTACCTTTCTCTTAACTCTCCTCTCCCTGACCTTTTTCACTGCCCTGTGCTCCTTCCTGTGTGAAGACCCAGCTTCTCCCCAGCTGGGTTTGATCACCAATTAAGTCTAACACACACCCCAAGTGCCACACAGTGACCTAATTGAGCTCAGGCTAGATTAAGCCTGGGCAATGTCAAACTAGGCAGGTGCATCAGCTCTGCAAGATTGTACACACAGATGCTGAGCTGCGCATGCAGTTTGGCATGTGTGCATGTAATTACCCATTTGGCACTGCACTTTCAATAGTGACCTGTATAACTCTGGCCATAATTTTGTGCACTCAGAGTGCAAATGTTGATAATTAGATGTCTAACCATTTGTGGGTAAAAATCAAGTAAACATCAAACAATTAACATCTGATAATTGTGGTCACAGAAATGGAGGCATAACTGTTTGCAGGCAGGATATTGCACCCTGAACATGGAAATTTTCAGGGTCCAGTCCTATGTGTGCTCAAGTGTGGGTTTTGCACATGCAAAGCAGTAGCACTAATGAACTGTGCATGTGTAACTGAAGAGACCCTGAAAAACTCCTTTAAAAACTGGTCCTATGTACCTTTGGTCCTTTAACTTTAGTGCCTACAAGTAATGCTCTTAAGTAAAAATGGCTTTGTTTTGTTTGAGTTTTATAACCTCCTAGTACCAGGGAAGCCAATAGCAGCTGCAAGTCTCACTACCTTAGGTAAAATCAGTTCAAATCCAAATCTAGGCCCTTAACTTTGGCACCCAAACTTAAAAATGTTGGCCATAGCCATCAACAAATCAGCAGCTGCCAGTCCACAATAATTAGACATTAGACATGGACCTGAGCTTCAACCTTCTGCAGGGGCGGTTCCAGGCACCAGCACGCCAAGCGCGTGCTTGGGGCGGCAAGCCACTGGGGGCGCTTTGCCAGTCGCCGCAAGGGCGGCAGGCAGGCTGCCTTTGGCGGCTTGCCTGCAGAGGGTCCGCTGGTCCCGCGGCTTCAGATTTAATATCGCTGAATCTCTTCATGAAAAAGTTTAAAGGGGCAACTTTAATGCAATGTGTTGGAGCACTAACAACCAGTATTGTAACTAGTTTAATATATTTTGGCCTGGAACAGAAAGATTGCAGTAGACTTGGACTTATATTACCAGTTATTAACTATATAGTATTATAGTTATTAAACTATATAATAGTTTAATGTAGTTTTATATATACAACCATATTTCATTTGCGGATGTATACAGTTTCACCTTATTGGTGATGAACTTTCTTGCAGCGAGGGGTAAACCTTCCTCTTTGTTCTCTAGGATGAATTTTCTTGCCTTCTTTTCTTGTCCCATTCAACACGCGCTTATATGAAGGCAAAGCTAAAGAAATACAACTAAGTGAATGAAACTGAGAGAGCACACACTACATGCAGGGGTGGTTATTCAAGTCTAAGGCCAGGTCTACACTGCGACTTTAAATCGGTTTAATGGCCGATATACCGATTTAACACTGTATCCGTTCACATGACGTCGTCATTAATATCGATTT
>NC_133787.1:31649878-31694293 GCF_003597395.2 Chelonoidis abingdonii
CACTATGATCAGCCCCCGCATTCCAGCCCAGCTCCTCCAGATGCAATGTCATTCCCTATCCCTGACAGGGAATATGGGCTGCTGGAAGCAGGCCAAAGTTGGGCTGGCCCCGAGGGTGGAGCCCTGGTGCAGTAGCAGGCCCTATGGCATCATCAAGGAGGAGCAGCCACAGTTTAGTGTATCCAAATGAGTGGAACACTCCAACATTTGCTCATGAATCTCCAAGCTGTGCAAGACTCATCTGGTTTCAGGATCAAACACAGCAACAAACCAGGTGAGTTTGAAACAGAACTTTTGGGAATCTTTGCAAATTTTTGTCCGAACTCAAAGTAAAGCTTTCTTTGTGGTTTCAAGTCAGATACTGATATGTTCTGAGAATGTGCACATACCTCTGGCTTTTTGTCATACAATTATTTGTAAAACCTCCAGCCCAATTTTTAAGTGAACAAAATATTTTCACTGTTGGCATTTTGTGCTGGAAAAGCCTTGTTTTAAAAGGGGCAGATTCTGAGTCCCTTTGTTCCCTTTGAATGGCATTTTACTCCACAAGCAGCCTCCATGAAGTCAATGGGACTATTCATAGAATACGCTGCTATTCAGTTGTGAGCTGTTTCAGAATCTAGCCAGCAGTCAGTGACTCATTGCTATCTGCGGAGATTGCAGAATTCTCTCCCTCTTCCTCCCCTTCATTTTGCATGGCCAACTGAAAATCCTGCAGCTGTTTCTGCCACTACAACATAATGGAACCTGAAGGGCCCCGACCATTCATAGATCAGTCCCTTAATGTGGCACCTATTGGTTTCTCATATTTATGATCACACGTGCATACCTTGTTGTTTGTAGCTCTTCATATTTTGATTATTTAGATGCAAATCCATGCTACGTAACAAGTTCCCCCTCTTTTCAAATGCAATTGATTTTAAAAGCAGGCAAGCAAACAAAATAAGCACTCAGATTCTTTGCAAGTGTCCATGACACAAAAGACTTTAAGTGACTGTAAGCTATTTTCCTTGCCGTCAAGCTGCCAGACACTCTTCCTGCCACAAACACATGCCCATACAGGCCAACTAATGCTTGCCTTTTGGGACATATGTGATGAAATAAATGTAATTACAAGCAAGATGTAATCACAATTGCTTTACTATTAAAACTGTTGTATGCTCTCACGGTTTAGTTAACACTACATGCAGAAGAGAGGAATTGATTGGCGCTCCCAGAAAAGGGAGAAAGGGGGGTGACCCATAAATATGGCCTCTTTCATATTATATCTGTGAAAACACAACATTTAAATGCAGAATTTGACTTTTCAAATATCACACCAAAAACCTTTTAACAAAAACAGCAGGGAGAGAAAGCTCTTTAAACCATAATATTCCATGAAGGATTATGAAAATAGAGGTCGTTGCAAGAAAGAGAATTGCAAATATGACTTGAAAAGCTTCTCACATTTGTAAATACCTTGAAGAGAATTTATTTCTCTCTGGTTTTGCTACCAGAGGATATTTACAAGTTCCGAGGGAAAAGAGACCAAAAATAAAATAAAATAAAAAATCACATTTGCTACACTATCTATATGCAGTGCAACATGCTGATGTGTACTAGTAACATTCAACTGAGCTTCAAACGAAATGTTTCTTTTTAGTCTGAAGTTACACATTTAGGGATCTTATCCCAGCAATGAATGGAGCACCCTCTACTCTGACTGACTTCAGTCAGCCCTTATGGGAATAGACCCTGTAACCACTGAAATCAATAGAGTTTTGCCATTGAGGTTTGTGGGTGCAGGAGCAGAAGCAAGAGCAATAAGCTAGAAAGGCTGAGCGTTGTGTGGATTTACCAAAAAAGGACACTAGGAAGTGAATTTCTGTTTGATTATTCAAATTGACCTTAATTCTGAGAGTGCTGCTTTTCTATCCACTCAACTCCAAAGGAATAAATCACTTGTCACATACACTACAAGTACCTGACTTGAGACATCTCACTGCACACCTACACTACAACAATCAGACCCAAAATCATTAGTCACTTTTGAAAATTTAGGTCTTAATTGTTGTTTTAAAGCAGCTGATATCATACAGTAAATTGTGTAAACTTCTGTAAGTTTGTGGTATTGGTCTCTCAGCCATGCCAGATCTGCAGGGCATATGAGTCCATTCAGCCACAACTAATGATACTTGGATCTTTATCTCATGCTGAGGAGTGTGCACAGGAATTTAAATTTGACCATCTTTGGAGGAGCACTTCCTGTGATCCGACTGTGGGCCCAGAGCTGGAGGAGCTGCGACCCCACCAATTATTGGGGGAGGGCATGCCCTGGCATGGCCCTGCTTGCCCTCTTCCCTCATCCCCTGTGAATACTCCTGCTTTTGCTGTAACAGTTCATGCTTTTCGTTCTGGAGCTCGCTGTCAGCAAAGATGGCAGCCATCACACATGTATTAGTGATGCATGAACCTGAAAAGGTTCAGAGGTTGGGTTCAGTTGGAATAAGCACCAGAAGATCAAGGGGCAAAACTCCCATTGACTTCAGTGGGGACAGCATTCCCCCCCCACCCCCAAATGCCTTTCACATCTCAAAGCTGGGCTTGAAATCAAACAGGACCATGCTTTTGTATGAGGCTTCGCACACTTTCTGCATTCTCAGGGTATTTTGACCCTTCCCATTTTGGGTCTGGCCAGAAAGAAACAGGGAATTCTGAGATGCTGCAGTAATTGGAAAAATATTAGAAAAGGAAAAAAATAATCCAAAATATTTTGGAACGCAAAGGAAGGTTTGTGGTTTGGTTTGAGCTCTGGGCAAAGGTACAGGCTAGCTCTTATTTTATCTGCAGTCTGTGATTTCAGTGTGGCTATGTAACCAAATGAATATTTTATATCCACACTTCTTCAGAGCATAGGCCCAAGTGCTGAGCTCTTGTATGTGGGTATGTAAGGGATAAAGGCAGCAGAAATCAAATATTTCCACAATGCAAGTGGCACAAGCAGTGGATCTTCATGCAGGGGGATTCTGCAGCCCCTTTCATCCTCCCACAGCCACCTGGCCACAAAACAGAATTCTTCACGTGAATGCCTTTGCATGCGTACACTTCTGTGGCTATCTACATTTCTAAAGTGCTCAGCACTGCAGAATCTAGCTGCCTTAGGTGAACTACAGGGAGAATTGATTTTCTATTTGATTCTGATTTGGATGCTGCCTTCTGCCCTATATATGGTCATGCAGGGGGAAGGGAGGTTCTGGAAAAAGGATCTGTGCAGAGCACTTGCAAAAGCCCAGAGTGCAACCAGTAGTCTATAAAAATATTCTCTCAACTTGAAGAAAAAAGACCAGAACCCTTTTTGTCCTTTCACAGATCAACTTAAAATGACAGAACAAACAAAACGAGACGGAACAAATGCAAAGTCTACATGAGAGAGCATGGTGTGTGTTACTTACTCTAAAACAGCTGCCATCTTGAGCTAACTTACACAGAGTACTTCTTCAAAGTGCAACACCTAGAAAAGAGTATTAAAATTACATTGCTGTACATATCACATTCCACAGGTGGAGGCGGGCTCACAGAAACCAGTGATCCAATCTCCCCTGTCTGATGAATAGACATAGCCAGATAGAGACAAGATCTGTCTCTTAAGTTGTGACTTAGGCCATTGTACATAATTGGGTCAGATGTGAAGTCCAAGTACAAACACCGTTGACCTTTGGGGAAGATTATATCCTGATCTGATTCTGACTGATCTTTATGACTCAGGCCAATCTTCAGTGCAACTTTTGTTCAAATGTAATGTTTATTCTGCAGACTATGGGTGAAGTGCGGGCTCCCATTGACTTCAGTGGGGCCAGCATTTCACCTGATGATTCTCTTCTGTCTGGAGGATTGGGCTGAGACTCTCAACTGAACTTCACAGCAGCTAGCCTCTAACACCAATAATACTCTTTCACTCAGCCCAAGTTTTATTTAAACTGTGATTTTGTCAGTTTTAGATTTCTGTGATATAGATCTACCTGCTGTCACATAGGAGGTAATTTCCTTCAGAACTATTGGAAAAGATGTAAAATACAGAGAGTTAAAACATAAAACCTCTGCTCAGAGTAAAGTGTCTGGCATGTTGCTATTTTATGTGTTTTTAGATGTGTATCTACAGTACATTCCTTTAAGAAGGTACATAGGATCATAACTCTACTGGAGCTGATTAGGGCCAGCTTCTTGCTGTCAGTGGGAATTTAAAAACCAAGGCCTGGAAATTCTAGCAATTTATAAACCATGTGCCAGCAATGTGCTGCAAGTGAATAGCTGTAGTGCACTTAATTTCAAAGTAGAGCCATAATATCGGGGGGAGGAGGGGAGAGTAAATATATCAAGTCAATATCTGATTTTCAACACTCATTTCCATTTCTCACTGGCAAAGAGAACCTGAAGCACAGAGTGAATGGAATTCTTCCTAGGATGTCAACCATCAATACCATTTGCACAGACAGCATACATAGCTATGAAGTAATTCTCCCTTTTCAAGCATAAAATTGTCCTGTACGACTCTCGGTGGCAAACATGTGCAGGTATAGATTTTAGTTACAAATGAAGAGTGGTGAACAAATCGTCTGGAATCAAAGGTGAGTTGAAGCAAACTGACTTTTAGGGAGACATGCCACTCAGACAGCTCATTAGCATCCTGATTGTGTCCCCCTTCCCACAGACTGAACTATTACATGCATGACCATCTCATTCACTTCTACCTATGGAAGCAAACAAAAGTTTTAACCGGTGGAGTGCATTGGAGAGAGAAAATGCATCCAATCCTCCTCTAATTTACACTAGTTTTACAGAGTTGTAACTATGTAGCAGCAGGACAGCAGACCAGGCAGGGACACTGCTGCCAAATGGATGCAAGTGTATAACCAAGATTTTTAAATCATCCCTACCGCTGACACACACCCAAGCAGTCCATTTCTTATTAGCTCTTTGGCAACACTTCCATAGATTGCGCTACTAACTGGAGTTAATAAGGAATTTTTTGCAAAAATATTCTCAACAAAAATGCCAATTTGTCAAAACTGAAACTGCTCGTAGGAAAGGGTCAATTTCAGCTAATTTCCTGACTCAAAAAAAAGTTTAAATAGTTTTGAAATTGTCAACAAATTCTGGGTTTTGATATTTGACAAAAAATTAATGTAATTACATTTTGTTTCAAAATGTAACTTAATTTACACTAAAATAAAGTTTAATAAAAAGATTAAGCTTAAAATTAAAATTTGAAATTTTGTTGGTATGTCAGTTCTTGAAAAATTTTGAGATTTTTTATTTTCTGACCTTATTTGGGATGGAATTTTTCTTCAAAATCTTGCAATATTGTTGCAGGATGGGAAAGCAATTTCCTACTCAGCCCACCCAATAAATCCTTGTTGAATTTGGGGCTAAGAAATCTCACACAATCCATCCATACTGACTTCTAGCCAGTGCTTTCAGTCCTGCGCATTCTTATGCACCCCCACTCCAGTAAATGATAAACAACAACAAATACATATATTAAAAGGTGCATTTTCAATCAGTCTCCAACTGGCCTCTTCATTGGTGCACACAGCCATCTGGGAATGCAAGCAAGCAAATGTGGTAGTTGCGTATCTGGCAACCTGATCTAGAAGTGCATCCACACACAGGGTTTATACATGCAAACAAGTGCAGAAACAAAATGAAAACCCTGAATTTTGCTGAAAATACTGTGTAAAGGAGCTGAATAATTTCTTACATTAGCGATTTTAATAAGTGCTGCTTGTATATTTTAACACCTTTGAAATCTGTTATTGTTTAAACTTAATATCCCAATCTTCAGATTATATCCTTCTTAGTGGAGTAGCACCGATTTAATAGAGCTGAGGATCAAGCCCTTAGCAAATATCTATAGGATATATCTATAAGATATCTACATGGAGATTTGTGTAGCTAAGAGAAATTCCATGGAATAGAATCCACCATGGTTCTCTCTGTGCCACAGAAGCCCTGTTTGGAGTGTGTAGGGGTAGGAGGAAGAGGGAAATAGGGATGGGAAATGAAGGGAGTCACCAAGCTTGCTTCAAAAGCATGCACTGGTGTGGATCTTAATTAGGTTAATATGAAGGAGCGTTGAGGGTACGTTGAAAACTAATTAAATGGATCTAGTGGTTGGGAAATGCCTTCCAATGGGATGCAGAAGAGCAACAGCAGCCATTCTAGCCTGATGGCCTGTGCATTGGCTATGGGTGAGTGTGGGATTCCATCACCCAGAACCCACACTTAGTGCCCTACACAAAGACCATTTACACAGCCTTTATGCAAAGCAGCATGAATTTCACCACTAGTGTGATTTTAATGAGGCAATCTAGTGGAAAGGTGGTGTGATGCAGATAGGGTGACCAGATGTCCCGATTTTATAGGGACAGTCCCTGTTTTTGGGTCTTTTTCTTATATAGCCTCCTATTAACCCCCACCCCCATCCTGATTTTTCACACTTGCTGTCTGGTCACCCTCAATGCAGGCAATCCAAAATCCATGCTTGATCACAACCCAGATTCTTCTACATTCCTTGTAAATCAACTGTCATCTTTGTACTCAGGATGAGTCATGATACATATATATTTATCTTGTTTATCCTAGTGCCTGCGCAGAAACTGGGAGGTTCGGAAACATATCCATGATGACAAATATGGAGATTTCTCAATACATATTGTAATTTCTGCTCCAGAATGGCATTAATGCACACAAATGATACCTAAATGGAGTCTTAAAGATGGGCAAAGATTTAATTAATAGAGACTCTAGATGTTCTAGCATATTTACTGGACAAGATGAAATCACAATAGATTATGTCCAATGGAGCTAGATAAAGCATTCATGTACATTTAAAAAGGAATATTATAGTATTTTTTAAAAAAATACAAAATTGATTGTAATGGTAAGTGACATTTTAGTTCAGTCACAATTAAAATCAACCTGACTTATTCCTTGCATTAGTAGCTACATATTCTCTTTAAAGTTCATAAAGGGTTAAGTTTCTCATCCTTGGAGATTTCTTAATGGCCCTTGTTATCTAAACCTTGATCCATAATGGTGGCTGTGTATTATGTTTTCAATGCACATCCTCAGACATATTAGGACATGAAGTGAACTTGACAGGAAGGAGAATATTTTCTTTCTCCTCTGAAATGCCCCATGAGGGTTTTCTGCAGGCGACCTCCTCAGACCTTGGCTTTACATTAGAGTTATTGTCCTGAGAGAAGATTCAGTTAAAGCACCCAATTCATTTCATATAGTGCTCTCTAGTTTATTCTTGGTGGCAGCTAACTTGTAAAATTTTATTATGAATTCTTTTTTGGTTTGCTTGATGGAAAACAATTATTCTATCATCAGTCCTAAACGCAGTTGTAGAAATCTTTGATATACCACCGTGAACCAGTCCTTCGCTGACAGTTATCCAGATAAAATGTTCACTGACACTGTACAAATGCTTGCTAAGAGTCTGCCTGTGCCCCGAAAATTTTACATAGTAAGTAGACAAGAAAGAAATAGCCTGGGCCAAAGGAAGTCCTATTATCTCTTTTACAAATGGGAAACTGAACAGAGAAGTTAAGTGACTTTTTCAAGGCCACACAGAAAGTCTGTGGCAGGGGTGGGAATGAGCCCAGATCTATTGAGTCAAAGTCTAGAGCAGTGTTTGTCAGCCTTTTCAGGTTGGCAACCTTTTATTCAAAGTTAAAAAAAAAATTCTCCCACCCCTTACATATACTATAAGAGGTTGTTTTTTTCCAAAAAAAAGGATCAATTGTAACAATGCAAAGCCTCTAGCATTCGTGTGTTGAGAGGTTGACAGAGAATATTTGACCTTGAAAGGTACAGGTGTGCTGGGAGTAGGCAAGCAAAATGTTCTTTGCCTTACAATACAATAAAATTTTCAACACCCTGACTGCATTGTGCATGTGCACACACACACAAATCTTTTGACTCAGGGTACGTCTACACTGCACGATTATTTCGAATTAGCTTAAACCGATATTACAAAACAGATCTAATAAAATCGGTTTAGCGCGTCCACAGTGGGATCCTGAAATCGATTGTTTGCGTCCATGGTCCAAAGCTACCATCGATTTCAGGAGCGGTGCACTGTGGGTAGCTGTTCCTCAGCTATCCCATAGTTCCCACTTCCGTGTTGAGAGCACAGTGCCTGATGGGGCAGAAAACACTGCCCCGGGTGGTGCTGGGTACAGCCTCACCCCTCCCTTTGTGAAGGCAGCAGACAACCCTTTGGCGCCTTTTTCGCGGAGTGCATTGAGCAAACGCCATAGCACAGCAATCTTTCCCTTTTTTTTTTCACGTGGTGGTGGGGGGAAATAAACTGAGGAGCTGTTCCCTGAACCACGCCAGACACTGTGTTTGAACCTACAGACATTGGGAGCTCAGCCAAGAATGCAAATAATTTTCAGAGACTGCTGTGGACTGTGGGATAGCTGGAGTCCTCAGTACCCCCTCCCTCCCTTCATGAGCGTCCATTTGAGTCTCTGGCTTCCCGTTACGCTTGTCACACAGCGCTGTGTATCCTGGAGTTTTTTATTCAAACGCTTTGGCATTTCGTGTTCTGTAACGGAGCTGGATACAACAGATTTGTCTCCCCATACAGCGATCAGACCTAGTATCTCCCGTACGGTCTATGCTGGAGCTCTTTTTCGATTTCAAACTGCATCGCCAGCCGTGCTGATCAGAGCTCCACGCTGGGCAAGCAGGAAATGTAATTCAAAAGTTCGCGGGGCTTTTCCTGTTTACCTGCCCGCTGCATCCGAGTTCAGATTGCTGTCCAGAGCGGTCAGTGCTGCACTCTGGGATGCCGCCCGGAGGCCAATAACGTCGATTTCCGTCCACATGAACCCTAATCCGAGTTATCACTATCGAATTTAGCGCTACTCCTCTCGTTTGGGAGGAGTTCCGAAATCGATTTAAGGAGCCGTTTAACTCGATATTAATGACGACGTCGTGTGAACGGATACAGCGTTAAATCGGTATATCGGCCATTAAACCGATTTAAAGTCGCAGTGTAGACCTGGCCTCAGTATCTGAAAACACTAGTCTAGTGGCTTAACAGAACACTATCCCTCTTCTTTCTATTAAGACTGGATGCTAGTCCCATGCAATGAGATCAAGTGCAGGGGAGAAAAAAGCCTTTGCAGCCTCTTTCATCCTCATTTGAATTAGAGAAAAGAATCCAACACTGTACAGGACATCTTGGAATCTAGCAGAATCCCCATATCTTCAGAAGAGAAAGAGCTACATGGACATAGATAAGTTTTGTATCAATATGCGCTTATTCATAAAGAGTTTGCCCTAGAAAGATGCTGAGGACTCCTGTGAGGTGTACCCTAAATCCAGAATAAGGTCATTAGGAGGCTGATTCACTGATCCACAGAGTCCGCTGAGTCAATGGAAAGACTCCCATTGACATCAGCAGGCTTTGCATCAGGCCCTTGTAGTTGAGGATGCTCAGCGCCTCAAAGGATTAAGCCTAAAGGGCTCCACTGTGTTAGCCGGGCGAAAGCCAGCTTTTAAGATGAGATCTCTCTTGCACCCCCCACATTTGCTGTTTCCAGTAATGCTTTCTCTTGCAAAACAATCTAACAGGCTGTCATCTGCTGCAAAACTCGTGGGTTCTTACAGAGCCATAATCTAGCAAGTAGCAGGTTGCTATATATCAAGCAAAAAATCCAAACCAGTGGTAATGCTAGGCAGTTTCCTCAGTGCATTGCACAGCCAGATTGCTCTGATGGGATGGCAGATGCAAACTAGGAAATTAAAGTAAAATTAGTGTGGCAGATTTGTATTTAGACTTTGGTTGTAAGCACAGGAAATACTTGAAGCAGTACTGGAAACAGCATGAATCCCATTTGTAAGAACGACTCCTCTTGCAATGAAGCTTATGTTGGAGTTCAAACCAGTCAAATAAGGAATCTGCTGGGCAAAAATGAATGTACACTGATGCTATTTAAAGCTGAGAAAAAAAGTCAGAGGAAATCAATTGCAGCTTTTTGTATGCCCGGGTGTGCACATGAATATCAATTTCGAGGCATGCACAAGTATATGATCCCATGGTAATCAACACAGTAATGACACATTTTGGTGTAATATTAATTATGTTAATATTCATGAAACTGAATTATGTCAAGAATAAATCAAATGTCTGATACCAACTAAACACTTTGGGTCACAAGACAGAAATGCACAGCATTTTGTAATTATAAACAATCACATATTTTCACCTATCAATTGCCAGTTTGGGAATAAAAGAACAGACCAGGAAAGAGAAACAGTAATCAGTTAATAGAAACATGCTTCCAGCATGGGCTTCCGATAACTGACCAAGCATAGATTCCAACGGAGGAGCCCAACGGGCAGAAGGGGACCCAGGGAAAGGTTTGCAATGAGTCTAGGGAAACATCA
Source organism: Chelonoidis abingdonii (assembly GCF_003597395.2). Lineage (NCBI taxonomy): Eukaryota > Metazoa > Chordata > Testudines > Testudinidae > Chelonoidis > Chelonoidis abingdonii. The sequence goes on from NC_133787.1 coordinate 31,660,325, forward strand.
CTTGGCCAGCACAGGCCAGTAGTGTGCTCTGATGGCTGAGGTGGGTGTCCCTTTGGGGGTTTGTGTTAGTTACGCTCCTTTGGGTTCTGATCTACAGGCAATGAGAATATTTCCATTGATACCAGTGAGGAATGGATCAGTCCCACGGAACACCTTGCAGAAGATAAATGTAACCTCCTTCTGCAGAAACCCAAAGGGAAAGCTTGCACTACTGCCTCCTTCCCCTTTCTCAGTGAATCCCAGAATTCCTCAGCACAACAACTCCCTGGGCCAGGATAGAGCAGAGAGGTACAATATGAACCAAATAATCTGTACCAACAAGAGAGAACCTGATTCCAGAACTTTATAATCACGGGGAGTATTCTCTTACGCCTTTATTCTTGGCAGCAGTACAGAGCCCCAGTGTTGGTTGGCCAGTGAATTGTTCTGCTCTAAGGGATGGTGGAGAAAGCAGCTGAACAGCCTACATACAAATTCCCACCCACCCCTGTAGACAGACCAACATTTACAACATGAACTAAAGGCAACCAGCCAGAGACTGCCAGATCTTCTCAACTTGGCAGTTCCACAATCAAGGAACACCTTCAGCCAAGGAGATACTCCACCAGTCTGGTCTTGTTTGAACTATTATCTTCTTTAAAAAAATTTTAAACGAGTTATTGTTTTATAACAACATGGGCACTCAGGAAAGCCAGGTCCCTGTTCTGAAAAGCTCCCAAGTTAAAGGAAAATCTGTCTTTCTAGTAACATACAAATATTTACATCCATACACAAAATCTGAAACCAGAGAAAGCCCTTAGGGACTCAGCAAATTCTAAGTTACCAAAAACTCTAACGTGTTTTGATGTCACAAACCATGTATTTACAAACAGCAAGTCCAATAGTGAGAGTGAATGTATTCAAAGCCCAAGTTCCAGCTAACAAAGTTCTTGGCCAGAGCAGGGCCATCTTTTTCTCATCTGGTAGAGCTACCTACTGTGCAAGCTGATGGTGGTCATGGTTCCAACCTCGGCTGCATTAATATGAAGGACATACAGAAATGTAAACCTGGTCACCAGATGGACAGACCCTGCTAATGAGTTAGCTCCATCTCCAGGGTTTTGCCACCACCCCTGAAGCCACCCGAGATCATTTGTTTCATATGTAAGTTAGAGGGACATAATTTATGACTTTAAGGGTCCCAGACTCGTAGGTTCAAAGCCAGCCTTGTGCTTTTGCTCCCAGGGAGCGAGCATTTCTCCTGATGTTTTTTGTGGCTTTTGGCTACTTATAGTGATTAAGCTACTAAAAATACTACATGAGAGGAATGCTTAATAAGGCTTTTTTGTCTGAGTTGATATTGAGATGGTTTGTGTACATTTGTAAGTATGTGTAAATATGTATTTGGACAGTTGTTAAGAAACATGTATAATTTTTCCCAAACACCACAGCTCCTTCCAACCATTATAGTTTAATGGGATAATGCATATTTAAAGAATTTTGAGTGTGTGTTTTATTTCTAGTTATTTAGTTAACGGACTACATCAGGCCTTCGGAGCTTTTACAGACAATTGTATAAAGTAAATAGGCATTCACCCAGTTTTTAAAAATGCATATTACTTACTCAGTGGAACCATCTGTTGGAGTCATAATAATCTACTGCAGCATTCAGAAAAGTATGGAAGTTTAATATAATTTAGGAGGAGTTACATGTATTGTGGGCCAAATTACTCTGGTTTAAATCCAGAGTACTTTCCTGAAGCCAATGGAGTTATTCTGGTTCAAATCTGAGTAAATGGGGGCAGAATTTAGCCCTCTATTGTGTCCTGAAACACTATGCACATCCTCCATAGATAAGATTCCAGCCATTTCATCTTAAAATATAAAAGGTCATGGCCTGCATTGTGGACAAACATTTGGCAAAGGAGCTAGAACATCTCCATGCCACCAAATTTTATTTGTGCTCCCACACCTGAAGATTGGGAAAAAGAATTCTTACCAGCAAGGCACAAGTTTACCCCCGCCAATACCGTAGAGCCTACTTACAAATGGGAACTCTACAATCATGTTATCATTTATTTATAATTCTTTAATTTTAATAGCTAATTTAAAGTATGGAACAATTTCAATTGGAACAAGAACACTATTTTTTTTATCGGAACTCATTGAATGATTTAATGTTTCAGGCTGCGATTTTCCAGGGCACCTATGGTAGTTAGACATTAAATTCCTACCCAAAGCCAGTATGCATTGGATGCCTAACTCCCATAGGTACCTTTGAAAATCTCAGCCTTCCTGGCGATATTTGAATAGAGCCATTCACTAAGTGCAGTAAGACCTGACACAGTGCCTGTCCGCTGGGCTGTCCTCATCCCTTGTGTGTTTACAGCTAAAAGCAGCCTTATATATAATGATACATATGAGGTAAAGCAATATCCTTAGTTCAATACACACTCTCTCATATCTTATTGCTTTCATCACCATTCAGCAGGGAGAGGTTGAGAACAGAACAATGAAGAACCAACTGTTCTTTCCTGCTTCAAAGGATGAAACAATAATACAGATACCTTGCACTTAGGTAACACCATCCATCAGAGGATCTCAAAGTGCTTTATAACCATTAATTAATGAAGCATCATGGTATAACTTTAAGAAGAAAATTATCATCATTCCACATAAAGACCAAATTTTCTAAAGTGACCTCTGAATTTGGGGCCAAATCTGAGACACTTAGGGGCTGATTTGCAGAGCTGCAGAGCACACACAGGCTACAGTTCTTTTTGATGCCCTTTCCTCCAAAGGGGATGGATCCAGTGGACAGGAGCTATAGTTTGAGCACCTTTGAAAATCAGGCCCCAAGTTTCAAGCAGGACTTGCATAGTTAGTTTACAGGTTGGAAAATCAGACACTTTCTGCATCGTGATAAACAAAAATACTGAAACAACACACAGCAGCATTCATACTAGTGAACCATTACAATTTTAAACTCTGTGTAACTTTTAAATACAAAAACATCAAAGATGTTTAGTTTGGGGAGCTCCAATTTTCCTCTGACATTTAATGAAGATGAGTAAACCTGCCAGTGGATGAATGAAACTAGAATTTTGGAACTCATTCTATAGGTTGTTCTATTTGTATTTCCCTTTTTCTACTTAGATGCAAAGTCTTTGAACTGGCCAGGGCTTCTAGCATGCCAAGTTGCATCCTCTGACTGCTGGTTGAATCTGAAAATGGGTTACAGTTACAGACCTGACCACTGGGAAAGCCCATTCCAACGTGGGTGAGTCCAGAGTCGTCAAGTCACTGCTATATTTAATTACAAACCTGAGAAGGATTAACCTTTGAGGAGTAAATTAATATTTTAAATAAAATGAATATGCATAAGACTGAAGATTAGGATTAAATTCTTACTAGAATCTTTATGTGATCAAGCAGTTTTATGGTGCAGATATTAACCATTAATGTGAAGCAGTAAAATTATTCTTTATCCTTATAATTCACATCTCACTTCTAAGCCACACTGGATCTGAAAATCCCACAAGGCTTCAAAAATAGACAACCCTTCTAGCACCCCAGGAGATAAGGAAGTGCTACTATCCTCATTCCAACGCTGAGGAAATAGAGGCACAGAGAAGTCAAATATATGGGCCCAGATCATCCCTCCTGGGATCTGTGCATAATGGAAATCTTACATGTATTGATCTGTCTATGCCTGCACAAAAGGAGAGGGCACGACCACCTGAGATCCTCATTCTCCTCCTCCTTTCCTTGCATTGGTGGAGCTCCGCTGAAGCTCAGACTGTACAAAGAATTATGGTGTTGGTGAAAGTGCAGAAGGATGTAAAACATGGGAGGAGCTACTCTCCATGACACCATCCCCCAGGGTTCATTTTGGAAATCCACTGGAACATCACACGGTTATGAGCTACATTACCCCCACTTCGGGTTTTCCCTCTTGGTTGCTATCACCTGACCACATAGGCACTCAGACAATGGCAACCCCAATCCTGTTGGAACCTGGTAGGACAGTAGTTGTCCATGCAGGGAGGTTCCCACCTGTGCAGATTCACAGCACTGGAATGGGACACAGTCTCCAAATTCCATGGCCCCCTCAAATGATGCGTAACAGAGGGAATGGTTCCAGGAAAGCCCTGTAAGGTCACCTACAGACTACTCTCCAATTCCCCTCTTCCTGTGGGTTCTTCCTCTCTATCCAAAGTTTAACACAGTGATCAGTTTATATACACAAATAATTCTTTTTAGACCCAGTTATTACATCTATTTTTTTCATGTAATTCATGTCAAGCATTATGGGGATACTAAACTCTCAAGTAAGGTTTTAATTTAATCCAGTCAAGTCAGAAGAAAAGCAAAAATATTCCCAAATTACCTACAGGCAAATGAGAATTCATCTGGGTGCTAATCCCATCTCTTGGCATGATATTTCCTTATGTATGTTCAATGGTATTTTCCAGTTGGTACATTTTTCTGCCTCTGCAAGTCAGTTTGATGGTGCTAAAAGGCTGTTAGGTGTTGAAATCAAGGGATTTGAAAGAAGGCACCAGTGGGTTTCTATTCACTTCAGTGGGTTTTGGCTAAGTTCTCGTGGTAAATTTGTCTCTAAATTCCCTGGCTTCTGTGAGTTTAAACCAGAAATTTATTATTCTAGAATATTTATATTCTACTTATTATTTTTGCAAGTAACTTCCATGTTTGTTGCAGAATTATGAAGTTAAACACCTAAAGGAATTATCTGGGCCTAATCCAACCCATTATTATTATAAATACAAAATGTATTGGGAGTTATAACATACCAGTCCAGGTAGGAAACTTAGAAAAAGCAATTAACATTCCTCTGTAGACTTTTGTATTTACATTTCAAATTTACCACTTAAGACTTTAATTCTCTATTAAACGGCTTAAATATACATAACTTCAGAGTTATTTAAATGTTTTATGAGCTTTCTGAAATGATCAGCTAATTAAATACCCTTACCTAATTTAGAACCTTAACTTTATAAAGCCTCCTTTTATTTGGGAAGAAGTGGATTTAATGTGCACCTTTTGTTCTTTTTGCTTTGTTAGAAAATCTTAATTTTAAAAATAATCATGATTTCAAGAAGGGAAATGGGTTTTTCAGACCCAGAGACTAATGTGAGGAATATTATAGCTCATTACTTCCTCCTAGCCTGCAAACTTAAATTAGTAGTAATCATTAGCTACCATATATGACATTGCATATAGAATTAAGAAATAAATGTATTACAGAAACTTGGAAATATCAATTAAAAAGTAGTCAGTGCAGTCCCACAAGGTCCTGTATGATTACCTGTGTTATCTGGGCTGTCACTTCCAATGCTGGTTTGAATCTCAAAGACCTCTGAGGGGTGCTCAGTCTGTCAAGTTAAATAAGTTAAACAACCTTAGCAGAAAAATGAAGTGATACAAGCAGGTGCAAACAAACCATTTAATAGAGGAACAAAGATGTCAGCTTCAGCCTGAGTACTATTGACAAAAGTGCTCTTCTCTTTTACTGTACTTTTGAACTGATGGACAGGACAATTCAATTTGCTGCTTTACCACAATCTGCTCATCTGGCTGGAAGGAGTAGAACCTTGGGGACATTAGAGAATGCTCAAAGAGTTACATTTGTTCTTACCTATTACATTTGGGAACCATGAATTTTAGTTCTTCCGTGTAACATTCATAGAGTTTAAGGCCAGAAGGGACCATTAGATCTTCTAAACTGACCTCCTGTATATTACAAGGAATTACATTTCACCCAGTTACCACTGTATTGAGCCTAATTAAGCCTTTAAGCGTCCTCCTTGGTGTAGAAAATATAATTAGCTTCTGTCCACTTCCTCCCCCCCCATAGTCATCTTTTTGCCCATTTCTATAAATGAACCCAAACACTTTGAAATTCTTAATTTTCTAATTAATTATTCTTCCCCCCCCCACCCCATTTTCTCACATCTGCATTTCATCACATACTCTTCCAGATTCTGGCCAGGGCTGGAAATGGACCTGCTAGAAAATGTCACTTCTCACATTTTTTCCATCCTGATCAGGATCAAGGAATGCCCTATAATCATACAGTAAGGCTGTCATTGAAAACATTTAAATATTTTACATTTAGCTATGCAGACTCTCCAGTCCCATCTATATTACGAATGCAGATGTCATGAGGGACCCAGTCATAACATAAGTTGCCCACCGACATGAGTAAAACATAGTCCTGTTCTGAAAGGCTATTAACTTTCCTTTCAATACATAATTATCTGAAACCAATTAACAGGGAAGATACTGATGTACCTTTGGACATACCTGAACTCTTTACAACGCCACAACTTCTCCATGCAGTACAGGTTTAGAGACAATTAACAGAACAGAAGCCAGGGAAGAGGGGCATGATGCTTTTGAACTCAGTGATGCTCTTGTTTATGATGCAACACCTACAGCATCTCCTAGAGCTCAAACAACACCTTTTCCTGAAACAAGAATACAAGAAGCCAGTTTACTGTGCTTGTTTTCTTTAAAACCATACTGAAAGTATTAACATCATTGTCCAGTTTTGGTATCCAAGAGGGACAATTTACAACTACCTCCCTCTTTCGTGCAAATACAATATCAGTATTTCTCTGGATTTGTCCCCTTAAGCCTTCCAAAACCTGTGCATCAAATGCACATGAAACTCGGCTGATTTCAGATCACAGTACACACTCAAAACACAAAGCAGATTCTTAGAAAGATTTGCTAGGGTTCACCGACCTGTTGAATGAACCGTGGCTCAGTGCCAAGCAAATCTGGGCAGATAAATGTTTGCTTTAAATCAACATCATCTAACGTTCTCGGCATCTGATGTGAAGCTCCATATTTGCTTTTCTTGTTGAGATTGTGGGTTAGTTCAAAAATGAAGCTCAAAGCAAAACTCAAGGCATACAGTCTATGTGGATACCTGACAAATATGCTCGTGTGAATTCCTGCAAGGCAATCTCCCTCCTGCTCCATTAGCATTCTGTGACGTTACTGAAACTTGGGGGGGGGGGGGGGCATCTGTTTTGAACTGTACACTCATTGCAAAACAGAGCAGTAAATTAGTTGTTTCTACATTTGAAACACCGGGCCAGATTGCGATATCTTTATTATATTGCATAGAACTTGGCTACACCAACGGTTCCATTTAAGTCAATGGGAATACTTGTGGAATAACTATCCATTGTCAGTAAGGGCCACTGTAAGTAGTTTTGGAAATTATCTTCTAGCAGTTGTTGTGTTTGGCAGCTTATAATACTCCAGCAACTGGGAAGTGGGGAGAGGGAGAGGACCAGCAATGCTCTAATTTCTGTTAGCACTGACTAAACATTTGTTCCAACTGCCTGGGCAATCAGAAGGCTACATAAATACCTTGCTGTGCCTGTGGGATCTCACGCTAAGTTATAATCCATCACCGAAGCAGGCAGCCATTCTTGAAGACATTCTAAAGCATTTCTGAGGTTGAATGTAATTCATTGCTACATTCTCTGGTTGCATGTTTATTTCACCTAGCAGGAGGAAGTGGCTACACATAGAAGGGTTGTATGCTTTAAATTTCACTTAAAATTTGCATCATATTTAACAACTATTGACTGCAGACTCTATAATTTATCATGTGATTTATTATCTCCTTACTGCTAGAATTTTTTGTCAATAATTTTTACATGCAATAACAATACCTTGACATTCAGCTTTCTTGTATTTATATCCAGATTACTTGAGATCTATAATAGTTCTCAGGATCAATTTAGGCAAACCTACTTAGCTAAAACAAGAACTGATCCCAACCTTTTCTGTGGATTTAAAAAAACACCAATTGCACTGGTCTACAATTTTTGAGAAGTCGTCAGCTTCAGAGATAAAATGTGGTATTTATTATGTATTTTGATGTGCTGGATTCAAATATGACAATTAAAACAACTGATTGGCTACTGTTTCTAAAATATTTAAGTTTTTACATTTTATGTCTATGTATATTGTGTAGATAAGTAGAGTTTTAATCATAAATTGTAAACCTAGGTCTTTTCATGTGTTTATGGTTGCTTTACATGATAATATTTCACCTGTCCTGTTTATGTAACACTTTAAAAATCAGCAAAAGGGTTATATAAATAAAATTTATTATGAAACAAAGGCAAAAAACTATTATGTACATAGTTTAGTCCTATTCAGTGTCTACTCGGCGCTTCTTGGCTTGTCTCTTGTATTCATTAAATGGAGCATCTCTTGTCACTGTCCAGCAATAGTCTGCAAGCATTGATGGGCTCCATTTGCCCTGATAGCATTTCTCCATTGTTGCAATGTCCTGGTGAAATCGCTCGCCGTGCTCGTCGCTCACTGCTCCGCAGTTCGGTGGAAAAAAATCTAGATGAGAGTGCAAAAAATGTATCTTTAGTGACATGTTGCAACCAAGGCTTTTGTATGCCTTGAGGAGGTTTTCCACCAACAACCTGTAGTTGTCTGCCTTGTTGTTTCCGAGAAAATTTATTGCCACTAACTGGAAGGCTTTCCATGCCGTCTTTCCTTGCCACGCAGTGCATGGTCAAATGCATCATCTCGAAGAAGTTTCACGAATCTGAGGACCAACAAAGACACCTTCCTTTTATCTTAGCTTTCACTTAACCTTGGAAATTTTCCACGGAGGTACTTGAAAGCTGCTTGTGTTTTGTCAATGGCCTTGACAAAGTTCTTCATCAGACCCAGCTTGATGTGTAAGGGTGGTAACAAAATCTTCCTTGATTCAACAAGTGGTGGATGCTGAACACTTTTCCTCCCAGGCTCCAATGACTGTCGGAGTGGCCAATCTTTCTTGATGTAGTGGGAATCTCTTGCACGACTATTCCATTCGCGCAGAGAAAACAGCAGTACTTTGTGTATCCAGTCTGCAGACCAAGCAAGAGAGCAACAACCTTCAAAAATCGCCCAAAGCTGCCACTGATGTTGGTCATAGTTTATGCACCTCAAAAGTTGTTTCATGTTGTCATAGGTTTCCTTCATATGGACTGCATGACCAACTGGAATTGATGGCAAAACATTGCCATTATGCAGCAAAACAGCTTTAAGACTCGTCTTCGATGAATCAATGAACAGTCTCCACTCATCTGGATCGTGAACGATGTTGAGGGCTGCCATCCACACCATCGATGTTGTTGCAGGCTACAAGATCACCTTCCATGAAGAAGAATGGACACAGATCCTTTTGACGGTCACGGAACATGGAAACCCTAACATCACCTGCCAGGAGATTCCACTGCTGTAGTCTGGAGCCCAACAGCTAGACTAGAGCCAATCAACAGTTTTAAGCATCATTTTCGTTCTCAGTGACCCAGAATTAGTAAAGTTTGACTACATTTATTTCAGAAGCATTTTGACTGTAGAGTAGTGTTGTCACTTTGTTTTGTCTATTTCTTTTCTTCCTTTCTGCCTTCTGGTTCCTCAGTGAAAAGAAGGGGAAACATGAAATGACTGCAACGAAGTCTCTCCTTGTGCTATTTCTCACCATGCTGGAACCAAGAACGAGCACAACAGACTGTTCTTGCAATATTTTCTGGCCAATTTCTAGTCCCAACAAGTTTGCACAAGCTTTGGATAAGCATACCGACTTGGGAGTGCTGATGTGAAGAGAACCCTTGAACCTTTCAAGTTCAGCCCTTACTAGCACATAGTCAGTCTTGCAAAAATACACAGAAAATCAACCCATATGAAGAGAGATCTGAGCTCCATCAGATTTCAAGGAGAAGTTTTTCTGGCAATTGAAAATCCCATTTGGTCATGGATGATGCATTGTTTCTGTCATTCCAACAGACTGTAATTAACCTTTGCATCTGAACAAAAAAAATTAATCATTTTAATGAAGCAAGACATAACTATATAGCTTCATTTAATACTGATAATATCGGGGCCCAGACTGAGGGAGAGATTCACCAAACCGCTGATATTTTAAATGCCTTTTATGCCCAACAGACTTGTTGGATGACAGTCTATTCATTTTAGAAGTACAATGATGAAAACTTAGAGGCAATTAAAGTAGTTGAGGATATACATGATACTATTCAATGCTTCTTTGTAGTGCACTAAAATACATTTTCTGTGTCCTGATTTCCTGCCTTCTTTCCATGTTACTAACTGATTTGGTTGTCTGTATCCACTAATGATCTTAAAAAAAAGTCTTAACATTCAGACTGTAAATACATCACTGGGTCCTGAGTCTCAGATGATGTGAAAGACATGCAATGATGACCATGAAAAGGAAATATACTTCTGCATTTGCTTACTGTAAGAACTCTACAAGGCTCACCTGTGGACAAACATGCTGTGCAATGTAGCTTTCTGCTAACTGTTCAGTACCATCAGGACTGCTGCTTAATCTTGTTGCCATTACCATTGCCATGTTCTGCTAATCTTGACACACCTGCAAAAGGAAAACTTGCTCAAACAGTCCTCTCAGGCTGTCCAAGATTCAGGGCCATATTTTTAAAAGCTACCCTGTATGTATCCTTCATACAAAAGAGCTATTCTGTTGATTTAACAGCTGTGATTGGTACAGAGCATTGGGATAAAGGTACATGTGACTGACTTTACTTTTTTTTTTTTTTTTGAATGGTCAAGTCTGTTCCCCATTGACAGAACTTCCCAGGTTTAGAAGGTTTCTTAGTTAGTTGGGCTCAGAGAGAGAAAGCAAGGTTTCTCTTGGGTAGGTCAGATACGGGAGATATAGCTTCTTTTTTTAAAATAATTGTCTTTTTTGCCATATGAGAAAGGTAGGGACGGTGATAGGAATTTTCAGCAGAGATGTACTGCAGAGGTTAAAAGGAGATCACCATTTGTTTTATTTAAATAAATCAATTTGTTAAACATGAAGCTGGTAAGATTATGCAGCTAGGAGGGTGAAGAGCAAAGAAAGGTAATTATTTTTGTTTGCACAATTAATTTTCTTATTACTCGGGGATCAAGGAGTGATTCTTGGCCGGGAGAAGGGAGGGCAAAGGAAAATCAGTATGTAAATGTGCTGATTAGAGTTGCAGGGGATTCCAGAGTTAGGACTCAGGGCAGGGGAGAGAGGAAGATCATTACTATTATTTAAATAAATCAATTTGTTGTTGATCAGGGATCATGTGGGTTGTGCTGATTGCAAGGAGGGCACAAGAAATTTGCTTTTTATCAGTACAGTTATTGGAGTAAACACTACAGATGCCCCCCAACTTACACAATTGTTCCATTCCAGAAAGCCTTGCGTAACTTAAATTTTGCGTAAATCAGAAACGTATACCTGTACGTTACGCAAACATTTTCGCAACTCGAAAACCCTATTTCTGGCTTATGGAACTTTTTCCGTAAGTACAAGCTTGCATAAGTCAGGTCTTGCATAACCCAGGGAGCATCTGTACTCAGAACCTCCTGTGCCAAAAAAAAATTGTCTTACTGGTGTTGTGTTTTAGCCTCACTCCTTTGAAATTCTCCATCTCTTGCATCTTGTGTTGGTGCAGGAATGAGGGTAAAGCAACAACAGTTGACTCATGTTGAGCTTGGAAAGACATATCGCAGAAAAGGAGAATGTGCACATCAGATTGGAGTTTTCTAATGCCCTATAAGGTATGGTTTACTCTGCAGCTGGGACTGAGTCTCCCAGCCCAAGTAGACAAATTTGCACTAGTGGGGCTCCAGCTAACATGCTAAAAATAGCAGATACAAACAAACACCACCTCACATTATTACAGAACTTTATACTTGTATAGCAATGATCTCAAACTACTTTAACAGCAGGAATGAAGTAAGCTGCACAGCACCCTAGGAGGCAGATAAGTATTATTATATTATTCATTTCCCCAAAATATCCTTGACTTCTTTTTACAACGATTGATGATAACCAACATGATAAAAACATTATACCTCACCATTAAAACACTAGTGTGGTGAGCAGGCAAAAATTTGCAAGGCTGGGTCACATGTATGTATGGATCAAAACTGCATCCAATGATTTTGCTTTTTATTTAAAAACTGAATTAATCAAGAATAGTATTATTTAGCAACCACCAAGAGTTGGATCATTCAGGCACTCCCTGGGCTTAATCCAAAACCCATTGAAGTCAACCATTTTGGGTCAGGCCCCCAGTGCAGCACTCTCATTGAAATCAATGGGAGTTCTATGCCCAATGCACTTAAAGGGTCCAATATTTGCTGCTTCTCCTTTTTCAAAGCAATTAATTAAGCGCTTTCTGTAATTTAAAAAACCCTTCATGAATTGAATTGGAAATGTACAGCTCTGAACATCAGTGAACATATATCCAAAACTAATGGCTTTGATACCATTGCCAAAAATTTTCCCAGTGGAGTTCTGCGAGCAGTATCCCGCTATTTGCCTGCAGTGCATAATCTTATTTTACAAATACAACACATTGTTTTATGTACCCACTGGAGTGGCTGAATTAGGCCCCAGAAATTAATCTCACTAGTTTTTGAAATTTTAGAAGCCAAACAGGCTAGGATTTTGGTACAGAGATATAAAAACTGGATTTGACATTATAAAAAACTGATTTTAAAAACCCCAAATCATAGTTTCATGGAATCAGATGTGTATCATACTAATCCTAGGCAAATAAGCAAAGGTTGATCATTTTTTCCCCTCCGTACATTTATTGATAGATGATTCAGTCATAAAAAGGTAAGGAATGTACAATACCTGATAATTTATGTCGAAGAGATTGTCTAACATTATATTTACTTACCTGTCCCATTTAAAACAAGGGGGAAAAAAGCTCTTTAATAAATGAAGTCATGTTTAAATAATTAGAAAAAATACTCAGCCAAAATCATCGTTAGAGGAACTGTTGGAGTCAGCAGTGTTCCCCAAGGGATGAATTTGGCCCAGAGTTTCTCCTGGATTTTGAGTTTGTAACAGGGCTGATAAATCTATCCAAACATCTTTATTTTTACAGTATGTCTAAAGGAACATTTTTATTTAGTGCTGTCATCTATCTCCACATTATTGTGAAGTATGATCCTTTATTGCTTTTGTGTCTTCGTCATTGCCTCAGGAAAGCATCCTTTTCTCCCTGCCTTTCATTGTTGTTACCCTTGTAGAGTATAGCATGCACAAACTTGACTGTGATTAATTGAGGGCTCCAGCAAATGAAGTTTTTATTCTCTTCCATTTCAGACTTCCATCTGCTCAGGAAAAAAAAAAGAGTGTAGGTAGGTGGGTGGGGCGGGGTTACATTTATACGGACACTTAGGACTCACTAGGTAAATCATCAGAATGACTTGTTCAGCAATAATGGTTACAAGGGAAGAAAGCCTTCCTTAATAGGGTTTCTTGCTCTTATATCATCAAAATGTTTTTATATCTCTATACCACCATTCAGGCTGATAGAAGACTGTACCTGTTGAGAATATGGTCTACCTAAGCTTTTATCACAGAAGTGGAATTTCAAGCTGAATCAAGTCATGTTAGAATACAGTGGAGTTGCATCTTATGCAGGGATTAGGTTCTGAAGTCAGCGCATAAGAAGAAAATCACATATAGTCAAAATTACCCTTGAAAATACCTTAAATTGCCTACAAAGTACACTATACTGTACATGGTTTTGTGTCTACAACCCTGTACAGTAATATGTATAAATGTATAATGTATACAGTAAAGTACAGTATATAATAAAGAGTACATATGAAAAATATAATTTTACAGTACTGTATTTTTAATTACAGGGAGTAATTACAGGGGGTCATCAGGGCTTGATGTAGATCCAGGAGACGGAGGTGATGGAGAGCTTGGGTGACGGAAAATGAGTCATAGACAAAGTGGCTGGCTCTGGTTCAGCTCGAGAAGTTGATTGTGTAGGCTCATCTGCCGCTGGTTGTTTTCCCTTGAAAAACATGGTGATCGGCAACTGTCGCTGTTGTCTCTTGAGCTGCTCACAAATTTCTTGATACGGTCTCAAATCGTCCATAATACTATGTGTGATTTTGAGGCTTTGTTCCATAGAGGGATTGTATTCAGAAATTAAATAATTCAAGTGTTTCACTGCTTGGAACACTTCAGCAAATTTATGAAGATTCCAACTTGCTGGCTCTTCCTGTTCGTCGTCATCATCTTAGTCTTCTTTAGAGGATTTTATCAGTTCCTCTAACTCTTTGTTAGTCAATGCTTCTCTATGGCTCTCAATTAATTCTTGACAAATATCATTCTTTCAAATCTTGATGGCATGGATGCTAGATTAGTTGCGTCCATATTTATGCGCCACGTTGGAGACCAACATACTGTCTCTCAATAAATCCAACACAGACAGTTTTTCTTCCAGCATTGGAACAGATCGCTGTTTCTTTGGTTGAGCAGCGGATGACGTAGTTGGCTTGCGTTTAGGGGCCATGCTGTATGAAAAATACGTATCTTTAAACACCAGAATCACACTCAGCGCAGTGAGATGCTCACACTATGAGAGGCACACGGGAACTGAGACTGACTGAGGGAACAGCAGATTCACGTCTCCCATCTGGCACTGACGCCAAGGCATAAGCTCATTGGGTGGAATCCCCACACTATTTACAGGTATCTTGTTGTTTTTCTCTTTTTTTTTTGCCAAGCACGTATAGTTGAATTTGCATATGATGCAACTCACCTGTATTGCTAATTAGAACAACCCACTGAACATTTAATACAGATAAATATTAAGTCTGTAAATGTAAACACCTGCCTCTTTCTGGTAATTTAGCACAGTGAAAGTAACATCAGATATGTTTCTAAAAGTTCTACTATAGTTCTTACCCAACAGCATGCACTGGCTCCACTGAGCATGATGTACAACATCAGATAAGGCTTTTCCTTCAGGGTTTACAGTTCAAATATATACGTTTGTCATCCCCTGGAACTTGGCAAATAAAGTTGCAGCTACGCAGGGTGGGATTTTCTTAATAGAAAGTGTGATACGAACAAGAAGTCATGTTTCAATTAGATGATGCAAGAGGAAAAAAACGTTACTAGAGTGCATAATAGTGACTTTGGCTATTGGGAATGTGAAAACAAAGTCAAGCCAAATATTTTCATTCAGGAATTTATTGCTCAGGGACATTTTCTTTTAACCAAGTGAAGCAATTTTTAGTAAGTAGACTCCAGGTATGGGTCTCCTCTTACAAAGCAGTATTGATAGCTTCTGGGATTGGTACTGGGACACAGAGCCCGTCACGCCAGGGGCACAGGTATTCTTAATGATACTTGCTCAATGGGTTATGTGAAATGAGCTGTTGGTCTTGGTCCAGTTCCTGTGGACAGGTGTCCACATCACTGTCACAGCCACCATAGCTGGCACTCTTGGTAGTCTTAGAAGAGTGGCCAAGGATAGGCTGAGAGGTTGAATTACCTTAAATATGGTCCCACCAGGTCAGGATTGAGGCAAGGAGATGGAAGGTTGCAAATGCCAAAGCCTGAGCTATATTACTTCTGTTGATGTTAGAGAAAGAACCTTAGATGAGATGTACTGGTGTCAACAATCCAATCACAGTGGATTATATTCTCCTGTAAATTCAAGATGAGTAAGGGAAACTGAGTTGATTTGCAGTGGTATAGCCTTGGCAACACATTATGACCTGTGTGGCAAAATTACAGCTAACTTCTTCAGCAGAGTGGAGGGGAAATGTATGGGAGAGTCCCTCACCTCATTGTGGGCTGAATGGTGATGATGGCATGTTATGCATGTGGATATTACTTAAAATGGCAACTCCGAATAAGAGCTTTAAGAACAGCATTAGACTGTCATATAAATAATGCATCGTTATACTGTCCTTACACAGAAATATTATTACCACTTCCTTTCAGTATACTAATATGTATGGATTTTTATTCACTACACATGCATTATTATTAATCTTAGTTAGCATGCAAAGTATAGGATGATAGATAATACTGTTTTTTGGTAAAATGGACAGATTTACTGCTTAAAGAATAACCAGGAGTTACTGCACAGGCAGGAAGCATGGTCATGTGATTAATGCTGGGAAGTGTGCCACAGTCTCTCTGTGAGAGCTTGGTCAAGTCACTGAATCACGCTATGCCTCAGTTTCCCACTCTGTCAAATGAGGGAATAGTACTTACCTACCCTGCAGAGGTCTAATTAGGGTCAGTTCATTAGTGAGTGAAATTCATTGGTGATAGATATCACACACAATACCTTCTGCACCTCTTCATCCTCATAGTGGGGTTGCTATGGTAAGGCTGTGGGAGGGTAGGCTGGTCTACATGCCCTCTGTGTATCCCAGAAACAGTCTGTCTACTCTCTTGCCCCAAATAGGCCAGCCCATATGGAAACCTTGGGGGCAAGGAAATCTGGGGACAGGGCTACTGGATTCAGTGGGTCAAAAACCCCATAGGAAGTGCAGAGCAGCAGAGACCATCATTCTAGCTTTCTCTGAGGTTCAGTAATACCAGAGGTGCTGCAGTCCTCCCCCCTTTATGCCCCCTTGCCCCACCCCAACTCTCCACAAGTCTTCTGTAGAGATATCTGCCTGAAGCCTCTTCATTTGCGCTTTGTGAGTGTGTGTGAATATCATCACAGGATCTGCAGGGTGCACTGAGATCCTCAGAATGGAGGCACTATATCAATGCAAAATGCATTATTATTAACAGGCAGCAAATAATTTGTTCGACAAATATCAGCTGTCTTCCTGTTTGCTAGGTTGATGAATGTACTCATTATTTGAAATTATGCCACTAGGTCTTAATCTGAAGGTCAAGCTGTTTGTTGTGAACATTTGAAGCTCACAGGAAATGGTTAGGTATGGTAGGATATGTATGCCATGTGACTTCTGTTTTCTGATTGGATGAATAAGACTCTTTCTTGAAAATAAGAAAAAGGAACATTTTGCAACATACTGTATTTTACAGTGTGATGGGAAGTGATCAGGACAGTAAAAACTATTCCTATCACAGAGAAAGGGCCAATACTCTATTTTTTCAACACAGGCAGTCCTTCAAATTAGAGTTAATGTGTACAGTTTATAGCTTCCCTTATACAAACCTATGCAATGACAGTGGAGATTTACTCCCATTGCTCCATTTTATCTTCTCACTTCTGCCCAGGGATGGGTAGGGGGGAGGAAAAGGTATGTAATAACATGTGTTCCAAGAAATGCTGAGGAAGGATGGTCTTGTGTTAAGGGACTTTACTGAAGCTCCAGTGTGGGTTCAATTCCTAGCTCTGCCACAGACTTCTGATGTGGCTGTGAGCAAGTTGCTTTACCTCTTTGTGCCTCAGTTCCCCCTCTGTAAGACAATGAGGAATAATAACATTTCCTTTCTCCCATCTTTCATCGGTCTTGTCTCTTTAGAGTGTAAACTCTCTGAGGTAAATTTTACTGTGTGTCTAGCACAATGGGGCCCCACTGTCTATTGGGGCCTCCAGGAATTACTGTTGTACATATAATAAAATAATAATAATGAGGAGGAGGACACATAAAAAACAGAGAGAACTTCTTCTATATTCTCTAGAATAAGAATCAAATGGTTGCTGGACTTATATTACCACCAGCAGCTAATTTATTTATGAGATGATTTATCAGGAGCTGTCAGGTTTAATTTTCTCTAATTCTCATGGTATGAAAAATTCCACTTGTCTGATTTTAATCTATAACCCAAAGATGAGTCTTTCCAGAAATAACAAAAATACAACATTCAAGGTATCCAAACAGTTACTGTAGGGCTGCAAAAAAGATTGATTACACCTCAGCCTTACACCTCCTTTCTGCCCCTCCCCCCTTGTCTGCTTCAACAATGTCTGCAAAGTCCAGAAGCACTGATGCAGCAGATACATTTTTAATGGTAAGAAAGAGAATTTCAAGAACTTAAGGACTTTCCTTGGCATGCTGATACATAGGAAGAGTTACGTTTTTGTTGCCATACGGTTTTTAATTTTTTAATCAAATCTATACATTTGTTAAGCTGTCTTCTTCTTGCGGTGAAGGGAGGGGGACACTTTACAAAAATTACTTTCATGTCTAAAAGGAACAAACAAAAATAAAATATAAATGTACATTGAAGAATCTGCAGATCATTGTGGGGGTGGGGGACAGAAATGGAATTTCTTGACTTCAAACCAATAGGAAAAGGATTCAAAAGCAGGGCAATCAATACCACCCTGTGATCTACAGGAAATGCTAAGAATAGCTGTATATCATGTGTGGCTTTAAATTTACAACTGGGACATATAATCTCATTGTAAGTGAAGAGTCAAGTTCAAGAACTTAGCCTCTACAGCAAAGCTCTCGTTTTAACTAAAGAAGCTGAGGTCGACGGCCTCTCAAATGAAACAGATAAGGCAACATAGGGTTCTTGTCAGAAACAAATGTTATGTCTCTCCCTACTGAAAAGCTTAAAGATATTATCAGCAAAAGTCTAGTTGGGCCTAAAATGGGTCCCAGAGAAGTAATATTAACCAGGCTTCTGGCAGATCATTTATTTATCTCAAGCTAAATTCAATAAAGAGAACCATATATAAGTGAGGGAAAATAATGCAGCTGCTAGTAATTTATCATTGGATGGAAAGTCATTGTTATCCTTATCTCTCCAATGATGTTCTATTTCCAACTGGTAATGAATTATGGGGCTCGCCACATCTTTACTATGTGACAGGTCAACACTACCTCATGGATACTGTACTGTATTTATGCAATCAATAGAGAGTTTGCTGAGAAAATATTGGCATCCATTTTGTGTAAGTGACCTAGTGCTGTATGGCTTCTAGATTGTTGATGGTGGTCGGCTCGTTATAATAGAATCTGCACATTCTTTTAAAACAAAGATTTATCTGCATGCTTTAAAAACATTTTTCGCTTTGCCCTTAATAAAGCAAAGCATCTGATGGGAAGCATTGGATTGTTAATTGTAAAGCATTCTCCTCATTTAAGCTGTCTCAGCCACTAAAGAGCTCCTTTTCTGTTCCTTTGTTGCACTTATTAGATGGATTTATTAAACCAAACTTCTGTACAGAGTTATCCAATGTTATTTCTGCCTGCAGTGTCTGGGGCACAGCAAAGACACCAAAAGCAGAACTTTGGTCAAGCCATTGCTGAGAGATAAAAGCAGGATAACAAGTCACTCACCATGCCCCTGCAGAGTCCAGGAGTTGTGTGGAGTTTCAGGCAGGAAGTGTTGCAACTCAATGCTGTGTCACCTCCCTCTAGGTAATGGTGGGGAGGGTGGGGGTGACCC
This sequence comes from Chelonoidis abingdonii, assembly GCF_003597395.2. Taxonomy (NCBI): domain Eukaryota; kingdom Metazoa; phylum Chordata; order Testudines; family Testudinidae; genus Chelonoidis; species Chelonoidis abingdonii. Next base: position 31,679,535 of record NC_133787.1, read on the forward strand.
TGACAGTAGGACTCCTGCAAGGGAGGCACTGGAGAAATAGTATGTTCCAATCTGACCAGGCATTAAAGGTTCCTTCACCATGGTTACTTGAGAAAGGACAAAGTTTCCAAAAATAATGCCTTCCCAAACTCACCAAATCCATAGAGGGATGGTTTGCATAAAACTTCACAAAGAGACCCTCTCCACATTGTCTTCCTTTCCTGGCCCCCTCCCTTGGGTATATTCCATAGAAAGGGGATACCTGACCCAGAAGGAGAAAAGTGTCCAATATAAAATTGGTCAGAAAATGGTAATTCTGTAAAAAATTAATCACAAAAAAAATCACAGATTTTTTTCACTGAAAACTGAATCTTGAAAAAAAAAAATCCAGTTCTCAAAATGTGAAAAGTTCTCTCAACTTTTGGTTGAAAATCCAGAAAATTTCAAAACAACTGCAGAGTTTCCAAAAATATGTTCATTTAGAAAATAAAGAGCATTTTTCATCAAAAATATTATTGACTAAAACATTTTGACTAGCACTAGTATCTAATTTATGCTACTTGTCTTCAGCTCCACACACTGGTTGTCTCTTATCAGCCCTCTTAGGCCCTAACCTCTGTCAATTCATATTCAAGCCAGTAGAACGATGACCCCTGAAAGTCACATCTTTGGGCCTCAATTTTTCCTCAAAAGTTTGGATTCTGAAATGAGCTTCACATATTAGAATATTCTTAGTACTTGTGCATATTCCTGTCACAAACAGATAATCTTCAGATTTGTGAAATCCCTTTTCCTCCCTATCTAAGGAAACCTCTGTCACATCTGGCACCTTGTGGTCATATTACATAGAATTGATGGGAAATGGGTGAGAGGGAAACTTAGGGAAAGGTCTAAAAAAATTTTTTTTAAAAAATCAATCAGCTCTGTAGTGGGTCAAAAATGGATGAAATTTTTCACAAATAGTTGGCCACTTTTTCAGATTTTTTTTTAAATTTGTCAAAATTGGAAACATTTTGACTCGCATGTAGTCATACACGGGTGGAGAAGTGGAGGCAATACAACACCTGTGCAGCCTCCTGCTTCTTGCTCTCCAGGGGAAAAATTTGGACTTACACAGAAAAATGAGAGGAAAAAATCTTTCACATGAGAAGCAGCCTTCACTGATGAAGTGGGATGAAAATGATTATGATCATTATTATATAGGACTGGATCCATCTTACAAGCAGCCACTATGGATGAGGTGGCTACTCATGTTTAATTGGCAAAAACATCTAAAGAAACGTAGGACATTATGATGCGACCAGAGCTGGACCAAAATTGGTGCATGCTGAGGAAATACAAAAGATCACAAAGAAAGATCTTAAACTTGAGAAACACCAGCTAGTTATAGCAATTTATTTAATTAAGTGACCTAAATTACACTAACCAAGGTGTGTGATATTTACTCTGTTGAAAAACAAACCCCATTACAGCCATCATTTTTTATATAATGAACACACTTCCAGGTTACAGACACATACTGCACTTGCTGGCATGGACACGTGATAATTCATCTCTTTGGCCATGTCTGTTCAGGAGAGTCTTGGTAATGGAAAAACAAAGTTGTTTTAAATGAGGACTGAAGTCCTTTGGCAGAGATGTGCATGCAAGAACTCGAACAGAGCCTTTTGGATTGTACCTTGGCCTACCCAGTGATATCAGTCTGTCAACTCCAATAACATTAACAATTATTAAGGATGATTCAGAAAGAAAATTAAAGTATTTGCTCTATGCTTGAGTCCTTGCCTCTCCCTTCCCACTCCATCCCAAAGTCACATAATGTAGTTTTCCCATCTAAACTCTGAGATGAACTCCATATGGACTGGATATACCAGGAAAGGTCTGGCCCAGAAAGCCCTGACTCCTTCGCAGTCAGTTAACTCAAAAGGTCATCTTTTTCTGATAGAAATAAGATCTCCCCTCAATCCTTAATGTCTGGAGAAATATGTTAAACCTTTTCATGCATGTTGCGTCACAGCCTACTTCTATTTGCCTAAAGGAACGCTGTGGGTCATACAACAGATGAACCATGCAAAAGGAGGAATGTACCTGTTTTTCCTGAAAACAAAAATAAAAAAATTAGCTATTGGCAGAAATAAAGAGCCACAACAGCCACCTGTGCTTTGGGTTTATTCCTTCTAGCAAATGAATGGGAGAAAGGACAAAACTGGGATGTAAAATTAGACCATCCTTTTTTTTTTCAATCTAAAGGAAAGAAGTAGAAGAACGATTGTTTTGGGACTGCTGGTTTGGTAGCGTGGTGTATTGGCCAGTCACTTCATCCCAGGCCATTTAAAAGGAAAAAGGCAGCAAAGGACCTGTGTCAAACCCTCTCTGTAGATGAACAGCTGAAACTGGACCATATCGAAATGTTGGTCTCAGTTTCTTTGTGTAGTGAGGAGTAGCTGTAGAAGGAAGTTTATGTGTAAGGAGGTTTCCTCTTCCAGTGTGAAAAGCCTAGGCATGAGGCAGTTGGAGATTGGCTATTCGAAGTTGAAAAGGCCAGTATACACTTGTGTCAGGTGTGTCCTTTCCTTAATGTTTATGAAAGCCATTATGTAGGGAGAGTGAAATCAGTGACTTAGGGATTGATATTGAGAGCAAGAATTAAAGTTAGAAATGAGTGAGGTTTGAGAGAATTCTTGATCATTGTCATTTGAATGAGTCATCTCATACAGTCACATTTTCAGAAAAGTTCAATAATTGTGTGCCCCCCTCAACTTGAAACACCTGGGGAGTTTTGCCATAAACCTCAGTGGGGCCAGGATTTCACCCCAGGTGCATTATTCTCAGAGGTACTAAGGACCCTCTGTTTCCCTTGATTTTAGGTCTGTTTTTCCTGCATATATTTCCAAGCAACCAGGTTGATATACGAATAAAGGTAGGATTTTTGCTAAAATACATACATTATCTTGGAGAGACATAGCACCTAAAATTGTATGGAAATGGGAGAGTTAGTCTCCTACTTTGCTATTTGCATGTGCAGCTTTATTTATTTATTCTTCCACCTAGATGGTCAACAATCTACAGTAAACTTTATTTACTTGAACTCTTTGAACATCTCCAAACAGTGCAAAGGCCCTGTGTTCACCACAGTGTTAGCTGAAGGTATAACACAAGTGTTGCCCTTCTCCTGACTCCTTTCTGCACAAACACAAAAATCTCTAGCTCAAGTTAGCTGGTGCTTTAAATTCAAGCTAGCTGGCCCATCATGATTTATAGCTTGAAGTTCAAGCACTGCTGATGACTGAGCTACTAATACAGTGGGGACACAGCTACTTGGTGCTGCTAATATAATCACTGCACAGATTGAGTGTTATTTTGCAACATAGCTGCTCTCCTCAAACGAGGCTAACTTGAGTGGAGTTAACTTGAGAGTAGATTACTCAAACTACTACTGCAGTGAAGACAGACTAAATTGTTAGTGAATGTATACAAACACATGTGTGCATACATACACACTGTGCATACATAACATGCTGACACTTCTTTACCATTTGATAGTAATTAGCATCATCTGGCATTCCAGGTCTGAGCTAAAATAAGCATAAATAACACCTTTAAAACTTTTAATGGCAACCACTGAATCGACAATACATGGGCACACACAAGAGATGGAGAGAATCTGAATCAAAACTTCTCCACAGATCAGGGATAACTGGGTGTTGACTAAATCTCCAAAGACTCAGAGTTTTGATTTTTGGTGTGCAAAAATTTGAGATGTTCATTTTTCATCCTGATCTGGGATGATTTTCTTTCCCAAAATCTTGAACATTTTCACAGGATAGGAAAAATGTTTCCTCCCCAGCTCTAATTTCTAGGAGTCTGTGTGAGGTACAGATATAACATCAGTAACCTCAGAAGAGATTACAACGGTCTTTAGTTGGTGAATAGTTAGGTCTATTGAAGTCAATGAAGGAACACAGATTTATACCAGCTCAGGTTCTGGCTCATTCACAAATTCAGGGGGACTTAGTTAAATATATTGAAGGCTATTGCCTCCGGACGCAATTATTCTTCTGAACCATAGGCAAAGTCTTAAACAAACTGACAAATATTAACTTTGGTACCAGTTGATAAGATGTTTTTCACCTTGCTCACTTACTATAGGCTTCCTTTATGAACTTTGATAAGACAACTCCAGATAAAGAACTGTTAAGGAGTATGATCAATGCCAATAGTTACTTAATGTTCTCAATTACCTGTAGTGGCTGAATATCTAATCCATTCGGTACACTTGGGGCATATGGGGGTTTATTTTCAACGGGTCCTTAACCTGGACCTTACATAGGACACTGACACCAGTGTGGTCCCTTTGAAAGGGTCTCAGACCTGTGAACATATGTGTTATCATACTAAAAACGGCCATGGTCAAGTGGAGCCCAGGCACTCTTCCTTCCCTTTGAATATATATCCGTATCCCAAGTCCCAACACAGCTTGGGCAACACCACATTCCATTGAGTAGTCAGGAGCTGATGGTCAGGGAAGCAAAATACGGTTGGAAGGGGAGGCTCACATACTGTCTACTTGGTTAACCAACACAGATTCTGCTGCTCTTTGTATGTGTAATGTGCCTCTATTGAGTGCAATCTGTCAAGAGGTGGCTAAGTTTTCATTTGCTAAACAGTACCTACAATTATAAGAGATGTTCCTTATACCATTCTAACTGTGCTATTCAACAAAATCAGGCCTCCAGGGATATTAATAAAGAAACCAGGGAGGACTGTCCCTTATCTTCAACTGCCAAAAAAGAAGTGTATATTTCTTGTACAATAGATAACAACTATGAACTTCATTCAGATTATTTAAAAAAATAAATTCCAGATATCATAATGTCATTTTTAATATACCGTGTCTTGAAAATTCTGCCAAAAATTTGTGCACTGTATTGTAGAAGGTAAATCCAGGAACACGCACCTGCTAGTTTGCATCTCAGGTTATGTAATGGTCTTGAAGGAACACACTTTTGCAGTTTGCCACTGCTTCTTAAATTCAGACTAACTTTTGTAAGTCAGGTCTTTTGATCTGCAAGGAGGACAACCTAGGAGAGATAGTAAACTGTTCAGGGCAAATTCTTCATCACTGGGAGTCTTTAAATTAATATTGGATGTATTTCTAAACTTCATGCTCTTTCTCAAACACAAGCTAGTGAGCCCAACGCAAAACTCACTGGGTGAAATTCTTTGGACCTGTGCTAGGCAGGCGGTCAGACACAAGGATCATAATGGTCTTTTCTGGCCTTAAAATATAATATCGCTCCTGGAAGTAATGTTAAATTCACCTCACTGCAAAGCCCTGTGATAAAGCTTTGCACACAATTTTACCCAAAGTGCTTAGAAGGACCTAGGCCACCCCTCCATCCCATGAAGATTTATGGGCAGTAGCCTAAATTCCATGGATTAAAACAGCCATTCCAAGGCAATTCTCCTCCCCTTCTAACCTTCAAAGTTTTTGTTGTGCTTATTACTAGAGGAAATAAAAAGCATAGCCTTCTGCCCCAGAGTTATGTCTGGAAGAAAAAGACCTCTTGTGGAATGCAGGAAAAGCTTAACATTTTTCTTACTTTGATCTCATCAGTATTTATAGGAGGAGTGCAGTCTGCATTTAGAATGCACACTTCCACCAAAGATATTGTGAAGCTTCGCTGGTCTATCAACTAGTCAAGACATGCTAGTCATGCCAGTGATGACTTCTATGCATGTCCTAAGGATTAAATATCCCATCTCCAGTGAACAATGCCCAGAATATAGTGAATGTAGGCAGGCATCTTGAAGTGTGGCAAGTGTAATGTCTTCTAAATTACAACAGTATATATCCTGGAACAGGATTTATCAAAGGAAATGCTGACTCTAAAAGCTGCTAGTATAAATCATCACTTGGAAGGCAGGACACATAAAACTGCCTTGACATTCGGAATAGTTTGTTGCGTGCATGGCTTCAAAGCAGTGCATGCAGCCAAGGAATCACTGGCTCCTGATATGGAGTAATGCTTTTGGTGCACACCTAATCCACACATACAGAACACAGGGTACAAGGGCAGAGTCTAGCAGCAAACACACAGACTTTAAATGGATATTAGTAAACACCCAGGTTACACCATAAAAGGATTACATGACTTTTCTCTGGCACCAGGAATGCACATTATGTTACCAAACAAAGAAAATTATGCATAGATAGGCCCAGAGGCAGAATACTCATGATCCGCTCATACTTCTAAATACTGGCCAAATGCTTACTAACCACCTGCGTCTGCTCATTTTGTTAAATGATCAAAGTAATGTATCCACTGATTCCAAATCAGAGCTGAAAGCCATTATGTTGCACAAGGTCACATTAATATCCCACTGCTGCTGAGCCCAATCCTGCCACCATTAGTCATGGAAGTAGTCATGACTCACATAAGTAATCATGTCAAATAAGTCAAACAAGGGGTATTATTGGAAGGGTTACTGGGTCAGGCCTGGATTTCTGAAGGAATAAGGTGGTTAGGAGTTACTGTATGAACAACTTATACCATCTTTGCTATAGATTCTTCCTCCTCCTTGACACCCCCATCCTATGCTCAATAAATATTTATGAAATCAATCACAGAGTGATGAGTAGACTAGAAGAAGAAGTAGCCCATTGGCTCCGCTTTGAACAGCCCAGGAGCTAAAACGGAAGCCTACTCGCTTCCCAGACAATAGCCACAGTGAATATGATGACCCTTACGAAAGATATCCATTACTTGGTGCCTAAAGTCCCAAGCCCTCTACTAAGTCAATACATGTCCCTTTTCAGCACTAGCTATGCAAAGAACCTTTCAGTCCAATACAATCGTGAATATTTTTTGTATAGGGCATGATTTTGTATCAGGAATAAAGCATAGTGGGGCTCTGTCACTTAAAACGAAGTTTTGTCCCCATGTAGTTTTCCTACAGTTGGCCTTCACTCCTTTGAAACTTAGGTGGCCAGCGGACTGCAGAAGGTGGAAGAGTGGCAGCATGTTGAAGCTGAGGATCTGGATCTGAACATTCCAAAGCCTGGGGTGTTCAGAACTGCAGTTACAGTGTAAGCCCATCTATAGTGGAAAGCAACACTGAGATCCAAAGATCAGTGAAGTTAGTGGGAGTCTTTCCATTGATTTCAGTAGACTTTGGATCAGGCCATTAGCTTCCAACTCAAACAACTCAGCCCAGGTTTGCTCAGAGATTGGCCACGGTTCACTCCAAAAGCATCACAAATTTTAGCAAACCTGGCTCAAGTTTTGGATATTCTGATGAAAGCTTTGTATATCCTCTTAACGAGATGTTGTCCAGGCAAGGAACTAGATATGAGGAGAATATTTTTTGAAAGTGAGCATAAAAGGGTTGTGCACACTGATGATGCAGATCCATTAAAACATGTGAATGAATATTTACAGCAATTTCCTTTTCTTTCAGTAATTGTTGGGCTCTCTATTTGATCACGCGGCTTCTCTAGTTTCTTATATTTCTGGATAATGTTCTGGCTTTCATTTGTAATCATTCTTTATTCAGTGTGCAAGATGAATTTTTCCAATGTTTTTCCTTTGTATACCTTAACATGGAGTGGATTAGATGTGTATTGGCCTCTTTCTTTTAGTACTGATTTAACTGCTTGTGAGTTTCAGGGACTTATATCCCAGTAGGTTTAATTCCAGGATTATAGGTATCTAGACATCCAGTAAATCATTTAAGACTTTAACAGCATATAGGTTTGAGTCATTTCTAAATAACCCCACTGATTAGCTAAAACTGTATTTAACTAGGACTGCCAGATGTGGGTAAGAACTATGAAGTTATACAGAATACTAATTTAGGGTCTGATCCTAGTTCCATTGAAGTCAATGACAAAACTCCCATTTCTGTCAATGGGAATAGGAAGAGACCCTTAAATCTTCTTGCTTTGGAAGCTTTTATTCTTTCTAGCCAAACTCTAATCTAATCATCCTCCTTCTAATTTAAAGGCCAGCTCCTCTTCCCACAACTGTAGCACTCTTTTACTTAGATAAACATTGTCAGGTTGAGTTGACCCAAAACTTAAGTTTCTAAAGCAAAATATATGAGCAACAGAAATGTTTCAGTGATTATTTTTGTGAATTCCAGTGAAAGCAGCACTCTTGGTTTGGAGTTAAACTTTCCTTGGCATCATTTGCAATCCAAACATTGCAGCACTGTGCTAGTGCATGAGAACTAATAAGCAACAGAAAAAAAGCAAAACTGACTTATCTGCTTTCATTGTCTGAACTTAGTGAATAAAAAATAAACAGCATTAAAGATCAGGTTTTTAAGAACCCTTTGACCTGAATAAGCAAAATTAATTTCACATGTAAGCAACTCTGTGTTTTTCACAATGGCCTTAAATTTGAGGGTGTCCATGTAGAGCTGGAACGCTGAGTGAGGATCTGTTTGCTGGAAGGAGTGCTTTGTCAAAGGATGAAGCCCTGACAGCTCTCACCAGGGATGTCTAAAGATTTGTCATTCTGCATTTTAGGTAAGGCGCTGTTTTTCTGGCAACACATCCAAGAGTGTTGGAGATATGTGGGTGTTTCAAGGCCAAGGTTCTGTTCTTGTTTTGAGAACCAAACCAAAGATAAATCAATAGTTTCACATATTTTCACAATTCTAAGTCTCATCCTCATCCTTTGGTTTTGGACAGTGGGATAGGGTTCATTACTGCCTGATTTCCTGATGTTAAATAGAGAGTGTTATTGCTCAGTGGTACAAACTACAGCACAGAGGCTGTTTGCCTCATTCAGGGAAATAATCCAGTTGCTCTGACAGAGCCTGAAGGAAAGTAGCCCTGTGTTTGGGGTGTGGTGAGCTGGTAAATCTGGGAATCCCTCTTACTCTTTAGGGCAGGTGCTTGTTTAAACTTTACTTATATGAGGCGGTGTCTCAGGCATAGGCCTAGAGAAAAGGCTGTGGCCAGAACTACCCTGTTATTCTACTGCTGTAGAACAGACATAAAAGGGCATCTCCAGACAGATTTTTCACTGCTGTGAGTGTCAAAGTAGAGTTTACCTGAGGTAACTGTAAGGGTAAAAGGTGTGTGGTCTAGAGAAAGGTACAGTTAGGTGAGCAGCTCTTCCCTTCAAATCAAGCTTGAACGAAGGCCACATCTGCAGGAAATGATGATGAGTCAGGTGCATCAACCAAGGAATAACCCAGGGAGGCACTAAGTCTCAGAGGCACACCTTGGAGTCATAATTCCCTCCCTTGTTTTGGGTGGGGGTATGGGGTTAGTAATTTAAAGACGATCTTTAACAGCCTATTACAACATCCCATGCACTAGCTCAGTTGTGTAGGCCAATGAGTAGGGGTATGAAACGAAGGCTCTACTTTTCTCCACCCACGTTCTCTGGAGAGAGAGAAAGCAGCCCATTCAAGGATGTATGTATGGGGGCTTCATATTCCTGCACACATGTGTGGTTCAAGCCACAATCTAGCCTTCCATGTTTTGCTATTTAATACTCTTTGCAAACTACTGCTTACCTAAGGCCATGGCATAAGCTACTCCATCCTTTTAGACAGGTTTGCCTTCAACTATGGTTTTAAGAGAATGAACACAAAATATAGTCTAGATGTGAAGAAATAATGCATTAAATTGGTATTGGACCTTCCTATTCTGATTCATACATTTCACTTGGACCAGAGCAATGTATTTCCTGCCAAACACCAACAGCTAAATCCACTGACAATTCGCTAACAGATTTCACCCTGAGTATGATAGATAAAAAGTTCAGAAATGTATGTGAAAGATTAAAAGAAAAAGTTACCCCTTGTTTAATTTCCCTTCCAATTTCCTAAAAAACCGTTTGCATGAATGAATGTCATTAGAACGATATCGGGCCCAATTTATGGCCATTCCACAGAACTGCAATAAGCAGTTGCAGTCTATAATTTTTGAGTAACACCACATTTATGCAAACTGCAACAATCTCTTTTGCCATGATTTGTGGACTCCAGTGTCAGAAGACCTAACCTCACTCTCATGCAACAGTGAGCAAGAGAGAAGGGAAAGGGAGAAAGAAAAAGACAGAGAAACAAACTGGTTGCTGCCTCAGCATATAGATTGCAAGATAAATAAAAAACATTTTTTAAGAAGTGTTAATAAAATACCCACTAGGAATAGAAAGGCACATTAGAGCTGACAAGTTGGCCATAGGGCCTTCTGCGGGCTCTGGCAGAGAGAACTGAGCCAGGATGACATGTCAAGAAACTGAACTATGTTGACATGGCTTGTATTTTCTTAAATTCTCTACTTCTTTTTTCAGTAAAAAGTATTGTAAAATATAATGGATGGAATAAAATCTTTTGTCTACAGTAAAGTACAGATCTCCCAAGCATCTTGTGCTAGAGCCTGGTAACAAATGAAAGAGCAACTGAACTATTCTGGTAAATATTCAATCTGTTATATTTGCCATTTAATCTCCTCTAATTTTTCTCAGCAAGGCAGCACTTCAACTCTCACTGAGATCAGTGGAAAGTCTTCATGTAACCTGAATTGAGTCCTACATTATTTTGAGATTTTTAAAAAGACCGGTGTTATTAAAATAGATAATTGGGAAATATTGGGGTTAGATTTATCTTCTTTTTATCTCTAGGTAATGGGGTTTGATCCAAATCTCATTGAAGACAATGGAATTGGGGGGATTACTCATCATGTGAAAATTAGCCAGGTGCTAATCAGGGCCTCAAACTGTAGTGTTTTGTACAATTAATGTCAAAAACAGTAGAGCTTTTATAAAAAGTTAGGCACAATAAACAAGCCTCTAAATCCCTTACAATTAGACCCAGGTGTCCACACTGACAATACTTAGCACACTGTATACTAGTGATTGCTTTAAAACAAAATTCCAAAATGCCCCTTTTTTTCAGAGAAGAAGCTTAGTAGTAACTTAAATGCTATTTGTGCCTTTAAATTCAGTTTGGATTTTCTTCCCCCCTGCCTCACTTCTGATTTTTGGAAACTGGGAACTTTTCAGGGTAAATCTTTAAATTGCTCAAACTGAAAGGCTGCAATGCAAGAGAGATTTTCCTATTACATCTTTTTATTATTATTTATTATTTATTAATTATTATTAGCATGATTTGGTATTTTAATCATTACCTGAGACCTATGCTGCTGCACAGCACATAATTTATTTTCATATTTTAAATGAGCACAGCCATGCAGAGACTGAAGTTCCAAAGAGTTTATCAGAAGTCCATCTAGTATTGTTTCTAATCAGTGAACTACACAAATACCAGTACAATAGAGTCAAAGGCTGGTAGGTTAAAGGGGTATTCCTCATACAGCAAGCGCTCTAATGAGGGGAAGTTTCAGACAAATGGGCTTTCATTTTTTAGCAGTGGGTTTATTTTATTGCTATTTTGGTGCTCACTCCACATTCTTTGAGGGGTGAGGTAGCCATGGGTAGAGCCAGGTGTAGGAGCAAATTTGGATCCCCTCTGTGGGGACAGGTGATCTGAAAGGCAACAGGATCAGTCTGGTTTCACTGCACAAGGGGAAGGTGTGGTGTTCCATGATCACTCCACACTTAAGGGGCTTGCAGAGATCTGCTTTATTTTGTGTCCAGTTCCAGCGGGCTGTGAGTAAGAACAAGAGCTTCACAGTTCCCCTCCCAAATTCTCTGCCTGCGAAGCTCAATTCTTAAAAGCACAGCTTCTAATACCACAGAGAAGAAAGAAGATGTGAAGAATGCATGGCTAGGAGTTCGCACCCCTAAACACAGTGAAGCTGTGCTATGCTAGGCCCTCCTCCTTGCCAGCACAGGAACTGATCTCTAATGATGGCCCCTGGGGTGGTAGCCACCCCCAAAGTACAAACGGGGAAGAGGTCTCATTGAGGTTCTTTTCAACTGTTTTATCAGGGTGCATGGAGAGTTTTGGTGGGGCTGGCCTATAAACCTTGGCATTCAGAGGGATCCAACTGGGTCTATGGAAGGCCAGAGCCATCCATGCAGTATCTGGCTCTGCACCACCTCCGGGTCTCCAGCAACCCCACCTCCAGTCTTGAGAGATAAGCCAAGTGGAATTTCACTGACAGGGCTCATGAGGCCAGAAGGGAGCTTTAGTGGTATTTCTTTTCTGCTGAGGCCTTCTTTTCTCCCCATCTTCTCCCTCCCTTTTAACAACCTGTCCACTAGCATAGATTCCAGCAGCCATGGAGAGCTCTTGTATGGCCTAGAAAGTGGCAGGTGGGTTTGGGGGCAGACCAATACCTCTGTGGAGGTGACCAACCCATTTCCCCATGGGATTGGGTGAACTAAACAGTGAGGGAGTCATATGGACCCACATTCCATATGGGGTCTTTAGAACACTGGGGGTATTACTGGGCAGCCCAATAACAAGCTTTGGTACCATGACACAATCGGGAGATAGTAGGGCAAATAAAGCACAGAAAGAGCTCACTAGTCCTTTCAGCTCAGTCATTTTCTTACCTAAACAACAAAGGCCTTTTCAGGGTCCTTTACTGAAAGAAGTTATGCAAGTGCAAACAGCTTGATTCAGCCAGCTGTCACACTGGCAACAAGTTTACACAGTGTCTCCTCCCAAATGCAAGAGGTTGAACTTGTAGAAATAATTGGACCCCTCTGGTCAGGGAGACAGGGGGACAGTTAAAGAGGCAATCAAAGCAGAGACAAAAGGGGAAAGCAGCATTATTTTATATAATTATTTCCTACAATTAGGAAAGTGGTAATATAGATTTCAGGATCACAGGGAAAGGACTGGCCAACACATTATGTATTAATTCTTATCTCAGAACTGTACTTATCAAACTAAACCGTACTTATGTAAAAAGTAAGCACATAAATCTTGCCTCATAGTCATCTGGCAACTCACAGCAACTGCTAATTGTATTATATATCTTCCAAACTTATGTACAATCATTGCCGGCTCTAGGTACATTACCATTTATTACACTCACAAATAGGATTTGCTCTTGGGGACCAGGATTTCTCTGCTCTATAAAGGCAGCACTGCAAAATGAAACAATTAAAGTAAACAGCCACTCAAGCAGGCACAGCATAGCGTTATCCAACATCTGGAAGAACCAAAATGGGGTTTTGCAAACCAGTCATAAGCAAACTATGAGGGTCAGATCCCCAGTGGGGGTAAGTCAGTGTTGGTCCACTGAAGTCAACATTGCATTGAGAAGGACTCCCACTGAGATCAGTGTGAGTTATTAACTTTAATGGAGCCACTCCGATTTGCACTGGCTGAGGATCTGGATTTTAGGACTCAAACTTGTTTGCCTGCTAACTGAACCATTTTGCTTTGATTTACTCAGCGGGGCCAATGACTACTTCAGACTTCCATACTGGGACAAACTCATCCATCAAAAGCCACAGAGTGAGACTGGGTCTGAATTTGGCCCAGAATCAGCTGTTAATTCTCCTGTCTATTGGAAAGAATCAGTGTCATCTTTCTCTTTAGCTTAAAAATATCTTACTAAAGAGACACTTGGTCCATTGAGTGGGAGGTACAAACTTCCAAGTTTAACTCCAGCTCTGATACTGACTTCCCTCCTTTACCTAAGGAAGTGTTTATCTTTCCCTTGGTTGCCCTATTTGTGAAATAAGGATGAGAATAAAAGGAAATTGAATAACCACAGGGTTGTGAGGATTAGTAAGTAAATATATGTTCTGCATGTGAAGATGAAAAGTGCTATCATGCATAAATCCTAAATATTGTTTACACGTACGTGGGAACAGCAATTTGGAAACAACTTAATTGGATCTATTCAAATTTATTCCATATCAATCAAGCACTGAGCAAATTCCTATTGAAACTGGTGGGAGCTACATGGGCAAAAGACTGAAGGATTAGCACAATGGGTAACATTTTTAATAGCACCTAAGTAATTTAGGACCCCAAGTTTCATTTTCAAAAATAACTTGGAGATGTAGGAGCCTAAGGCTTATTCAAAGTCAATGGAATTTAAAATCCTAAATCACTTTGGAGTGTTTGAAAATTTCATCCCCTGTAATTAGTCAATTTAAATGCAACCCTTCTTGAGTACAAAAACATCGTTTCCAACAAAAGTGCTTAAGTATTAAATTTAGATAAATTATTTAGATCTGAAATGTCTTACGTTTTACAAGAGCAAGTGATATCTTTATTTGCATGCCTATTTCTTGGGGTTTACATTATTATTAATTTATTATTAATTATTATTATTATTTGGGGCAAGCTGCAGAGCTTTAAACCAAATCACCACTGATTATTTAGCACTGGTGGCTGAAATTTTACTGTAGACAAAGCCTAAGCATGGTCTGTTAGTTAAATCAGGGAGCTGGAATCCCAGCTTTTCTTCCCAACCCTTACACAGATTAATTCTGTGACGTCACTTTACTTTGTTGGAGATACAATACTATTTGGCAGGTGTGCCCAGGATGCTCAGTGGGATTTGGCCCAGTGTGAACTACTATTTGTAAAGCACTTTGATATCCTTGACTAAAAGGTGGTGTATCAGTGCAAAGTCATCTACTCATTTAAATGAAGACACTGCCATGTGCTTTGTTGTTTCAGGGTTTGTTCCTGCAAGGTGCAGAGGGCCTGTCATAAACAGATAGCTAAGGGTTAATGTTTCTTTCACCTGTAAAGGGTTAACAAACACCTGACCAGAGGACCAATCAGGAAACTGGATTTTTCAAAGCTGAGGGAGGGAATGTTTGGGTCTGTGTCTGTGTCTTTGGCTCTCAGCTATGAGAGGGGATCTTTTCTATCTTCAA
>NC_133787.1:31694704-31732348 GCF_003597395.2 Chelonoidis abingdonii
GGGGTTCCCCAGGGAAGGTTTTGGGGAGACCAGAGTGAGCCAAACACTGGAAATTGGCTGGTGGCAGCGATATCAAATCTAAGCTGGTAATTAAGCTTAGAGGAGTTTATGCTAGCTTCTCAGGTTATGAACGCTAAGGTTCAAATCTCAGTAGGAAAGCTATGATAGGGCCTTCCATTCCTGTTGAAGTCAATAGGTGTAGAGGACCTTCAGTATCTTGCACATCCATAAGTATACAGTAATCTGCAGGATCTCCATTAATTTCAATTAGAAATGTGCCTGAGTAAGAACAGCAGGAATGACAACTGGATCAAGAGCAAAAGGAAACAAATTTGCAGGCTTTTCCAGAACTCTGCAGCATTTCTGATCTAACACTGAGCATGGAAACGATTAAAGAAGCCAAAGGTCAAAAACCTGTTTCAACTAGTATAGTGGGTCCAAAGTTTCCTCTGAGATCTTGGGCTATAGCTCCCAGATATTGCAGAGGCACAACACTGAGAGAGTCCCATAGATAAGACCATATGTATTCTAGATGAACTGGAAAACATACAGTGAACTACTTTGAACCTTGCCTGTCATTAATGTCTGATTAATACAGTTATCTCACTGCAAAAGGAGCTAATATGACGTTTAAAAAACTATTAGAGGAAAAACCAACTGCGAGTACGGTGAACGCGGGGGAAATAATTACCTTCTCTTGCCGAAGTCAAAGTGACAGACTGAATTTTGTTCCTACTCCCATTGAATTCTGAGAATTTCCATCAAATCTGAGTGAGCATCTAGTGTACAGAAGGGATATGCGCAGGGTAGAGAATGTAAGTAGCATTAATACAAGGCTTTTTCTTACCTACAGTTGGCACATGTCATCCCAGGGTTGTTTCCTCCACTCTGCTATGACATGGGTTTTAGTCCTATTAATGAGCGTAATTCTGATGCCCATGCTCAGAGCTGGATCCAGCTTCAGTCAAATAAACAGGAATCTTTCCAATCACTTCTGTGGAGTTTCACAGAGGACAAATGTAGTCCTCTTTGATGAACTGCAGTGAACAATTTAACTACTACTGCTCCTTGAGATAAAAAGTGCCAGAAGTCTATTTGCCATTCTAAACCTTAAGATACCAAGCCTTATACACTTTAGCTGCTAGAGCAGGAGCAGGCAATCTATGGCACATGTGCCAAAGGCGGCACGTGAGCTGATTTTCAGTGGCACTCACACTGCCTGGATCCTGGCCACCGGTCTGGGGGGCTCTGCATTTTAATTTAATTTTAAATGAAGCTTCTTAAACATTTTAAAAACCTTATTTATTTTACATACAACAATAGTTTAGTTATATATTACAGACTTATAGAAAGAGACCTTCTAAAAATGTTAAAATGTATTACTGGCATGCGAAACCTCAAATTAGAGTGAATAAATGAAGACTCAGCACGCCACTTCTGAAAAGTTGCTGACCCCTGTGCTAGATCATCACATGAAGTTGGTGGAAATATTATTTATTGTTATTCCAGTAGCGTCTAGTGGCCCCAAACAAGATTGGGACCCCATTGAGTTAGGCACTGCACAAACAGAGTAAGAGACAAGAGCTCAGTCTAAAGAGACAAGATAGACAAAAAGTGGAAGGGGAAACAGAAAATTGCATTAGTTAAACAGCATTTTTTCTATAATTTGTCATCTGTTATCTCAATACTTTACTCACACTCTCACAGCGTTAGTCTTCAAGGAACTATCTGTGAATTTAAGTTTTTTGCTTATTTGTTTAACATATAGCACAACAGAGATTGCCTTTCCCCCCCCTTTTCTTATTTAACAACAACAAATTCCTTCCTTTCCCACTCCCCACTATCTATATCTATCTATCTATCTATATATAGGAGTTATTTGATGTCCTTAGCAAGTTAATTGCTGGATTTCTCTTCTTCTCATGTACCTAGCTCTCGGCTATGACATTTCTTGTCATATTACTTTTCTTTTACTTGATAATCCCTGGCCAACAAAAAATGTACTGCTCTAACTCTGCTGAGAGTCAAGGAAACCCAGTAACTTTCATTAAGGTTGAAATCATCTTAGATCTGATGTCCAACTTCTCTCCTATATAGAAAGATGTGAAGGATCTCTTTGACAGGTGATAAACAGTGGCTACAGCTACCAAGCAGGCTCAAACACTAAGAAATTGATTTGAGCTTGAAATCAGTAATTCAAATGTCATCAAGAAACAGGTTCAAATCAGGAAATAGTTCCAAATCTCCAAATTGTAAAATCTCCAGATAAATACAGTAGAACCTTACATAAAATGTGAATCTTCACTGGTGGTTAGATTTGTAAGATCACTGGGAGAGGGTGCATATCATATTTTATGTTTTGAAATGCCATATATATGTACAGCACAAGGGGCATTTGCTAACTAATAAATAAACAATGGTGTGAAAGCTGCAGACATCTTCAGTTATTTCAATTGTCTTAGTCTTTTTATAGAAATTTCACTCTACTTCAAATAAAGATTCATCCCATTAGATGCATATTCCACTGTGCTAACTGGCTTGGAATGGAACAATTTATGTCTACCAGCTATCTACCCGATCGGTATTTACTTTCTGCATTCCAAAGATGATATCACCTCCCCATTCCTCTCTGCTCCGGCTGACCGAGAAGTGTTGCCTCTATTCAATGGGGGCAGCAGTTCCCAGTCTTGCTGCCGCTACTCTATGGGAGTCCCCTCCATACCTAAAGAAATGGCACATTACATACGTCCATTATCAGATCTCTGTGACTGGGGCAGGATGTGAACTGGGTGTGGGACAGTGCATGAGCATGCTGTAGATCCTACTATATTGGCACACTTTTGCCTGAAAGGGTAATTATGGAGATGATGTAGAAGATAATGGCAGATGTAAGTCTTCCAGTGTTGTCTTTGGTCATGAAGTTATGTATGGGTTTTCTACATATTGTCCAACACTCTTCAGTCCATGAATGGTGCTTTTATAAACTGAATACTATATCAATATCATGCTTAACTAGGATCTCACAGACATTATAGAGGAGAAGTTGGAAAACAACCCAAGTTTTTAACAACCATTGGATGATGCAGAAAGGAAAAGCTGTGTGGGATTTCCTTTGGAATGTTCCAGGATCATGCACAAACCCAAGCATTAGGTCAGCATAATCTGGGCATATCACGCAAGTGCAGGGTAGAGAGGAATCAACAGCTTGTGCAGAAACATGCATTTACTGTTCAGACAAGGAACAGCTTTAGCAGCAGTTGTGGATTTGCCAAGTGCCCAAAGAAACATAGACTGGGGGAGAGGAAAAATATAAAACAGGGCGGGGGAAAACTGGAATAGAATTTACTTTGTCCCTCTAGTTATAGACCAGCACATTAAAGCCAACGGTAACCCTACTCCCTGCAGTATCCTCCATCTTGTTCAGATTTCATCCATGAATGAACAACTGGATTTGTACCAGACAAATGGAAACCTACCTGAAATACAACCCTTCAATATGTTTGCAAAACTGGAATTAGATAAAACATTCATGAGAGAGATTTGGTAGATGTGATTTTCATACAAGGAAAGAAATGTTACTGAATGTACTTGCCCAGAGTTCACAGGGTCTGTCTCTAGAAACTAGTTAGAGCCATATCCTATGTATAGGTGACTGTGTCATAGTTTTTCCTCTCTCTCTGGTATTAATAATTATTGGTTAAGTTTAAAATTCAGATACTCCACGGGGTTTGTGCTAAACCAGTTACATTTACTGTTAACCACATTTTGATTTTAAATTATATTAATGAGCTATCCTGGATATATAAAATACCATGTATGTTCTGAGAACATGTTTGGGATGGAAAGCAGATATTTTGATTCGATTCTTGAGAAAAGAGCTGTGATGCTTATTTAGATTATGCTCCAAACCAGCTTGTCCCACACACCTCTAAATTATGTCTGTGCATGTATTAGGCACACTTTGCGAGGAAAGGAGTTCCCAACTGCAGTGACTGAGTGGTGGATTGAGGCATTCTGCCTATCCCATACAGACCCTACCAGGGGAGATCTGGGAAGAGAAGAAACCCTAGTTTTCATTGCACGTCTTTTTAATGGTTTAGCTTGTGCTCCTCACATCCTTGTGTACCTGTTGCCAGATGTTAGCAGGCTTGCAGGATGCCCAGGGCAGTGGCCCTACTGTCACTGCAACTACACACACCCTTTTTGGGCTGTAGACCATGGTTATCCATTTCAATTACCCCTCCCTGCACTCAAGGGAGGGCCATGGCAGCAGCCTGATCTCAGTCAGTCACATTTACTTTCTCTGGTCTCTCTGCAGAGATACAGCTGCCATCTCAATCGCCAGCAGAATATATCAGATATTTTCTCTTCTGTTAGTGTTCCCCAGTTAGTGTTACACACAGCACAGACTGCACCCTGTGAGCAGCATGTCCAGTGTTTGCTGTGCCACTGACACGCTTGCTTGCTTAAAGAGCTAGGACAAGACACTATTAATAAAGCGATTCTCACTTAGCTGAGAGCTGGCAGCTATTAGCATCACTAAGGATTTATCCGCACTGCCACTGCTCTTATGACAGTCTGTGTCTCTTTGAACATAATGCAGTTTATTTTTCAGGTTATTACTTTCTGACAGTCTCCCTAATCAATTGGCAGACAAATCTGTGGCAATCTCTAGCTGACACTTTCCTAAGTGACAGTTTTACCAGTCCTGTCTTTGTGGCAGTTAGGTCAGGGTGACTATTACACTTTTGATTCTTTAAAAATTCTAGTTTGATGGCAATGCTGCTAACCCAATAAGAATCCTCAGCAAGAACCTCGGCAGTGAAAAACCATTTATGTTACAGAAGTACTAGTAGTTGATAATGGAGGACTTTATACAACCCGTACTGTGTAAACGTCAGCTTCTTGTGCTCCCTAAACCTTACCTAACCTAAAATACAAAAGCCAGGTCACTGAGATATGCCATGTTAATTCTTGCCCAATGATGCAATCTCAGATAAAATAATACAGACCCAGAGAGTTCACAGAAACTGAGGCTATGTCCCCACTGCTAAGCAAAACCCAAAGTTGTGGCAATGAGTGTCAGAGCCCAGGTCAACTGATGCATTATTCCTACTGGGCCTGATTTCTACAGCTATAAACTGATCTCTTCAAACTGTGATTAACTAATAAAATTGCTTTCTAATCTCTAAGCTGCCTAGAGCACATTGGACTCCATGGACAGTGGTTTTACTACTTGTTTATCTCACTGAATAAAATCAGTTATCAGGAATGCAACCTGTAAAATAGCGGGTGTTGACAAAAGGACCAAAGTCCAGGATCAGGATATTTAACAAACATTAACCACTTCATCCCACTTCACTATTATTTCAATTTCACTTTTATTGCAGCCTGGCTCGTAATTTACCATGGGCTGCAAATTACAGGTGAAGCAAGCTTAGCTCACCTCCTATCCACTGAAGGGAGGGGAAACTCTCTTTTGTCGCCACTGCGTGGCTGATGTTTACAGCCCATTAGGCAGATTATCTTTTAAATTGTGTGGTTTTGGGGCCAGGGACCATGCCTCCCCTTATGTTTGTGTGGTATCTGGCACATGGTAGGTGCTCTGGATAACATAAATAATAATTGGTCATTTATAATTATCAGGTTTGTCTTTAACTAGATGTTGGCATGTATACGAGTGCCCAGCTTATGCCATCAGTCACAGACTTTGCACATGCAGTAGGCCTTCTTTTTCTCTGAGCCTCAGGTTTCCCTTCAGCAAAATGGGGTTTAAATTTATCACTGTAAAGCACTTTCAGATCTTTGGGAGAAAGACCATATATAAATACAATGTATTATTTTATTCATTTTTAGTACTTGTTTTTATTTGAAAGTTAAAATACATCAGGAAATTTGTTTTATAATTAAATGTACGAGTTGAGTGATAAATTAGCACTGCCTTAGTTAGAGGAACATTACACAAAATGTGTTATATTCTGAGTAGCACTGTTTCACATTGCAGGAATCTCCACTGGGATGTGCACACATCCAAGAAATATTGCCATATATTTTCACAAAGCAATTACAGTTCCATAATATCCTTTTAGAATACCAGGAGGTAAAGGACAATGAGATAATTTGCTTTTTTATTTTCTCATCTTTCCTTTGTGCTTATGATTATGGTGAAAAGGTTGTGGCACTATCTGTGGTACCTAAACACCAAACTGTGCCTGGTGCACAGGCTAATTGTGTTGATGATCTCTTCCAAGTGTTACATGAAGACTGAGTAACCAGGCTGATGGGACTGGATGCCTCAGTAACATTCAAGAGCTCTTCAGCCAAATAAACCTGTCACACCCCCCAAAATATCTTGTTTGCATTTTCCCCAAGTTCCTGGACAGGTTCCCTCCCTTGTCACTGCTCTTGGATTGTGACTGATACCAATAATGGTATAGTGGTGGAGTTTATAAGTGATGGACAGAATTCTCTAAGTGCTGGAGTCCAAAACCAAGGAGAAAATTCTTGAAGTAACTGGTGTACTTTCAGCATATGTCTACACTGCCGCTGGGAGTGAGCTTCCCTGAATGGGTAGACAGACTTGTGCTAGCAGGGCTCAAGATGGAGTGCTAAAAATAGCAGTTTGGATGTTGTGACTTGGGTAGTAGGCCACCACTGCCATGGGTCTGAGCTAGGGTGGCTAGCCCCAGTCTCTGCCAGAGCTGCAATGTCCAAACAGCTATTTTTTGCACACTAGCTTGAGCCCTGCTAGCGCATGTCTGTCTACCTGGACTAGAAAGCTTGTTCCTAGCTGCAATGCAGCCATACCCTCTGGCTACTAATTCCTCATATGACTGTTGGAGTCAATGGCTAAATATAGATTTCTTTGCTAAAAGAGAGAAGGATTTGCTGGCAGAATTCTCCTTCTGTCTCTACAAAATGGACTGCCTGAAATATTATCACAATATCTGCTTGATTTCATCTCTGCAACACTGAAGAGATGTCAAGGAAACTAGATTTTATTATATTTCTCCCATTTGAGTGTCCAAGTGTCATATAAAAAATTACACCATATTCAAATTGGAATTAGGGCCCATACACTTGCAGCCGAATCTAGATTCAAACTACATCCTCTGATTTTGGATCCAAGTGTCAAGAACCTGGAAACATAGGTGGAACAAAGAGTGCTGGGGGTGCTGCAGCACTCCCTGGCTTAAAGTGGTTTCCGTTATATCCAGGGGTTACAGTTTGGTTCAATTCGTTCAAAAAAATGGCTCTCAGCCTCCCAACTGTACAAATTGTCCCAGCACCCTTGCCTGGAATCCCACAGAATTTGAAGGGCCGGGGCTGAATTTGTGTCTTTGTTTTTTGTTCCATTCCTAACATAAAATATTGTTTAAAATTAAGATTGAGGAGTTACACAATAATAATCTATAAAAGGCCCTGAATCTAAGGTATTAGATAACAACGGTATATATTTTTGTGGAGATGTAAACTGTTTGTAAATAGAAAAGGAAGTTTTTACCAGTTAGTTGGACTGAGCACCTGAATCACTTCCCATTGAGGTCAATGGAAAGTCTCCCATTGACTTTGATGGGAGCTGGAGACATCCCTAAATCATCAAGTTATCACTATATCTGATAAGGCTGAATAAATTGCGGGACTTGTATTTCACAAGACATCTAAGAATAAGTAGTTTCTAGATGAATTACTCATTAAATCAAAGGCAAGTAAGTAACGAGGAGAAAGAGTCTCCCATCATTTCTAGCAAACATCTGACTATCTCTGCTACGGGCTGAAATTCATGTGCCTGTAGCACAGCGGAGGTAAGCAAACACCACAAAGTTTCATCTTGCTTTTTCTGGAAAATAATTGTCCCAAAGTGTTCGATAAAATTAAATCAAGCAAGAGAAGCAGATGACTTAGGAACTCTCCTTCTAAGAAATGTCCCCAGAACACTGTTACTATTGATACATTTACAGTACAAATTATCCAACAAAATGGGTTTACAGTGGCAAATAAAATTCAGGCTTACATACTGCAGCTTTAAATTCCAGGACATCTTTACCAGCTTTCCCTTTTAGTTGGCAAGAAAGAATACATTCTCAGCACAGTTCAATTCGGTAATTGCATGGTTGCTTTATCCATCTGGTAAAGTATATTTTTTCATGACATAATCAATCATGCTATTAAGGAACAACTCATCCTTGATGGCCTATTTAGAGCTAACCAGAAACCTCAAAATTCTTTTACCATTCACAAATATGCAGCACTTTCTTTCCCTCGTAACAACCAAAGTATCATAACTAGTATCTCAGGAAGAGCCATTAGAATAATTTTCCAGTAGATTTCCTGATTTTAAAAAAATGATCCTTTTAAAGTCAACACAAGAAAAACAAACTGTGTGTTTTGCATGAGCTGGGAAGTCTGAGATATCAGTGGAGAAAAATATCATTAATTCTGTGAATTAATGTTGTACTCTTTTGTAGCACTATGAATTTGCTACCATGTTTCCGTTATTACAGAGTGGAAAAATCACATATATGTATCTATTTTATTTTCACAGCAACTGAGCTACATTCTTCTGTTTATCATTACATTTAGAAGTATTTTCTTCAATTCTTTAGTGCTGTGGCAATTCAAAGGTGATCAATGGTATTGCTGAAATCATTTTCTCCATACAGTGGCCAATTATAACCTCAGATTCACAAATGAGGTAAACTTGCCGACGCTCCAGTGGAATCAAGCTAAGCTGATTTACACCAGCTGAGAATCTGTCCTTTTAACTGAGGTTAGCTAGCCAATTGCAGGATGTCAACATCCAGGGTACACTTTTTTTTAAGTGAACTTGTGTCACTTGATCATGGACCTTGGTTCCCAAGATCAAATTAATTGTTTAGCTTGTAATTACAGCTGGTTGGAGTAACTTCAACTGAATCATCTTCCATTGGAGAATGCAGTTCCATCAAAATAGAGATGCTTCACAAAAATCATCAGAATTCCATCAAATTTTTGTTTTTTAGGAAAACAGTGTGACAGTGTTTCAACAATGTTGAAATGTCCCATTTTGACATTTTCAGAATGAAACAATTTTCCATTTTGAAATCACTTTTAATTTTGACTATTTATTTTTTTGTATTTCCATAACATAAAATAAACAAGTCAAAAATCAAAACAAAACATTTGAAAAGATCCAGAATGAAAAATTCAGAATTTTTTTTTGCAGAGCATTTTGAATTTTTCAGCTTTCATTCCAATTCAGAACAAAGCCTAAATTTCAAAATCTAAAAATTCACTAAACAAAATTTCCTAGCAAAACACAGTCACATACAAAAACTCTGGCAAGCCATGCAGGAAAGTATAGACATATGCAAAGATGATCAAAAAATGTTTCTTAGTTTATGGCCTGTAGATTGAACCCTAGGACTTCTTACAGCAAATGTACGCAAGTATGGAAATATCCTCTATGCCACTGACCCCTGGAGTAGAAGTTATTCAAGTCTCATACTGTAACGTGACACACTAAAGTATGCAGAGCGATACTGAACCCATATCAATTACCTATCTACAACATTCTAGCCCAATGGCAATGCTAAACAAGAGATCTAAGTTGGGAAGTAAGCTGGGTACATACAGCGTAAGGGACATTTAGTTTCTCCTAAATTTGATAGAATAGTCAGAACTGGTCTGTGTATCCCCCCCGATATTTGTTACTTTAGAAGGGTCAAGATTCATCTCAGCTTTCATTTAAAAAACAAAATAAATCCTAAGCTTCTTTCATCTCAAGGAACTATGGGAATATCAACACATCACTAGAGCTGAACGTTTGTCCCATTGACTTTACCTTTAAGAATCACACCTTTTTCATGGTCCTCCCTACAGCTAAGAGATGGCCTTCTGGATCTAGGAAATACAGAGCTGTAGGTGCCTTGAGTTTTGAAGGAAACCTGGACCAATTAATATCTAGGGAAGGGGTGCCACCCAGGCTGCCTTTGATACAATTAGGGCTTCTGGACAGCTGTCTGCATCTAATCTAGGTTCTTTGCTGAGCAGCCATTGTCATCCAGATCAACACAGAAGTGTGAGGACCTCACTAGCATGCAAAGCAGCATCGTGCAGATGACTAAAATGGAACTGGAGCAAGTTCTACTCCTGACTCTGACATAGATTCCTGTGATCATGGTCAGATCACTTAAACATTCAGCCTTAGTTTTCCCATTTGTAAAATGAGAAGAATGAAGAAGGAATGCAAGCATGAAGGACAGAAAAGAGAGAATGGAGAGGAAGACAAAGGAATAAGAAATAAAAGGTAATCACCAAGAGAAGACACATATTCCACTTTTAGAGAATGCGATTTCATCTATATGTGTTCCTGGACTTTATTGTACTGACCTGGCAGGTGTCACCAACTTCTGTAAGCTTTGTCAAAAGTGAGGGGACATCTGTTTTGAGTATTTACATTTATATTACTGGCTACTCTGGATTTCATAGTTAAATAAATAAGAAAGAATAAGTTTGTAACTCATGAGAATGCACATGAAGCCCTGGAAGCTCATGCAAGTGAAAAAAAAAAGAGAGAGAGAGAGAGAGAACACCTCATTATCTGTTACCCTAATTTAAGGTGAGTAATTAGCAAACCACCTTTCCTGCTCAAGTTACTGTAGTGGATATACGTCTGACATCTCTAGTAAGAAGCTGAGTATCCAGCCACTAAGACTCTCCTATAAGCCGTACAACAATCCTCTTAAGGATTTAGGGAAATCAGAGGCTCAGCGTTGCCATCTGTGGCTTAATAAATATTTTCTTCAGGGCTTTATACTTTGTTTTAGCTACCGAGAAAATATAGTCATACTGGAATTTTTTAGGAGGTGGCACTGCTATTTATCTCCCTTCCCTCACTTAATCATTTCCCTGCTATTGTGGGAGTCTCGGGGATTGGGGACCTCAGTCCTTCCTATTCTCTGCCTGTGGCACATAATAGTCTTGTCTCCTGAGGGCTGTAACACTTTGGTCTAATGTTGGTTGTTGGGTTTAATGTGTGGGTGCTGTGTGGGGTTGGTGGCTGAGGATATACAGGAAGTCAGAATAGATGATCTGATGGTCCCATCTGGCCTTGAACTCTATGACTATCCCCCCAGCCAAAGCCTCCCCTCCCCAACATCATATTTTGTTAACTAACTAGTGAAAGAAACCATGCTGTACACCCTTATGGGCCAGCGCTGTTCAGCCAGCTCACATGAATCATGGGACACTTCTAAGCCATTGCAGGGTCATCACCACTTTCAGTTACATGGCCTCAATCAATGTAGTGCCATCTCTAAGCAATTGAAGTTGAGCACACCACCTCTGTCCAGCTGACCTCCCTTCTCTCTGAAGCTACAGACCTATCTAAATCTAGCTGCGGATAAAGGAAAACAGAAGAAATCTGTCTGCTGTTGAGAGAAGAACATATTAAGGAAACAAAAGATTAACAGTCTTTGCCTCCGGAGCTTTAGAAGAAGATAAAGTGGAGTGTATATAGATCAGAGGATGCCAGCATAAAAGGTGCTGGTGTATATACAGATGGGAAGAAGGCCACTTATGAAATTCAAGCAAGAACTAACCACTCCCATTGCTTACCAGAGCCTGTATGTAGGGAAAAGGGAATACAGACATAAAGGAGCATGAATGTGGCCAGGCCTAGAGGGCAGGGCACCACAACTGGGGTCAGAAGACTTAAGGGATCTATTCCTGGCTCTGCACTGACCTGCTGTGTGTGACCTTGGGCAAGTTGCTTCCTCTTCCTGTGTCTCTGTTTCCCCTCACACCTTGTGCCTGTCTTGTTAATTTACAATGTAAAGCTTTCTGAGGTAGAAGTAGTCTCTCACTATGTTTGCATGCAGTGCCTAGATCAGTAGGGCCCCAATCTCTGTTGGGGCCTGTAGGTATGACTGTAATAAAGATAATAAGTGAGGAGGGCACTGTAAAGGTTTTTTTAACTGCTTAAGATTCAAAAGTAAGAAAAGAACAGCCTGGCTTTCAGAATCAGATCCTGGCTTGTGCACATAATATTTTTTGCATATGTTTTCACCCCACTAACACCGTGCATGCAAGCAATAGATTTTAACAGTAGCGCACACAGGGGTTAGAACTTCAAAACATGACCCATTTGCCTATTGGGCTTGACACACACAAATCATAGTGAGCACATGTGCAAGTAGAATCTATCACCCACATACAGAGCAGTTCATGCATGAAAAGTGCCCGTGCAACTGTGTGGGCAGCAAGTGGAAGTCAGGATGAAGCCCTACATTTAAATGAAACCCTGTAAGTGAGTTTGGTACATTTCAAAATGAATCAAATGTAAATCAAGTCTCCCTTTTCTTACCTGATAAGTTCCAGGTTCTGCTGCACTGCTGTAAGGTAAAATGAATGATGCCCTTTGCTCCACTTATGCATAGGTGAATTTCTTGAACTTTTTCAGGGGAAATCTGTTCTTGACAAGCAAATCTACCTGCATCTATCATTTAGGATCTAAAAGCCTGATTTTCCTCAGCTGCTCTTCACTTTACTTGGAGTGATAGGTACTTACCTCTGAAAATCAGGCCATACATGGATAGGGCCGGATCTGTAAACTAGTTAGGTGTACAAGTGAATGCTTAGATGTATCTGTAACTGCATCTCTAATTTGAATATGCAATTACCACAACTATATGCAAATCTGATATTTCTGATAATTTGTATGTGCAATTATGTGATCTGCACATGCAATCATGCCAATTGCATGAAGAAATTAGGCACAAAATTGAACACCTAATTTGTTTTAAAATCAAGGGCAGTCTGGCAGTACTATATGCAGAGGATTCTAACAATAATTATAACTTGCTTTTCAAACCACTTAGAATAAATACAGAGTCTCCATATAGTCTTTTCCAGCTGTCAGTTTTGTCTGTACTTTTATATGAATAAACTTTTTTTATATAACCAAGAGAGATGGATGAATTTAATTTTTATTTGACTGAATGTTTGTATAGTATTTTTTAACAACCAGTATCAGCAGCAGCAGATTATATCCCTGGTATAAGGCATGCAGATCTCTAGCAAAGCTCTTATCAGATCCATAAATGCATTAGAGAATGTGGTGAGAAGTCAATGGAATCAGCACTGTTTGCTAGGAAGGCCCCAACCGAGACTGGGCATTTTGCCTGGGACGGCAAACTGAGGATTAAGGGCTTTATGGGACATGTGAACTCACACAAATGCAAACATTAGCATGATTAAAATTTAGCAAACTATGATGTACAACCCCTTGGGCAATATCAAGTAGACACAGCTGTATTTATAGCTTGCTACAAAAAAGCTCTGTTAGTACTAACAGCAATTCAGTAACAGAGAGACAGGAGATAATTTGGGATCTCTGTCTCAAACACTAGGATTCGCTAGATCTCATGCAGTGCATTCATCCTTAGTTAAGCTGAGTCTTTACTGAAATATCCTTTACTACAATTGCTAAACCGAACATTTTTCCTGTGCATCATTCATTGCATTAACACACAGAACCAAAGTTGGAAGACCAAACAGTATCATCGTATAAAAGGCCAGGAACTATAAAAATGGATTAGATCATTTCTGGATAATGCTCAGTGTTGGCATTTTGTCTGTCTGGGGTGGTGATGAAGAGAGGAAAAGTTTGGAGACAATGAGAATGACGACTGGAGAGGCACGCGCTGCCATTTGGAGGGATGCAGAGAATGACATATAGTGAAGTGCTAAACTGGGTAATGAAGACATCTAAACAAATGTAAACTAGGCTCCAATGTCTGCAGGAAAATCAGAGCTTTTGCTATCCCATTTTCACACTCAGAAGAAAAGAACATGTGTCTTTGATCTCTGGGAAAGAGGCGGGAAAGAAACAAACACAGGTTATTAAATCCCCAGGTCTCCGGCTTTCACGCGTTGATTCACTGTGTTGCACTGCTGCTTGTGGCATTAGCTTTGGAGAGAAGTAGGAAGCCCCTTTAGGAATTATGAAAGCCAATAGCATGGTGATAGGAAACGGTCAGATATCTTTACCCTAAGGAAGCAGTCTTGAAATATAACAACCATGTTCTAGACCTATGACAAGAGAAGAGAAATGGTATATTGTTTAAGTGTGGAGTAGAGGGGACTGTTATAATACAGACCAAAACCATTGCAAGCTCTGGTTTGGATGATTCAGTTATCCTAGAAGGAGAAAATACAATACATCCAAACCAAACTGCAGCCTTGTTATCACAGCTTCCTTTTTGAGCTAGGAATAGTTCTTTTGGATTGGGTAATCAGTACAGAACACATGGTCTCCCTTTGGCAGCAAGGGCCAGATGTGAGTGTGTTTAGTCCTTAGCTTATCTCCAGCATACTGTCCTGCCACTAGCCCACTGGCTCATTCCCCCAGCTCCCTTTTAAATCCAGTATTTCTTACTCCCAAGTGTTACATATTATTGACAATATTGGACAATATTTAGACTACTGTATTTTACACTCACTTTGCACAGGGAGTAAATGTATATGCAAGGCTGGGGAGAAACAGGTCCCCATTCTTCAGGAACATCAGTCTCCACTCCCCCTGTTTATTTTCTCCCTGGAAGGCAAGTCCTCATGCTTGTCTGAATGGAGGAATGTTCCTCTGATTTCAAGACTAATGATCTTTAGCATCTCAGTGTACTAAGGGAGAGGCAAGGGGAGAAATGGAAAGATCCTTACCTCCTGCAGAGTTTCAGACAGGGTCAGGTATTCACTATATTGGAGTGGCACTAGAAGGCAGCTTTTCCCTTATATAGAGAGCTGCCAAACACTGGATTACATGGCTGTCATCACTGTTTATTGGCTTTTGTTCATTGCACACACAATGAATGCTTGCAAGGCAGCACTGAAAATGGTACTACAGTGCTCTGCTTGGATGTCTAGGCCAGGGGGAAGCTCAGACTTCATTCAGGGCAAAAACACTAAAACAGAAAAAAAGTAGAGCAGCTTTCTTCCCAGAGATCCGAGACCCAGGCGTGCAGCTGCCTACAATGATGAGAATACTGAGAATATATTGCACTTCATCTAGTAATAATACTTAGAGGTAGATTCTCAAACCCTTACTGATACTGAATAGCACCTTTTGGAATAAACGGGTCTCCTCACACAACAAGGTGTTATTCAACATCAGTAAGAATATCGAAATCTAGCTTTCAGTATTTAGCACCAGTTTCTGTCATTCTTACTCATGTTGAGTAGTACCATATTCCAAGAGTAACCTCATTTATTCAAGTGGGAGTCTAAGGGAACCTTTGAGATAAATAGGAGTGGAAGAATCTGTATATCACACTCCTATTTTCAGTGTGCTATATAAACATGTTATTCATCACCACACCCCTCACACTTAGGTAAGTTTTGGTTTCCCCATTTGAAAGGAGGGAAGCTAATGGAGAGAGATTAAGCAACATAGGCTAGAGTGCTGTATATTCTGATAACAATATAAATAAAATACGAAAGGCTAAAACTAGGCTGCAGTAATTGGATCATCACACACAAAATATGTTGCCCAGACTTCCACATGTAAGGCTGTGGAAATATGAGGCCAGATTCCCAGCCCTGCTGTTAATTTATGTGATGCACAATGGTTTTCCAAACCTGTTTAAAATACCATTAACCTGAGTGTTTTGTTCAAAGGGAAAGTGAAAATGAAAGGTGTGGCTCCAAACTGGGCCATCAGGGGAACTGATCATTGTGGCTGCAGTATGTCACACCAGCAGCACCACTCTGGTCAGTGTGAGACAACGAGATGCAGGGATTAATGAGAGGTTTTCCCCTTTGCTGGGCACACTGTTGGACTGTCAGAGATGCTCAATCCAAAATGGGCCCAGGGAAAATCAATGTTTATTTAAAATAATTATTTTCTGTCTGTCTAATTCCTCCTCTTTTCAACCTTCGCTCTTTAGCCTCATATGATCTCTCTTCCTTTTCTCAACTGCTGGCAGTATAGATTCTATTCAAGAGAGGTTCCTACTTCACATACCCTCACATATCCATGTGTACAGAACAGCTCTGTGCAGAATCTATTGTCATGTGGTCATAGAGAAAGGTGTGAGGGGGTAAACTAGCCTTCTGAACCTTGGAAGGACTCTGGACACCTCAAAGCCCTGCCTGCCCTCCTCCTATACTGGATGATAATGTTTTCAAATAAAAAAAATGGCCTCTCTCTCCCACAAACATGAAAACTTTAAATTATTTTCACACATTTTTAAATGTTTCCATTTTTCTGACAAAACTAGAAAATTAAACATATTCAGGTGTCAACTTTTCCTTTGTTCCTCCCCTTTCTCTTTTCTGTTTGTTTTCCTTTCTCATTGACAAAAAAATTAAAAATAAAGGGGGAAAGAAAGTGAGAAAGGGGACATGAAAACCTGAACATTTTCAATAAAAATGTTCATGGGAAAACTATGAATGAACACAGAATCATAGCATTTCCAAACTGCAGAATGTAAATGAGTTTGAGATTTTAAAAAATGTAAAAAAACTTTTCCATTTTTATAACCAACACTACTTGTTGGTATGATTCAGGGGCCGGCTCCCCCAATGGGAATTCAGTGTGCTGAACATGGGCTCAGACTCTGTCTTTTACCTTGCAGATACATGTTTCTCTAATACACATAATAACTGTGCCTTATGTGCTTCACTTCATCAAGCAACTTTTTTAGGGTCCTGTTCTATAACTGTTATTATTTCCTTGCATTTGTCTGAATGTTGTTTTAAAAATGTTTTTAACAAGCTTCAGGGATTGACTTTATTTGCAAGGGAAACAAAGCCAATGTGAATCTCTCTTTCCAGATGTTAGTATGAATCAGATGGCTACATTTTAACCCTTTCCTTTAAATGCAAAAAAATTGTAAGTCAAAACATAGTGGACTGAACCATTAGCTGATGCAAATCAACTTAGCTCCATTGACTTCAATGGAGGTAGGCCAATTAACACCACATCAGTGTTGCCAACTGTCATGATTTTAATCAGGAGTTTCACAATACTTGGTGTTTTTCTTAAAGCTCCAACTGCTGGAATTATGAGGCTGCATGAGAATCCTCCCCCATCCTCCCCCCCTTTTTTTAGGTTGGTGTCTTGGCATCAGGGTTGTGAGAAAATCTTGAAAATCTGAAGTGAGTGCACCCTCAAAGCTCAGAAACCAGCAAGCAAAGGAAAAAAAAAGCAAAAAAGCTAATTAAAAAGATCTCATCATTTTTAAACTAATCCCATTATTTTTGTGTGGCCTGACTCCTGGTTTCTGAACATCAGAGATCAGCAGTTCTGTAAATGCAAACAGAGTAAATAAAAACCTGTTTGTTTGTGGGTTTTAGGTTTGTTTTTTTTCAAATTGCCTTCATCATTATCCCTGAAAGCAAGAGGTAGGAATACTACAGATTACAATGGCTGCCCGTATTGACGATAGATGAGATTCTCTTCTCATTTACACTGGTGAAAATCAGGAGACGCTCCAAAGAAGTCAATGGAGCCAAAGGGTTGAACATGAGAGAAAAATCAGACCCCAACATTATTATAATCTAAATGTTAGGAAAAAGCCAGAATTTCACCTAATATAGCACCAAAGAGCCAGCTTATATCAGCATTGGTTGGGTAGGAGTATACAGGTTGGGCAGGGTGCTTAATCTTTAGCTGCTTCTTAGATCCAGCCAAATTAAGGAGGAGAAGGGAAGCAATTTTGAAGTAATTAGTTGAAACTTTAAAGAGTGGCAAGGTAACGTGTAAATGTGTCTCCACTGCAGTGACAATATTGATAGATTAATTTCTTTGGAGAAGAGACCACCATTTGACTCTGTGTTTGTAGAGTCCCTAGCTCACTGGGGTCAATGACTGGGGCTTTCTGGTGGCACTGGAATACAAATAGAATAAATAAATAAAATAATGATAATAAAAGAGCTGATATGGACAAATTATCAGTGCATGTGCAACATGCATCTGGCCGGCAAAGGGTAGCTTGAAATGTAAGAAAGTCTCCCTCTTTCCCAGTTCGATTTTAATTTCACTTAGAAAACCAAGCTGAACTGGTGGAGAAGAATGCCCCTTCCTCCCCTGAAAAATACACTGTGCATAATAAATATGTTACGCTCAATCAGCTTTTTGATATTTCTGAAGTGACAGCAATTGATATAGCCCGGAACAGTGATGAGCGTCTGAGTCCAACACCCGCTAAGAGAAGCTGGAAACAAAGGGTGGATGGAAAATCCATTAGAGAAAAATCTATGTGGAGACAAAATATTTTGGTTTCTAGCAGTTCTCAAGAGGTCTGAGTGGAGTAGGCAAGAGTTTATGATGGAAGTCAATCAGTTCCCAAGCTTGTGTTATTTTATTTTTGTAAAAGAATATGAGATGTTAGAACAATCACTTCTATTTTTACTGAGTAGTTCTTCTTAATAGTTTTTCCCAAGGGGGCTGATTTTGAAATGTGGATGGACATGGTTTATGGTTTTTATAACAATGGCAGAATAGATTTGTCTTGCAAAGACCATTACCATTATAATTATTTCTTAGAAAGTTTTTAATCATATCTTTGGATTTTAATTAGGACATTCTGATGATTTTTTTTCTCCAAAGTCTCTTGATTTGATGACTGGACTAAATCCAAAACATATGTACATTTAAAAGGAAAAGCACACAACTTTGCTATTCACTTGTGGTATAGACTTGAGCAGGTCTTGTAACTTGTCCATGCCTCAGTTTCCCCACCTATAAAATTAGGATACTTGTCCTCTATTATAACATGGTTTGAGTTCTTTGGACAAAAAGCACAATACCAGTGCTAGTTTAAATGCAATGTAAATGCTTAGGTAACCCTGCCCCTTAGAAATAAATCTAATTTAGGAGTCAAAAATCTAATTGTCTATCATCGGACTTTTAAAACTGTTATTCTCTGTTCATTTCTCTTTACTTTCCAGAATCGTCTGATTCTACTGACGTATTGGCACAACTTGAGCAGATAGGTTTAGTCTCAACTTCATTTTATCCTGATGCAAAACTGTCAAAATAATGTTTCTACATCCATAATCATCACACCTCTCCAATACCAGTAGACAGTTACCATGTCCCTCCCGCCAAAGGTCTTTTTATCTTTCCTCATCAATGATTTCCTCTGAACTCCCTTCCATTTGTTAACATCATCCTGGCTCTGAGGTGCCCAGAATGGAATGCACTGTCCCAGACACAATCTCTTTGGAGACACAGAGAGAACGATGATCACTTCTATAAACGGATGCCTTTAACATCCAATATCTATTTGGCCTTTCTTGCTGCCACATCACTGCAATGCAAACTCATATTTCATTTATTCCCCTACATCATCCTGATCCTCTTTTTTAACAAAACTGCTTTCCAGATTTCTCCCATGCAGTGGGTTTTGGTCTAATTATCTCCAGACATATTTAGCTTGCAGTTCCCCAGATTGCATCTCACACTGTTGTTCTCTGTCCATATTTCCTTCCCCTATAGGTTCCTTTTTATTATCTCTCTGTCTTCATTTTTTTTCATCCTACCACCCAATTTAGTATCATCTGTGGATTTCATTAGTGAAACCCTCTTCCAGATCATTACTAAAGTGGTTAAGAATGGACCTAATACCATCCCAGTGCAGCACTCTGCTAGACACCTCCCCACACAACACAATGCATTGCTGTTTAGAATTACTTTGCAGGCAGTTTTCAATCCTGTGTTTATATACAGTGTTTGTATCAAAACCAATTTTAATTAGTTTTGCAAATGAGATCTTGTGAGATGCCGCATCAAGTGTTTTCCTAAAATTCAACTCTATTATTGTATCTTTTATCCATTTGTTTTGTAATTCTGTCCAAAAGAGATCATTTGTCTTGAAAGATGTGTTCTATACAGTAACACCTCACTTAACACTGTAGTTTGGTTTCTGAAAAATACTACTTTAAGCAAAACGATGTTAAGCAAATCCAATTTCCCCATAAGAATTAATGCAAAGCGCGGGGACTAGCTTCCAGGGAATTTTTTTTTCTCCAGACAAAAGACATTATATACATATACAATATAAGTTTTAAATAATTTTAAACAAACAATTTAATACTGGACTCCCCAATGATGATTGTGAAGCTTGGTTGAGGCAGGGGTGCAGTGGGTTAGGACGCAGAGGCTTGCCCTGCTCCATCCACCTGGCGTTCCAGCTGGAGAGCAGGGTTGGGGTGTGGGAGCTTGCCCCATTCCACCGACCCAGCGATTCTGCTGGGGAGCAGGGATGGGGGCTTGCAACTCCCTGGCTGGAATGCCAGGCAGGTGGAGTGGAGTAAGCCCCTGTGCCCTGACCTTGCTCCCCGGCAGGAGCGCCGGGCGGGTGGAATGGGGCAAGCCAAACAATCCTATAATGGAACATTGCACGACTTTAAAAGAGTATTTTTTTCTAATAGATCAGCAACCTAATAACGAAAATATTAACCAGGACGACTTTAAGTAAGGAGTTACTGTAACTATTCTATATACCCCCTTGCTGCTAATGATTACTGTTGACTTATCCTCTAGAACCAGTATTCCATAGTGGGATCCCTTTTCTATATCAGGATCTCCCTCCTATTTAGCTGAGATATACCCAGGACCCTCCATTAATCAATCTGGGTAGGTTAGGGTTGTCGTAATCCCCAGGTTGAGACTAGCTGCTCAAGAGACCTACCCTGCATCACTGAAGCCATGGAAAGCTTTGCCATTGACTTCAAGCAGTGCAGGACTGGGTCTTAGATTCAGCAAGATTTCTACCCTTAATGTTTGTTGAGAACTTTATTTTGATTCTGAATCGTAGACAAATACATTTGCCAACAGTTACCAAATTGTGGTATCTGAAACACAGCAGTATTTCTCTGTGCTTGAAACTCCAGTTCACTGCGGTATCTCGTGTACTGTGATGTGGGAAGTGTTGGGAAATATTGACTTTTAAATGGCAACCACAATATATTATTATTATGACATAATATGAGACTCCACAGGCTAGCAACCACTACACCTGTCAGTGAGCAGTTTCAGGATTGGACTAGGATTCTGAAGCTGGTGTTGGGACACTCTCCCCTAGCTGTTGGATAAAGATTCTGTCACCCATGGGATGCATTTGGTGCTGCTGGAGAATGCAAGAATGAGCTAGCAATCACTCTGACTCTTTGAACACTACATTCATAGTGAGGAATTAGATGATCCCATTCCCACTTCAAATGACTGTGTGATCTGTGAAGCAGAAAAATCTGAGACTGGCTTAGGGATCAGTGCAGCCAACATATTTCATCCTTCTTGGTGGAAGAGGAAGAATTGTAATCGCAAGAAGAATGGAAGAACAGGTAGGGAAAGCTTGCCAGGTCAGCAAGTGAGTAAAACTGATACACCCCACATGAAGAGACTCAAGCCTCCATCCCCACAAAAAGTGAAATGCACTGATCCTTTACAATCTATGGAATTGTGCCTGGAAATCAAAGATGAGCAAATGGAAATAGGATATGCACAGCTGGCTGGATCATATGGCTAACATACAGAATTTAAATGGTTCTTTCAAAAGTAGGGATAGCTACTGTTTTCTAAGTTTCATAAGAATAATGAATTGGTCAACTGCAAGAAACACCTTTCACACCCTATTTACTTCCCCAGGGCACCTTCCCCTCCACAGTGGTTGCTGCATGGGTAGAGTTTGCCCTGTCATTTATATAACTGCCAGTTTTCTTCCTAGGAATCTGCAGCCAGCTCTACAGCTGCTGTGATTAATTTCCCATTAATAAATCAGTAAAGGGGTAAGGGAGCAGAGGGAAAGGGAATGACCTGGGGTGGGTGCCTTCCTCTGCAGCATGGGTCACAGGTCACTTGCAGTGTAAATGATGGATTTTCTGTAACTTGAAGTCTTTAAATCATGATTTGAGGACTTCAGTGACTCAGCTAGAGGTTATGGATCTTTCAGGAGTGGGTGGGTGAGGTTCTGTGGCTTTCAGTGTGCAGAATGTGAGCCTAGATGATCATGATGGACCCTTCTGGTCTTAAAGTCTATGAGTCTAATATAGTAGAATCACTGACACCTGATTTCCTAAGAACCATGCACAACAGCAGCAGCATCATAACCACCAACAATCACCTTGAAAGCAAGTGTCTTGAGTGCATCCTTATATCCATGTAGCAAGAGTATAATATGCAGGTGCATGCATGCATGCACATGTAACCCACACACCTCCTGGGTGTGGTGTTCTGTCCTGTCTAGTGGCACCAAGACCACTTAAAGAGAGAGAGAGAGATTAATGAGTTTACTCTATGGCCTTAGCTAACAGCCAGTTGGCTTTTAGCTCATTCGGTAGAGACTCATGCACTAAGCTCTGGAAGTCCCCGCTTCAATTCTGCCTGCCAACAACTAGGGTCTGTTGGCAGTACACACACTCATGCTGTAAACCAAATATAACTCAGCATTCACACACACTTACATAAAAGAAAGACAGCCTG
This sequence comes from Chelonoidis abingdonii, assembly GCF_003597395.2. Taxonomy (NCBI): domain Eukaryota; kingdom Metazoa; phylum Chordata; order Testudines; family Testudinidae; genus Chelonoidis; species Chelonoidis abingdonii. Next base: position 31,717,170 of record NC_133787.1, read on the forward strand.
TAGAAATCAGAACATGTTTTAAATATAGGGAAATATGTTAATTAAAAGTAACTTATTTTTCCTCATTAATACACTGGAAAACGTACTGAAGCCCATGACACCCACTTGTGGATTTTCTTCTACTGTACAAACATCTGTCTAATATCCCAGAAGCAGTATCTGATATATGATGCAGGAACAGGAATGTATTTCCAGTTGAAGTCTAGAGCAAACAGATGCGTGAAGCATCTGCCAACAAGTTACAAGGAAGTTACTCCTGCTCCAGGACATAATAACCTATGTACCTCACTTTAGAAAAAGCTTATCTTTTAAGAAAAGAATATTCCATACTGTGGGGTTCATTATGTCACATAGGAAATATTATATAATTCTTATACTTCAGAGCATAAGTTCTTATATACATGGACAATTTTTTTCAAACCTGGGTGCCTACACCTAGGCATATAAATTCACATTTAGGCACTTAAATAAAAGTAGCCTGATCTTCCAAGGTGCTAAGCAGCTACATCTCCCAATGGAGAAAGCGGAAGTGTTGTGATTAAAGCCTTTTTCATGAATTCAGGCTGCCTGCAGCAGAATCTCCATCATCAAATTGTGTCTAAACAAAATCTCCATAAGAAGCTACATTTCAACTTAGCGCTAACAAGAGCCACTCAAAGGAAACAGCATCCCACAGCACCTCCTCCTAGTTTATTCCTTTAGTTTCAGATGCAATTTGTAACAAATATATTCTAAGGCAGACACTGTATAGCATCAGCATATTATGGCTCTGTGATAACTAATCCTAAAACAGCGATATCCACAGATTAAATAAAGCTGCATTAGACATGCGGATATCAGGTTCTCCATGAGGAGGGACAGGACTGCACTGCAGTTGGTTGGGAGGTTACAAAAATTAGACTTGATGACACAATAAAGGCAAAATATCCATGTTTGGCGTATTTTTCTAAGACATTCTCCCTTCCCTGCATCCAGAAAAGGTAGCCACAGCCTTGCACCTTCTAATGGACCATTCACCTTTTAAGAATCAAGATGATTTCCAGTGCTAGGATAACACTATAATTCTCCCATTAGCGTGAGAAGTATTAAATGGAAAATCTAAGACCTCATTAAATGAAATTCCTGGCTCCAGCTGTGTCTAGTTGCTCAAGCTGACGGAAAGAAGCTCACAGAGAGGAAATTTGAAGTAACTCATTATAGTCTCGAAGAGGGCTTCTCATACTGACTGAAAAACCAGAGCTGATGATGCTATAGTTGGTGTGGTTAGTTACTAAACTTTCCTTTGCTAAAGTAACACAGTATAAGTTTTTCAGGGATTATCCTTGCAGGAAAGATGGATGAGAACTCAAATAATTAACCTGCCACGGTACTCGTAGGTGTCCTGGTTACAGGTCTCATCTGATTCCAAAGAAAGGAAAAACAGTCTTGTGATTAAGGCAGTGTACTTGGACTCAGGGGACCTTGCATCCAGATTTTCAAAAGAGTTCAGCTCCCATTTAGGTCTCTAGAAGAAATAGCCAGATTTTCAATTTTTTTCAGTACCCAGAAACCTCATGGGAAAACCATAGTTTTCCCTCATGGGAGCTACACACGAAATTCTCTTTTCTGATCCTCAGGGTACTTTTCTATTCGCACATTCTGTTTTCACCTTATGTTCTCAGTGATAGCTACTGGGTGCTGAGCACTTTCAAAAATCTGGATGTTGGGGTTTTTTTCTTAGCTCTGTCATAGACTTCCTGTGTGGTTTGCAGAAAGTCACTTAACCCCTGGACCTTGGTTTCCTCATCTGTAAAATGGGGAAATAATATTTTCTTACCTCACAGGAATGCTCTAAGGATAAAACCCATAAATACAGTGATGAGCATGATCGAAAAGCCTATGAAGATAAGAGAGAACAGTGTCCCATGCCCATGATGAGTGTAGAATACGCAATACAAGAACTACAAATCTTGCAAAAAGGAGAACAGTGGGAGCCTAGCAAGTGCATCCAAAGTCAGAATACTGTGACACTGCTGCTCACAATGGAAAGAGCCATGTAACCCATATGACATGTTAGGGGTTCTACAGACTGATAGGGACACCAACTTCCTGTTCCACGCATATTGCAATCAAGGTAGATATTATGGCGGTTGTACTTTCACGTGCACAAAGAGCAGCCATATTGTTTTCAGGTTCAAGTACCTAGTTTAGATGAAGGAAAGCAACAAGAAACAACTAAACTCAAGTCTTGAAGAGAGTGTGTCCCTCTTCTGTACAAGCTGCAGCACCTATGAAGTGTGAGAAATTTAGTCTGAGATTTTCAAAGACGCTGATGGGATTTATAGGCTCAATTCCCATTTAAACAGTAGCTTGGAAAATCTCAGCCTTAAAAGGTGGAGTATACAATACACAAAGGATCATATTATATAGCTACATACACCACTCTAGACAAAATACAAATTCAGGACAGTGGTCGAGATGCTGGGTTTTTCAACCCTAACTCTAGTGATTGCCAGTTGTGACTGCATTAATAGGACCCATTATAAAGATGGTTGACCTAGTCCCTGAATTTCTGTGTTGCACTCAACTAATCTTGCCAATCTTTGAGCTTGGATTATAACAGTGAATAGTTTCTCTCTTCTGAAACAGTAACAAATTCTGTGGCTTTCAGACCTTTTATCTTGTAGACTCTTATCTCTCCAACTTCCACATGTGCCCAGGGAAAGGATGAGGAGCAGATGAACACCCAGGAACTTAGCACATTATTAATAATAAATTATTATTATTATTATTATTATTATTAACCTAAAGGCTAGGAACAAAAAAAGTGTGTTGCTATAAAGCACAATGCTTGACTTTATCTTCTGATGCCTGAATCTCTCACATTAAAGCATGGTGTGGCTGTTTGATACCTGCCGCTGCTAAAGAGAATGCATAATGATAAAAACACCGGCTAAGCTCTTACATCATTTTACAATCAGGCATCTCAAAAACTGTTTATCTGATCAGCACCAAATTCTGTCAGAGCGTTGACATGTGCATTTCTAAATAATTTCAGTATGTCAACCTGAATAGACACACAGAATCAGAGAGTTAATTATCTTTGACAACTTTGCCAGCTAATTTCCTATTTATATGTACCAAACTAGGGGCCTCTTTTATCCCTCCTTGTCACAAAGGATTTATCAATCAAATCAAGGCCTAAAATTGGCTGCCAAAGCGATCTGCCATCCCAAAGAGGAGTTTATCTGTTTGAAATCTTTCCGACTACCTAATGACAGCAACATTGACATGAAACATAATAGGCATCGTTTTTTGTTTTTAACAAAAGAAGAGGACATTGCCTCCATGGGATAACAACAGGCATTGTATGGTGCATCCTTTCCCTTCATTACTCACCGCTCCCCTCCCCCTGCCACTTACTCCCTGCTTCCTAAACCTGTCTATGTCTCAATGCAGCTGTCAGGGCCTGATTTCAGATGCACACATTTCACCTCTGGATTTCAGCTGACAGGACCTGCCAGTGTCAGCTCTATCCTTGTCTCTGCCAATCCAACTGCGTTCACTCAGGAATATGAACAATGTTAAAAACTACCAGCTCCTGCTGACAGACATTAGATAGTGGAGGTTTTGGTGCATGTTTCCACTACTTTTCTTTGACAGGCAGTTATGTTTTACTTTAATAGCCATATATCTTCTCCCAGGTTCCTTTTAACTGTGGTGGAATTTTACAAGGATACCAACAGACTGTCAGCACACACGAGAGAGAGAGAGAGTTTATTTTTTACTAGCGCTCACCTACCTGCTCTATGTAAAAAATATTTTATGCCCCTTGCTGCACAATCCTATGGAACGAATGGCCATCATGTCTGATGCAACATTGGTCTTTTCCCTCTTATTTTAGATGGAAAAAGGGGCACAAGATCATGGGTTGAATCCTGCTTGTCAGTAGAAACAAAGTAGGCAATTTCTCCAGGGAAATTATAAATCAGACAGAGTTTCCTGTAGGACCAAGATGATGCAGCAGCCCCTAGCAAATAAAGGCAGAAAGTGGCAGAATTTCTGATATATATAACCAGGGTCATTAATTACATTACACTTACTAATTAAAAAAAAATACCAGACAGAACTTACTTTTAAAGAAAAAGTATAGCTGCTCAGACAGTCAATCCTATTGGGACTGGTCTTGCTGGGGAAATTAGCTGACTATTCCAGCAAATAACAAAAAATGGTGGGTTTTGCATATTTACAGACTGTGCCATTTCTTTATTATGAATATTTAATACATTCCCCCTGAGCCAAATGTGGGATACTCCTCAGGCCATGCCTCATGCATGTGCTTCTGCTGTTTGCAGTAGGTCCACCGAGGACAAAATTTACATAAGACCCTGCATATCAGATGGGTGCCTTTCTCCTCTGGGTGTGTGAAGGCACTCAGAATATACACTCCTGCCTACACTGAAATCGGTGGGGGTGTTGTCATGAACTTCACTAGAGACCGTAGCAAGTCCTTGCAGGGCTAATGCTGTTTTTAGTAACTCCACAAGTACTGCAGGAAAGTATTTTGTGTCCCTTGCAAAGGGCACCCCCTTATTCATGTTCCAAAAATCCACCTCCTGGGACCAGTGTGGGTAAAGAATAGATAAGTTATATGGTGGGTACTGAATAATTCAGGTTCCTCTGAATGGAGAGAGAGGGAGATGACTTGTATTTCTATAATTGCCAGAGCAAGTCTTTGGCCTGCCCACCCCACTTCTTACCAGCATGAGTCCCAGGTTAGGTACAAAATCTCTGAAATGAAGCATTTTTGTTGTACTGAACCCCCAAAAGCAGATTTTTTTTGTGGTTTATCATTCAAAAGTGGGGAGAGAAATGACTGGCAGATTCTTTAATGTCACCCAAAGCCTCAAGGGTCCAATTAATCAGAAAATATGTTTGGCTTTCAAAGTGCACTTTCCCTTTCCCTTGGGCTTCTGCAGTGCGAGGGCTGGACATATGTTACTGACTCAAACCCTAAGAATTCTGTTTGCACAAGGAGTGATACCCACTAGTCAGACATTAAGAAAGAACTTCTCAAAACCCTTTTCTGGCTATTGTTCTTTTCTTATGTTTTGTAAGTTTTGAAATGTTTTCCTTGGCATTTCAGAAGTAATAAATAATAGTGTTGCTTGGCTCTTAACTAGCTATTTTCATGCACAGATACCAAGGACAGGAAGGAAGTTAAGTATCATTATTCCCATTTTATAGATGGGGAAACTGAGGCCCAGAGAGGGGAAGGGACTTGCCCAAGGTCGTACAGCAAGCCAGTGGTGGATTCTTCCTCATATGAACATAATCCCTATTTTTAAAAAGCACAACTCTATTATACAGTAATGATTCAAGATATATCTTACCATAGTGGAATTGGAGTGCTTGGGGCTAATAGCATGTATAATTCTGTAGAATTTTGTAAGCATAATGTGGCATATTATACAGCATCACGCAAACCCTAAAGATAAAGGGATTTCCAGTATATTACAAACATACCATTCTACCAAACTTTGCCCTCTCACCTGTGACAAATTTATAAGTGACAGATAAGGCAATATCTTCTCCATTAGACCTATACTAGCTTTTAGAGCTTATCATAGTGAAAAATACTAAATAAAGGGTGAGGAGAAATAATTGTTTTGTGCATGCCTCAATCACTAAGCTCAATCCAGAAAACACACCACAGATTGAATCAGAAAAGCATGAAGTCAAACACATATCAAAAATCGTAATATACATTTACATGCCAGTAATCAAACTCAGATGCAGAGGAAAAACATTAGACTTTGAACATCTGGGGACTACAAATGGTCAAATGCCAGCACTCTCATCTAGAATATATCCAGAAAGGGCCAAAGCCAGTGAAAGACCCTGGTTCATAACTTTCTTTATTCCTGTGAGAGACTGCATCAAGACCCAGCTGTCTGGATAATGCAGCTGAACAGAAGTACTATAATGCAGGTCCTTGCCCATTCCTGGTTTCTCATTGAAGACTACAGAACAAATCCCCTCCAAATAGTTCAGAGCATAGCAAAAATGACTAAATTATCTCATAAAATTCAGACCAAGGATGTTAAGTTATAGTCTGATACAGAGCTTCTGAGGCCGAGGGTGAAACCCAGGTTCCAATGAAGTCAATGGCAAAACCCCTATTGACTTATGTGAAATGTTGGCCCCACTTAAGGTATTGTAAGTCCCTCTCAATATGCTTAGCAGGGAAAATTGAGCTGGTTTCTTCAGGAAAAATGGGCATTGGTTCAGAGGTGTATTCGTCTTTTAAACTGGCTTGTTTATCATTAGGCTCAGGCTGGGAGTTTCAAAGCAGCCAAAGGGAGCTAGGCTCCCAGCTCCCATTAAAATCCCAGGCTAGATTTATAATAAAACTCAAGCAGCCCCACAATAGTAGTTTCTGGTTAGTCATGGGGTGGACAGGAAGAAATTTGGAGGAGGTGACTTTTTCAAAACCTGTCAAGTCCTATTGCTAGCAGAGCAGCCCATCAGCATTGTGTGTGCTGAGTGACATGGCAGTTATTCAGCCTGCATTCCTTTAAGAAAATCTTCCACGCGGAATAGCTACAGGATGCGATCTGTGTAATCATTAGAGCATCAGCCAGCCTACAGTTCTGACTAGCTGCTTAGGTGCCCATACCCCCTGCCTGTTTCTGTGGGAGAACGAATGGGACGATTTTGATGGGAATGGTTTGTGGGGTGTAGTCTATAAAGGTATGAATATTCATAAATATATCTCAGGTTTACCTGTTGCAGTCTTTTGTTTTTATCCACTGACATTGAGCCTGAGGTTATTCCAGCTAAATTCAACGACAAGCCATTGATTCCAATGGCAGCAAGACTGGGTTCACAATGTATGTATGGGAAGGACGGTGTGGGTTAATACTGTGCATACAACTAAAAATATATATTTGTATAATTATGCTCTAAAAACATAATAATTAAAAATGTTTTTTCCACATATGGAGTGAGGCTTCTGTATCCATTCCCCAAAGAATTCTTTTTCTGTGCTGGTTAGTCATGTGGTTTAGAGTGACAGGCCCTTAGTCAATAAAGATTTCACTGAGTGCACAAGAAGATGCCGGACTGATAACATGGAAGAGTAAAGTTCTCTCTCCACTGAGTAAATAAAGCGCCTGCAGCAGTAGTGCAAGATCTCATGCTCTGGTCTACCAATGTTCTACAGGGTTTATAGATGACAGTAGAAAGGTTCATTCAGGTTTCTGCCTCTTTGGGATTGCCAGCAAGGGTTCCAATTAGTGCCAAATGTGATGCAGACACTTCAATAGGAACGGAACTGAGACTACTAATTCATTTTATATATTAGCCTTTATTGAACATCTATCACTAAGACCAGCATAGGCCAGATTTGAACCAATGACCTATAGGTGAAAGGTTGAAGTTCCAAGCCAGTGACCATTAAGTTTTTGACCCAACCAATTACTCAAAACCAGTCACTCAGAACTCAATTAAAGTTTTGGTAACTTTACCTATTCTCTGCTTCTCCTTTATCTCAGGCTTGTCCTGTTCCCCCATCTAAATAAACTGAACACTTTTGTCACTGCACTGTATAATTCTGTATTCAAACTGTCAGGACCTACTCTAGCCACCTCTGTCACTGTCTCTGCCAATCCCAATGCACTCACTCAGGCCTCTGAACAATATTAAAGCACTCTTCCTGACAGACACTTTGATAAGACTAACAAGCAAATGCATTGAGGCAAATTCCTGTTGACAGCATTCAGTCAAACAAGCCAGAAACAAAGAGATACATAGATTTGTTTAGTTACTTTGCTTGTGTGAGAGATGTTATAATTAACTCTCTGTCTAATATTAAGGCTATTGTTAAGTTTCATAGCCTTTGAAGATTCACATTTGTAATAGCAGAACTCTCAAATGAACACATTTAGCAATAACTGCATTTTCAGTGATTTCTTAATGTTGCCAAACAGCAGAATTGAATATTTATAAAGAGCTCCTGTTAAAAAATTACACACATCATTGCTCATTTTTGTTTTGATCTAGGCTTTATTGTCTATGAAGTAAAAGTTAAAAAGAAAAAAGAAAACACGACAGAACATTCTTCCTCTACATTACAACCCCATGTGTGTCAACTGCTTCTTTTTTAGACACCCAGTAGATGCCCGTCAGCTCTGATTCCAGCCTAAAGCTAATTAAATTAATACAACTTCTTGGACAACATAGTCCGGCATAGAGTTATTACTGCTGCAACCATTCTAATATTTATCACAGCTGTGCAGTCATCAATCAGGAACTAAATGCTTAGTCTTCTACTTCATGTTCACCTTAATGGAGTCCAGGACCGGCGCTACCGTCTAGGCAGCCTAGGCTATCGCCTAGGGCGCCAGGATTATTCAGGGGGTGGCATTTTGCCGGGGAGGGTCCGTTGGTCCGCGGCTCCGGTGGAGCTGCCGCAGTCATGCCTGCGGGCGGTCGGCTGCTCCCGCGGCTCCGGTGGACCTCCCACACGGACCAACAGACTCTCTGCAGGAATGCCTGTGGCAGCTCCACCAGAGCCGCGGGATCAGCACGGGGGCCGGCGAAATGGCTGTGCACCTATGGCGCGAGAAACCTTAGCGCCGGTCCTGATGGAGCCGGTAACATGTTTCCCACCCCCAACAGAGAAAATCATTACAGCAAGAGTCCTACTCTGACTTTTTGCATTGATATGTCCATCTCCTCTGCAACTTTTCAGCTGAGATCAGCTCTGCAACTCAACAAGTAAATATTACTGCACTGAAAGCTTCTCTTTTAATGTTAAAAAATTGCCAGACAAATAGAAAGAGACAGTGAAGCAGGCCTGACTCAGAAACATTGGGATGTAGTCAAAAGTGATGAATATGACTGTGCCAGTTATAAAGCAGAGAGTGGGTGTAAATCTAAGGGAACTAAATGGTCTATCTTCTGGTCTGCCACTCCATAAGAGAGAGGTACAGCACAAAAAGCAGCTACCAGAGGAGTACAAGTTATTTGTTAAAAAGGGGCTCTGCTACAGCTGCTTAAAATTACACCTTCTCCCACATAAGGTACACTAGTTCAGTTTCCCTTACACATATTCCCCAACATATACATTTATACCTCCTTAGATATCACCTTCGCATTTGGCCCACTAGATGACCTAATATGGCCACAAGAGTTCTCTATTTTAGGAGCATAGGAGAGGACAAAGCAAATCTTAGCACAGGGTGCATGCTTTCCATCCTGTTCTGCTTCTGAAAGGCAGGGCCGGCTCCAGCTTTTTTGCTGGCCCAAGCGGCGAAAAAAAGAAAAAAAGAAAAACCCAATTGAGCTGCTGCCAAAGTGCTGCGGAACAGGAAGACAGGGAATAAGGGACTCATCACCGAATTGCCACCGAAGATTGGAACAGGCCGATTGAGCTGCTACCAAAGTGCAGCCACCCAGGATGTGCCACCCAAACAATGGACGAAATGCCACCCCAGGCACCTGCTTCCTCCACTGGTGCCTGAAGCTGGCCCTGCTAAAAGGCAGCCTGTGTGAGAGGGAACTTCTCAGATTGATGGGAAATTGCTAAAATAACGCAGTCTACATATGCTGAAGGTGCAAGTGAATGATAATGACTCTTCCTAGAAAAGGATTCTGAACACCACCATGTGCCTCCTGTGGTATGACCATTCCAAAGAGAGCACCTCCACAAAGAGACACAAAATGTACCGCTATCACTGCCCTGAGACATAGTAAGGAGGATACAGAGAATTCACTCTTTAACATATTGTAGAAAGTGTCTTACAGTGTCCAAATTCATTGTGATACATTGCATTAGTCACTAGAACTAGCAGGAATCTGTTACATTGCAGAATCTGTCTGCAGGCAGCTTGAACTTATGCACAATAACTTATAAGAAATAGAAGACAGAATTAGATGAGGGGTTTTTTTAATGACAGCAATGATAAAGATACAAACAACAAGCTGAGCAAATGAAGAGATTGCACTTTTCCAGCATTGTTTGCAGAGTTGTTGTAGTTGGGTTGGTCCCAGGCTATTGGAGAGAAAGTGGATGAAGTAATATATTTTATTGGACCCACTTCTTTTGGTGAAAGAGACAAGCTTTTGAGCTACAGAGTACCGGTAGTTCTGCAGTATAGCTCGAAAGCTTGTCTCTTTCATCAAAAAGAAGTGGCTCCAGTAAAAGGTATTAACTCACCCACCTTATCTCTCTTTTTCAGTATAGCATTTTAAACATTTTAACCACGTTTATTTTTTTCTGTATCCACTTTCAAGTCATAATTTATTCACAGTATCTTTCTTTTGAAATAACAACGATTTCTGGAGTCGAGATTGATTTTAAACAAAGACAGGAAACTACTCTTTTATCAGAAAGCAGATTATCAGATGAGGTTTTTTTAATTATTATTTTAGTCCAATAGCCTAGCCAAAGCATTGGCAATAGTCTTCCTCTGATGAAACATAACCAAGGGATTTATGGACGAATTTGTGTTTTCCTTTCTTGTGACCCAGCTAGTTCAAATTTTGATTAAATAAGTGGTAATGGATTAGCTGTGTTCATATTGCCATGGTAAAGTTCATGCCCATAGTTTCATTAACAAATACTACTTTAAGAGTTTACTCTTTATCTTGCCTATAAAAATTTGACTGACATTGGTACAGAAGTAGAAGAGAATGTTATTTTCAAATAGTAATAATAAAATATTTCAGCTCCTTTAAACTACAAGAGTATTAAGAAAGCAGAAGTTAAGCAGTTTATAAGGCTTAATTTTTTTATAGCCATTCTATGATAGCGGTTGAATACTAAAGTTTTTTTTTTTAAATGTACATTTACGTAAACTGCATAACAATTCCTGCTTAAATTCAAATTTACCCAAGAGGCCAGAATATCTCTGAATTGCTTTCTGCTTTATCATGCAAATGTTTTATTTATCCCACAAATATTCTGGTCTCAGGGATAAATAATATGCAGTAGAATTTCAGAGTCACCAACATCAGAGTTACAAACTGACCTGTCAATCACATACCTCACTTGGAACCGGAAGTACACAATCAGGCAGTAGCAGAAGCAAATATAGTGCAGTACTGTGTTAAATGTGAACTACTAAAAAAATGAAGGGAAAGTTTAAAACAAGATTTGACAAGGTAAGGAAACTCTTTCTGTGCTTGTTTCCTTTAAAATAAGATGGTTAAAAGCAGCATTTTACTTCTGCATACCAAAGTTTCAAAGCTGTATTAAGTCAATGTTAAGTTGTAAGCTTTTGAAAGAATCACCATAACATTTTGTTCAGAGTTAGGAACATTTCAGAGTTACAAACAACCTCCATTCCCAAGGTGTTCGTAACTCTGAGGTTCTACTGCAGGGGTGGCCAACCTGTGGCTCCGGAGCCACATACAGCTCTTTAGAAGTTAATATGTGGCCCCTTGTATAGGCACCAACTCCGGGGCTGGAGCTACAGGCGCCAACTTTCCAATGTGCTGGGGGGTTCTCACTACTCAACCCCTGGCTCTGCCCCCATTCCACCCCTTCCCATCCCTCCCCTCAGCCTGCTATGCCCTTGCTCCTCCCCCCCTAGATCTTCCTGCATGACACGAAACAGCTGATCGGGAGGTGCGGGCGGCGGGGCTGCCAGTGGGTGGGAGGCACTGGGAGCAAGGACCGGGGAGCTGATGGTGGGCTGCTGATGTATTACTGTAGCTCTTTAGCAATGTACATTGGTAAATTCTGGCTCCTTCTCCAGCTCAGGTTGGCCACCCCTGTTCTACTATATATTTAAAAATTATTATGCTGTAAATATATTTGCAACATTAAATTATCTAAAAAATATTGCCCAGATTCAGATCCTGATTACAACAGTGTAAATCTGGAGTGGCTTCATTCACTTTGATGAAATTACTCTAGATTTACACAGGTGCGGTGGACACCATACACATTAACCAAGAGACAGGTGTAAACTATATCCTTCGCAAGATGTAATTTTGAAATATGTATAACAAATCCTGCAGTAAAGCAACCATAAAATAGAGATTGTCTCCTGTACTGCTGGTGTGGGGTCCTTAATGAACCTTACACCCTGAAGGATGCAGCAGAACTTAGCCACATCACCTTCCCAATTCTGACATACCCCTTACACTAGATGGGATAGGGGCAGAAGACACAGGCCTGGCAGCAACATTCCCTTTACACCAGCAGGGGCTTCCATCTCCAAGGGGAATTCTCTGCTTGGAATTCTCTGATTTGTGACCAGGTTCCAGCTGCATGTCTATACTGCAATTGGAGGTGTGATCACAGCTTAAGCAGGCAGACCCAGGAGAGTTTTACTCTAGCTAGCACAGCTAAAAATAGCAGTGAAGATGTGGCAGTATGGACCCCGGCAAAGCCTAGCAACGCAGGTACGTGTCCAGGGTTCTGGGCAGGCTTGTACAGTTCACAGTGAAGTCTGTGCCACCACATGGTCATAGCCAATCACATCTCCAATTACAGTGTAGACATAATCTTAGAAGAGCTATCTCATCAATAAAATCTAAATCTTCTAGCGAATTGTTGTTAAGTCATGCAATGTCTGTGTTGTATCCGTCTACATTTTTTTTCTTAAAGACGACAATGGCAATGCCAAACAAGAGATGGGAGAGAATGCATCCTAAGTTCAATAACTGTGTCTAGGGGTATGTCTGCACTGCAATCAGCAGTTTGATTGTAGCTCAGGTTGGCAAACCCATACTAGCTTAAATGTAGCTACCACAGCTAAAAATGGTTAGTACAGCAATAATATATGTGACAGGGTCAGGCCAGATGGCTACAGGCAAGTGTTAGAAGGCAGATATATTAGTTCCAGATTAAATAGATCCCTTTTCCCTGGGTAAGGTAACAGGGGCAGTTCCAGAACAAGCAGGAACTTGCTGGAACCAATTAAGGCAGGCAAGCTAATTAGGACACCTGGAACCAATTAAGAAGAAACTGCTGGAATCAATTAGGACAGGCTGGCTAATCAGGGCACCTGAGTTTAAAAAGAACCGCACTTCAGTTTGTAGCATGCATGCGACGAGCTGGGAGCAAGAGGCACTAGGAGCTGAGAGTGGGAAGGCATATTGCTGGAGGACTGAAGAGTACAAGCATTACCAGACACCAGGAGAAAGGTCCTGTGGTGAGGATAAAGAAGGTGTTGGGAGGAGGCCATGGGGAAGTAACCCAGGGAGTTGTAGCTGTCATGCAGCTGTTACAGGAGGTACTCTAGACAGCTGCAGTCCATAGGCCCTGGGCTGGAACCCAGAGTAGAGCGTGGGCCCAGAACCAAACCTCCCAACTCCTGATCAGACACAGGAGGAATTGACCTGGACTGTGAGTTCTACCAGAGGGAAAGGTCTCTGGGCCGTTCCCTGACCAACATAGTGAATCTCTGAGGCGAACAAATCCGCCAATAAGTGCAGGACCCACCAAGATAGAGGAGGAACTTTGTCGCATATAGTAATATGGAAATGCCAATTATGAAAACCCTTTGGAATTGGTCCTGAGAATTTACACGTGAGTTGGTAAAAGTTTAATGTCACCCAGTTATAAACAGGTCAGTTTTCAAGCATGTGTGGAAAATGGTGTTATTGCTCTCTTACATCAAAACAGAATGTTTGAGACATATGATGTTCCATGAACTACAGTAGATTAGTCAATGTGCTTGTACAAAGGGGATAGATTAATATGAGAGAAGAGTTATACCATTTTATACAAGAGAAATTGCAGACATGGTCTAGCATGGACCACCACTGCCAGAACTGTTAGTACAGCACATTGGTTAAGAATGTGATGTCCCCTATGCTTTTTCTTTCAGTGAGGTGAGTTAAGGACAGCTGTCAGCCTTGCCATTGAATTTCTAGGTTTTGTGCACGTGTTGCAACTATTAATGCCATCAAATACAAGAGATACTGCCCCTCTTCCAGGGATTCTAACTGGGATATTGTTGTGCAGGTTAATGATTGAGCTCATCGGTTCTAAATAGCTTTATAACACACTTAATTTTAAATGAAAACCCTTTGCCACCAATGCTTCTCAATGAATCAAAAAAGGCTAAAATGAGCCACTTCAAGTTGTCTAGATGAAAGACAGGTGATCGTTCATTGTTGCCTTGCACACTATGTCTTAGCTACCAGGATATATAGAAGAATCTCTCCATGTGCATTTGAGACAAGATTTAAAGCTCTTTTATACATGGGAAGTAGGGCAGCAACCACATGGTAATAACTAGAAAGGTGGTTTCATTTTATACCTGAATGTCAGATTGAAGGACAGAAATGCAAATTACAGTGCAGCTAGCCATAGACCTCAAAAACAAATGTAATGCAGTAGATTCAGTTGCCTAAACAAAAGTGAGGAAACAAAATTCATGTGCCAGTGAAAGAAAACAAGGTTATAAGGTGATGTGAGGTTTATTTATTTTTTAAAATCAGTATTTTATTAAATTTACTTCTCATCAGCAATTCTGCAGTGAGAGCTGTTTGGGGGAATTGTGTAAGTCAGCTTTCACCTTGTAAAGTGAAACGACCCATAAGAACAACACATTCCATTTAACATTCCAATACCAACCAGCTACCATCACTTCAGTATCACACGGACCTATTGCAACATACCCTATTAACGGAGGTGTGCATGGTCCGCAGCTCCATCTTGTATGTTACTCCATTCAACTGACCAAGAATGAGAAGAATATGAATATGGATCAGAACTTTAGGGATACAACAGGTTACAGCCAGCTGCTCTTATTGGAGACACAATTGAGGGTACCAGAAGCAGCACCCATGACCTCAACAGCACATTATCACTAAGCCAAGTTCTACCCAGGTGCACATACTGCACTTCTAACTTCAAATTCTCATTTGCTGTACTGAGGGGAGAACAAACATCTCTACTTAGTCCCGTTTTTGGCTATTGTGAGGGCTGATGTCCTGCTCCATGTCTGTCACCAAAAAGCTCATAATCTAGGAACTCCCACTTGCAATCCAACTAGGATTACAACCTCCTTGACAGGTTTCAGAGTAGCATCTGTGTTAGTCTGTTAGTCTGTACAGGAGTACTTGTGGCACCTTAGAGACTAACAAATTTATTTGAGCATGAGCTTTTGTGGGCTACAGTCCACTTCATCAGATGCATGCAGTGAAAAATACAGTAGGAAGATATATAGATACAC